>NC_048223.1:119720173-119768459 GCF_002007445.2 Ailuropoda melanoleuca
AAAAAAAAAAAAGAAGAAGAACAATTCATCTCGGAAGCAGTCGCTCTGTGCTGAAACGATAATGAATTTAAAAGCTTATTACAAGGACTCAGATGACATTACATTTTATTTTTATTCGAAATCCAGGTAACAGTGACATCATTCATACTTTTAAAAAGATATTTATTGCACATATACTATATCCTACCGTCAGGGCTATAGCCATGAAGACAGTTCTAACCTCATAAAACTTAAAGTCAAAAGCAGATGTTTAAATGTGTAATTACAAGAAAGCATGGCAGGTGTTGTGATGAGGCACAGAGCAGGACTACCTGCTCCAACACAGGAACCTGGGAGAGTGGGGGTGAAGAGGTAATATATAAGCTGAGAGCTACAGGAAAGTATGGGGAAGAGGACTTCAAGTAGAGGAAACGTAAGTGTGAAGATGCCGAAGGCAAGTGAACCTAGGGTCCAGCAAGCATTGCGAATGAGCCTTGCCATCAGATATCGGGATATGAAATACAGAGCCCTGCACACTTTGTCAAGAATTATCTGATAAGTTTCTGCAGTCCCACTTTTGATAAAGACATGAGTCCAGGGGCACCTAGGTGGCTCAGTTGGTTAAGCATCTGCCTTTGCTCAGGTCATGATCCCAGAGTCCTGGGATTCAGTCACTCATGGGACTCCCTGCTCAGAGGGGAGTCTGCTTCTCTCTCTGCCCCTACCCCCATCTTAAAAAAAAAAAAAAGGCCATGAGTCCAGAGAATTATTTCTCTACTCTAAAGATAAACGTCAGTGTTATGATACATTATAAATTGACGCTCAGCCTCGGAGGCAGGGAGACCATGGGGAATGGTGGGGCTGTGGATCTGGGGCGAGCACAGGTCTCCAGGTCGACCCAGTGATGTTAGATCTTTTGATATTTCAAGAGAAGGTAGACATCAGATTTTTATCCTTTGGATCTTTTTTATGTTGAGTCAGAAAATATTTCAACAGTTTATAAACCAAGCAAAACACCGTTCCAAGGAAAATCAGGCCTATAGGATTATAGAATGGGATACGAGAAAGAGAATTCCTAAACACATGTTGAGTTAGGTAGGACCGGTAGTACCTGAACCTGCCACCTACCCAGCAAGTTTCCTCCCCGCAGTAATGACAAGGACCCCGCTCCATAGCAGAAAAGGGTGCAGCAAGTAAGACTTTCACTGTGAGTTTCAAGTAATACTATGCTACTGATACTCTAAATCTTCTCAAAATTTTTGTAGTGCCATATATCCACACACAGGCTAAATTCAGTGGACAGATACTAAGACCCTAATGCAAAAAACATGTTAAAAAAAAAAAGTCTTTCAAGTTTCTAATTGCAGACATGTAGATTTAGAGAAAATGTTCTTATGGCATCAATTCTAAGGGTATCTGTCCAGCATCATAAATTTAAATATGATATGGAACACCACATAGTAAACAACTAACCCCCCCACGACCTTCTTAGAATGGGGGTGGTCTTTTCTGACATTCCCCCCTCCCCATTCTGCAAGTCTGAATTCCATTGAGCAAATGGTTTCTGTTCAACTATCCAACTCAAACACCCTTGGCATTCTTCAGCAAGAGCTTTATTTAGAAGTTCCCAGAGAAATGAAAGTGAGAAAACCCAGTTCATAAAGGGAATGGATATAAAGAGCTCCATTAATACAGCTGCTGGGCCTGGAAAGTCAACAAAGCCTGATAATGTGTTGTATTTGGACCTATCCTCTGCTGGGCGCTGGTGATAAGGAGGTACTTGAAGCCGAGACACTCACTGCGCTCCATGGACTCAGCCCCTTATTGATTCTGAAACAATGCTCCCTTTCAGATTACACCCACTTAAGTGCATAATAATGAGGTGATGCTGGGGAGAAGACCAGAGAAGACTGGGTACCGAGCCTGCAGCAAAGGGAGGCACATAGGGCAACCAGGCTTTATACCAGGTGCTGTGCCCCCTGCCCTGTTGAGGCATCGTGGCTCCTGCATTCACCCTCTCCCATACCCTCCTCTCTCCATGCACATTAGCTTGCAGCCCCAGTACTGCTGTGCGGTTAAGTGTGGTGGCCAGTCTCTCACGGCCCAGGCAGGTACCAGCCAGAGCTGCAGAATCAGACTTGGGGGGTTATCAACAGGCACCTACTCCAATCTTGGGGAAACATGCCCAGGGCCAACTCCAGCTCCTCCAATGGCCTCTACGACCTGACTCCAGCCAGCAAAGACCGCTGCTCTGCTATTCTCTCCCATCCTCCCTCTCTCTCTCTCTCTCTCTCTCTCTCTCTCGACTCCAGCCACGCTGCACCTCCACCATCTCTTTCCTGCCTCCGAGCTCAATGTCACCCTCACAATGACCTCCCTCACCACCCTATGTGACATTTCTCCCCCATCACCCCCTAGCCCGTCACCCTCCACTATTTTCCGCAGAGCACACATCACTATCAGAAGTGAGCTGGGTAATGATATGTTGGATGGTTTCATTTCCGTCTCCTCTCCTAGAACAAAAGCTTCATGAAGGCAAGGGCTTTCCCTGTTCCGTCCACAGGTAGACAGCCCCGATGCCCAGAACCGTGCCCAGCAGAATCTCAAATGCCTTCAGGGGTCACGCGAGTGGTAGCGATGAGTGATAAGGACGGCGCGTAAGGCAAGAGGGTGACCGTGGACTTTCAGGCGTCCAGGCTCAATGAAAAGCATTCAATATTTAAATCATGCTGCAGGTCAGGCAAAACACAGCAAGAGGCTGAATGCCCTTTCTGCCACCAACTCCAACGTGGCCACGCTCCTCTTCAAACACAGTTCCCCGTATTGTTACCTGCTAAGTCAGATGGGGTCTGGCAAGCCCAGAGCAGACACACTCCCTGCCAGGGTCCAACGCTCTCCTGGTTGGGGTGGGCGGCAGGGAGGGGAGGCGGTTTGGTTTGTTTTCAGTGACTACATCTCATCATTGGCAAATATCTTATTCAACTAACAACCCAGTTGGATTTGTTTTCCAACTTGCCTCTTTAGAGGCAACTATCTTCTTTCAGAAAATGCGACTGGAATTATAAATCAAATTTTAATAAGAGAGCTAAAGAATTAGAACAGAAACAAACCAAGAATAGCAGATTATACAAAAAAAATCGATAAGAGGGGGGCAGAATGTATTGTCTGGTTTATTTTTCTACACAATTTGTCCTCTGAATCCCACCTGGTTTAGTCTATCAGTAGAAACAAATTTCTTTCTCAAGTCTCAGAGCACGTACTGACCGACACGTGCGGCCCAGAAGCAGAAAATGTTCGTCCATGGACGGCACTGGAGGAGATAATGCTAAGTGAAATAAGTCAAGCAGAGAAAGACAATTATCATATGATTTCTCTCATCTATGGAACATAAGAACTGGGATGATCGGTAGGGGAAGAAAGGGATAAAGAAAAGGGGGGTAATCAGAAGGGGGAATGAAACATGAGAGACTATGGACTATGAGAAACAAACTGAAGACTTCAGAGGGGAGGGGGTGGGGGAATGGGATAGACTGGTGATGGGTAGTAAGGAGGGCACGTATTGCATGGTGCACTGGGTGTTATACGCAACTAATGAAGCATCAAACTTTACATCGGAATCTGGGGATGTACTGTATGGTGATTAACATAATATAATAAAACAAAATTAAAAAAAAATGTTCGTCAACTGGGATTAAACTTTTGCTATAGGTAACTTTCAGTCAATGTAATCCCCATGGAGATCTCTGAAATAACCTTTTATATTCACCAGGAGTAGCAAAACCCCCAAAGATAAGAAATTCATAGGCTTCAAGCAAATTCTGGGCAGATCTGAATTAGAATATTCTTTTTGAGGCCGGAAAATTTTGGCATTTCTCTAGCTTGGAAAAAAATTGAAAAGTGGAAGTTTATGTCCTCAGAAAGACTGTTTGCTCTAGGTTTTCTGTTCAGTCCAAACCAAAAAGCCATGGAAACACATCAGAAGCAGGGCTATACGTTTCATCCCAATTTCCACTGTGGTTGGGGACTTTCACGCAGGCAGAGACCTTGAAAGTCTCGGGTCCACTTCTCCAAATAAAGTCAAACCTGGGCGGTGCTTCCATCACTAACCAGCATCATGCATGGATGGAATTAATCTGAAACTTCAGTTCTCTACAGTTCTCAAATCAAAAATGGATGTGAAGAGAGAGAAGCTAAACTCACTGAAAACCAAAACACGGATAACCCAGTAGGTCCCTCCGCCCTCCCGAAATACTTTGGTCAGGAGAAGTTCGAGTGTCAGCTCTTTAATAAGAATGATTTGGGGCTATCCAACGCTCCTTTAATTTTGCCCACATTGAGTGATGACTAAAAGTGTTTTTGATCTCAGACTTAAGTCGGCTTCAAAGCAATGTCTTTCCTAGCCCGCTGGGGTGATTGGGTAGACGCAGAGCTCTTGCCAGTCTTTAGAAGAAAGTCAGAAACTCAGGATCGTGACCATCGCTCACTGACAAAACCATCACCCATTTCATGCGGCCTAACAGGGATTAGTCTACATGAAGACCCCCCTCCCTTCAACAACTTCTTCCATCTGGAAACAAGGCTTCCAGCAGAAACACAGAGCCCCTGGCAAAGCTGCTTAGATTTGGCATTCCCGCAATTCCATTGTTTAGAGAAGAGCTGAGAGGTGGACAGGGTCCCGAGTTACAAAGCCCCCAGTCCCCATTGTCCCCCGCACCAGCTCCTGCCCTCCCCCCTCTGAAGTGGCCAAGCCCCAGTACCCTGCATGCCTCTGTCTCCGAAAGGCTCAGGCATCCGCTCCACATAATGCTGTGGGAGGGAGGTTTAGGTTCACTGGGACAAAGGTCTGAGCCGCTCAACGCCCTCTCTGCAGGATGGAACATCAGACAAGAAAAGAGCCGGCCTGTCCTGAAGCCCCGGTCCTGGTGGTAGGCTTTTAAATAAAGTCCTCGGGTGTCTGCATCCCTCTGCACTTGTTCAGTCAAGGGGGCTAATCGTTCGTGGCATCTTCATTATTGCTTTGTGCTCTCCCAGGTGGCAGCTTGGAGGACAGCGGGGAAGGGGACGCAAGATGCTGATGCACTTTGCATCCCAACCGCCCTTGCCCAGAGCTGCAAATCCCAACAGGGAAAAGACCAGTGGAGGAGGGCAAGATCCTGCTCTGTCCCTCCTGCCCCTTGCGGTTTAGGAGAGAGAGGTGGAGAGGAGCGTAAATGGGGGGAGACCTAGCATCAGAACAGGAGACAAACCACCGCAAAGCCATAAGCCCTTCTTTGGGGGTGGTCATAAAAACAGGGTGCATTTAGGGGTGTTCTTGGAAGGGGATTCTCAAAGGTTAATGTTGGGTTCGAGACAGATGCTGGCATTTGAGTTTTTACAAATTTTAAAGTTGGAAACAGTCAATCGGTCCTGAGAGCATTCTAAACCCTCATTGTTAACCAGGAATAAATGCATTATTGATTTTCAGGAGTTTCTTTCCTGGCAAAGAAGTCTTTATGAGACAGAAAAAATATATATATTTATTACTTGTCCCGTTACAAAATTCCTGCTGATTCTGAAAGAAAAATAGTCGATTTGCTTTGTCTGATTGCCCAGAAAATTGAGAGCAAAGGGAGAGCTCATTGTAGGGCTGATCCAAGGCTGACTCCCTTCGCCAGATATTCTTCAGGGGTTACCGACACATTTCCCTTTGTTTGGGACGGACCCCAAGAATGCCACACTGGGGAGAACTCTGAGGGTTTTCTGGGATGTGAACAGACATGAGCTTATGAAAGACCCCCAGGGGCCTTTTATCTGCGCCTTCAGCTGCCTGTAAACAGCTCGCATAGGAATGACCTGGGAGGCCCGCTGATGACACAAAAGCCAGCTAGATGGTTAAAGGAGAGCGAGCGCCAAAAGTTGCTCAAACATCAGGCTGCGCCGTCCTCACGAGCTTTCATGGGGCAGCTGAAATTGAATACGGAGTCCTGTAAATTGGTTGCAGAAAGACAGTTCAGAAGGAGAAAGCGAGTCAGGGTGATCAAAAGCAGGAGAGCCTAATACCAACGGACACCTCAGTAAAACAACTGTGAAATGTGAGCCACTGCCAGGAGCAGAGAGACGTCTGAGGACCTACGTTTCTACGCAGAGCCAGAATGTGGAGAGCGGACCACAAAGATGGCTTTGCTTGGAGGGGAAGCATTGGGATTTTCAGTCTGCCGGTGACGACACCTTTTAATTCTATGCTGATTCCCCTCTTTTAAATCTGGGGGACTCATCCAACAGACATAACTTCTTCAAGCCTCTCCAAACTCTTGAAATCAGCTCCACATTTTTAGTTAATAACAGTATAGTGCATCTGGCATTCGGATGACAAAAGAGGAGCACATGAAACAAACATCGTTTTTATTTTTAATTACTAGAATAGTTGGTCGTCTTAGTCGGGGCAAGAGGCAGGAAGGAGAGGCATCTGTCACCACCCGGAGCCCTCACCCCCAGTGACAGTGGGGGCTGACCCTGTGTTGAGCCTGGGCAGGCACTTCCTGGGAATGAGCCACTCGACCATGTGAGATGAATTAACTGTTTAGGGCAAAGGAACCTGATACCGTTAGTTTCTTCTCACACCAGAGTGGGATTGTCAAATTGGAAGTGAGGGCAAGGCAATGACCCATATAATTTAGAGATGGTGGGGGAGGCAAAAAGATTGTTTGGATGTATAGTTTCTAGCTAAACATCAAACAAAGGCTACTGTCCGTTCTACTGTCCGAAGCAGAATGGAACAACTGGAAACGAATGAATAATGTATTTTGCATCCTTGTATTCTGGACGATAAGGAATCCTTTAAGGAAAATAGAATCTGTCGATGGTAGGCATCAGCACTGGAGAATGTTGACTCAGCCTGCTAGTTTTAAGACCATCATCCACTTCTGGGAAGACAAATGGGTCTTCTCTTCCTCATCATCACTATTGTCCTTAAAAAGAGGCTGAATGGCAAGTTGGTCATCTCTTGCTTTCGTGAGAGACGCCGAGGAAACAGAGTGTTAGGTGTGTAGGGGACGGGCATCCTGTTTTTCATACCAGGTGCACTGGTCTGTGAGCCATATTTACTGACGATGTATATTTTACTGACTTTCCTATTGGAAATGGGGGCTGCCCTTCCGTGTCTCCACTAGAAAGCAGCTCCCCTCCTCTCACCTCTCCCCCCACAGGGTACAATCTTGCTCACTTCTTCAAGTCTCCGTGCACTTGTCACCTCTTTTGAGGGGTCACCCTTGACCAGTTCTAGGTCCTTTCTCCCAACAGAATGAACCACACCCCCACACCGCAGGACGCTGACTGTACTTCGGATTATCAGGAGATAAATAACACTGTCTCTGAGCCTTGGTTTCTTCCAGTGGCATGGAGAACAAGCCTTCCAGAGGTGATACAAGAAAAATATATCTCATGGAAGCCCCCAAGCACAGTAACAAGTGCATGCTGGGTATTAAATAAAGGGGGTTTCTTCTTCCCTTCTGTCTGTATAACCATTCCCAAACAAATGTTCCAGTGTGTTCTTTTACCTGCGACCCACTGTTAGCTTCTTGGATGTAAAGAGCATGTCTTTTGTTCATTGTTGTATGTCCAGAATCTAGCAGAATGCCTACAGCAAAGTAGGTATATAATGTGTGATGAATGAATTAAAGCGTGATAATGAGTTTCCAAATTTATTTGATAAATATTTACTTAGGACCTACCACGTGCTCGGGCAGCTTCCGAGGTAAACAAGACAGATGCTGTGTACTCTGACATCAGTTAGAGACTAAGAGATGCGTGGGAGTGGGGTCAGGACAGTCAGTCAACAAGCATATGATGATACTTTCACTTGGGGAGGGCATTATAATATACAGTCTTCAGAGATGGATGGATGGATGGAAGGAAGGATGGGGGCATGGGTGGCAAATAGGAATTTTTAAATCAAGTTTAAAAAGAAGGACCTGCCAGTAATCGCATTTGGGCCCTAGCAAACTAAACCATCTATCTAGTTCTTCACTTGCCCCTCATTGACAATTATCGACACTATTTACAAACCACCACCTTTAAAGGCTCTCAGTTCATGCAAAAAAGCCTGTCAGGAAATAAAAGTTCCCTAGTCTTGATAACTGCCTGCTTTGCTGGTCTTTCTGCTGCCACCACGGGTGTCCACCTTCCTCCCCACCCGTGGGCTGTATGGCCTCCCACACATCATCTGGGTGCTTCCTCCTCCTCCCTGTGCTCAGGAATCCCCCTCCCCTCTGCTCCAGAACCCTCTCTAGGATCCAGTGTGTATCTTCTCCACCCCTCCCCCAAAATAAGGTGTTTGAGATGAAGTTCCCTAGGTGTCCATGTAGGTCTCCCGCGCTTGGCTTTAAATCCTCAGACGTTGGAGGGGAGTCTGCTGCCAGAGAACAGTTTCCTGCTTTCAACTCACCACAGAATCACGGCCCCAAATAAAATGAGAAGTGCTTTGTTTTATTTTTAAATTTTAAAAAGTGCCTTTTAAGTCCAAGATTGCTAAGTGTTCTTAGAACACGTCCTATTTCTCCCTCCATGTAAGGGCTTTTGTTAGAGGGGAAGGAGAGACGAGTATAGCAAAGTGGCTTGACCAAGGGAACAGTTCATGTCCTCAGCCGACCCCACAAGAAAAGACCCAGAACCCCCAATGAGATGGACCCCTTCCAGTGTCCATATTCCATTTCTGCCTCGTGGCCCTCTGTCATTCAGCACCACCTGCCTTTCTGTGCTCCCATGCCAGGGTAGCCCTGCCTGTCTGCTCTCACACCCTACTCTCCTCTTTCAGGAGCCGTGCTTTAGCCGAACGAAAGCAGCCATCATGCCTCCAAGAGACTATAGTCCCTCTCCCCACTCACCCCGCTACTTGCATACTTTGCTGGCTTCCCCCATGAAATGCCCTCTCTCATCTCTGCCTGTTGAAGGGCCATCTGCCTTTCAAGGGCAACCCCATGGTCATTTTCTTTATGAAATCTCAACTCTCCCAGCAAGTCAGCATATTTTCCCTCTGTATAGAATTTGTTATACTAATTATAGGGCATATTTCTTTTTTTTTTTTAGGTTGTAATGATTTTTTTAATTATTTTTTTTATTATATTATGTTAGTCACCATACAGTATATCCCCGGATTCCGATGCAAAGTTCGATGCTTCATTAGTTGCGTATAACACCCAGTTATAGGGCATATTTCTATCAGCTTTGTATCAATATCACTAATCTACATGCCTTGAATTCTCAATAAGAACCCTGGTGTCAAAAACTCTCAGATATTCTTTGTATCCACAGAGCAAATGCTCACTGGATGGATGGATGGATGGATGGATGGATGGATGGATGGATGGACGGATGGACGGACAGACGGACGGATAGAGGGCTGGCTGGCTCAGTCCTTGTTTGGGGGTGCTCATCTTTGACACAGGTTTTTCTCCATCACAAATCTAATAACTATAAAGATGAGGGGGTTCATTTTTCTTCATCTTTGGTGTTTAATTGTAAGTCTCTCGAGCTAGGTTTTTCTATTAAAACACCTTTCAAAAGTCCCCTAGGCTTTGTTAATAAGACTAATGGAAATTTCATTTCTATCATCGCTACTTTCTGATTGAATTTGCTAAACATTTTCTTTCCTTCCTCTCTTTTTCAGACAAAATATTATTTTTATCTTATATCAATAACTTTAAATATTCGGAAACACTGATTCTAAAGCATAACCAAAGCCAAATCTGTCATAAGAAAATTTTAAATCTCAGAGATAGTGAGAAGAAGAGATTAATGCCATTTCCCCATAATTAGGAGACTCCAATGAGCTAGCTATTTGGCAACTTTTACAGAGATACATGAATATATTTTGCTTCTGAAAATTGAGGCCAGGTGAGCTAATTATTAATTTACATTCAGACTTTAATTCCCAGAGACTCTCTCTGGCCAACTTTATAGTTAATAACTCATTCTCTCACAAAATGTGTAATTAAAGAACCAGGGAGCAGTTTTACTAAGATGAAATTCTACAAGCAAGTCTGTAACATGGGCTCTGGGGATCATCTTTACATTAAACGCACCCCACCACCATATTGAAATGTTGGCTCTTCCAGTGATCTTAAAAAAAAAACTTTGAGAAAACAAGATCTTGTCCTATTAGAAAGACTCTTTGAAGGAAATTAAATGCTAGGAGAAATGTGCTATATCTAAATTTACTTGGGTAATTACTAGAAAAGTTGTCTCCTGAAATCAAAGCTTTGATCTAGTTTCTTCTGTTTCCAAAAGGAATGTGTTTTGCTTCTCAGATGGCCTGGACCAGATTTGCTAAAACAGATGAAGAGGACCCTCGAGGTCTCCAGTAAGTTCCCTTTTCTGTTTCCTGAGCAATTATACACACCAGGTAACTTTTTCTCATGGAGGCAAAATTCACATAACATTAAATTTAGCATCTTAACTAATCTGAAGCATACAACCCAGGGGCATTTCGTAATTCACAAGGCTGTGCAATCACCACCTCCAGCTCATTCGAAGATGTTTTCATCGCCCCTAAAAGGAAATCCATACCCATGAAGCCGTCACTCCCCATTCACCCACCCCCTTGCTTATTCTGTATATTTTATATAAATGGAATCATGCAATATATGATCTTTGGTGTCTGGCTTCTTTCACTGAGCGTAATGTTTTGAAGTTCATAGATGTTGTAGCGTGTATCAGTCCTTCATTCCTTTTTATGGCTGAATAATATTACATTGGGCGGACAGACCACATTTTGTTTCCCCATCACACCAGGTAGTTCTCTCCCATGATCTTTAATAGTGCAGAGCACTCACCCTCTTAGGCATGGGAATCCATTCCTGGTTTGGAAAATTTGGGAGAAAGGCATAAAAATGGTATCCCTGGGGCAGAAGCAACCTAACCAAATGAGGCAATATTTACTCCCATCAAAGAACAGAACGTTACCAGTGGGACCTAACAATTTGGTACTGTATACCAAAAGCCTAGAACGCTTTATACCGCTTGACGCAATAATGACACATCTAGGAATTTATCCTAAGGAAGTAACAAAAAGTGAAAAAGGTTATGTTCCAGAGTGTTTATCACGTGGTTATTGACATCAGCAAAGATTTGAAAGTCACATAAATGCCAGTAAAAAGGAGAAGGGCAAGAAATGAGAGCATGTCCTTTCCATAGATACTCTGCAGCCATTAAAATAATATTCTCAGAGACCGTAAAACAACACTCATGGTACACAATTAAACAAAATGCATAACTTTTTTTAGTACTACGAACACATTTTTCCAAAAACTATGTGTGTGGCTGTGTGTAAATACATACGTCTGTATAAATAAGTATACTCTGCCGTGCTAACTGAGGTCATCTCGGCACAGCAGGATTATGGGCTATTCTTATTCTTTATAATTTACTGTGTTTGCCCTGCTCTTACATTGCATGTGCGTGACTTTTAGGATTAGAAAGAAGTCAATGGATGTGTAGGAAACCAACAAAGACATAGCCCCTGAGGCACGGATCCCGCCCTCCCCCATCCAGAGCTCTACTGGGGACCTGCAAACTTCTCCTTCATACAGTCTTCTCACTCTATCTAATGCACTCAATCCCCCACATTCTCAAGAAGCCATTTTGCAAATAAAATACAGGCTCAGATCACTGTCATGAAATAAGACCGTGATTTCCCCCATGTATCACCCTTCACTATGGCTTCTGTACGCCTCTCTCCTAGCCACAGTCTTTCCCTTCCTCCATGTCTTCCTGCAAACACTCGCTTGACATTCCAGGCCCTCACTCCCCACCCCTCCCCACCCCCACTTCCAGATCCCCCTGCCCATAGTCTCTATATCCTTTGAACTCTGATCGCCTTTTCTGTTGGAACTATCCATGCGGTACTTCTCTAATGCTACTTTTGGGTAGAAGAACTCTGATTCTATGCCCTCATTGGATTGTAAGTACTGTGAAGACAGGGTGGAATCTTTTCTTCGGGAGAGGGAGTCCCTGAGAAAGCCTAACCCAGTATGTGGCACACAGCAAACATTTGCTGTGGACTTGTCAAATGGACAAATAGAAAGTTCTTCCCAGCCAGTTCTGTGTACCTTTTAAAATCATTCTGGAAATTCGGCAGAATAAAATTTTCTTTGATCCCATCATAGAGTAGACAACTCCAAGGCTCAATTTCTCCGTGACCGCTTCTCACCAGGCGATCTGGCCAAACTCCCGAGGGGCCTGGCCACACCAGTGGAAGAGGTGGGGAACTATGTGGAGCTGCGTTGCATTCTTAGTTCCTCACTTTCAGCCTCTCTGATAATGGCCTCAGGGAAGGCTTCTGTCCTAAAGCTTAGAGGATGATATTTGGCTCTAGCATTTAAACAAGACCATTTTGTTGTTGTTCTGAAATCCATGTACTTCAAGATAACTAAAGGAACATTTGTAGAAATGTATTGATATGAGCAAGTACATCCAAGCAAAACTGAAATAGGTATGTTGCAAATCTTCTCGGAAATCAACTCCTATACAAGTCTTGCTCTTCTGGGGGCTGTTCCTGCACAGTCGATGGTAGATCTAGGTTTACTGAAACGATCAGACAGAAGTCCCCCACCCACACACTCTGCACAGTGATTTATATCTGCAATAGGTTTAGAATTCCTGTTTGGGTTCAGTAGGGAGGGCGATATTTTTAATCAAACTGCCTTAAAGATATTTTCTTTTCCAAAGTTGAATCAGAGCCTCCCCAGGAACTGAAAGGTGGCCCCATCCTTTTCCCCGTGGAGGTGGGAAATGGGGCTCTCTCCTGAGACAGGCGAGTTGCTTTCAGCTGCCCTCCTATTATCCTGGCCCGGCCCCTCTGACTTCCCCACCCTCTCTCCACAGCTTTCCCTCAGGATCCAGCCAAGACTTTCAAAAGGTCAAGATCTTCCCTACATCACCGCCTGTGTACATGCCCTTTCCTCAGCCTACGGAGTTCTTTCCTCTCTCTTCCCTGACCAGCTGCGGCTCTAGGTCTCAGTTAAAATGTTACTTCATGGGAGGGGGACAACCCTAAGCACCCCCACGACTCTGACCATCTAAGCAAGGCTCCCTGGTTTTTCGTTCCCATCGGGCACCCTGTCCTCAGCTGTAGCAGCAGTTGTCACAGCTGGTAGTCATGCTCGTGTGAGTGTGCATCTGAAGTCAGACACCCCCACTAGAATGGGAGGTGTATGAAAGTGGGAGTCTTTGTTCATCCTAAGGGCTGGCAAGTAGAAGGTGTTCAGGAAACATGTGCAGCACAGAAGACTCGAAGACAGCCCTCCAAACCTGGCTCGGACACCCTGAGCTGCTGCTCCCACCTACCTGCTCCATCCAGCCGGTAGTTTCTATTTCAATTTCCTAACCTACATTTAGAAAGAGGGTAAACTTCACCCACCTTACTTGGGTGTTACATGTTGACTGGGAAACTCAGAGACATGCAGAAGGCCTCAGTTATTATGAATGTGCTTTCCAAATTTCCAAAAATACGATCACATGGATGTGAGGTCATACACATGTGTATGTTGGAGCAGAAATGCTCTCCCTGGTGTCTGTTTATTTCCTGAATTTTATGGTTCTTTGGGAAACTCAAATAAGTAGCAAATAGAATGTGGAAATGGCTGCTCCACTGGCATCCACTCAGGAAACGTGTGCAACTGAGCCACAGGTAGAGGCAAATCAATGCCCTCACTGTAACCACACGTTCAAGATGGCCGCCACCAGGAAGGCCAGACAGAAGCTGTTAGAAGGTTGGAAGCCAGTTTTTAAATGTTGTGTTTTCTACAGATGATTGCTTTTCTAGTCCCCTGTGATTCACTAGATCTCTGGTAAATAATTCCTTTACATCTGCTGCTGACAGTTCAATATTCCCTCTGATAATGTTCTCAGGTGTCAACAGACAGAACACTGAAGCTTTGATCTCGACACAGCGATTGTCATCAGTCACTACACTTTGGAGATGTTCCCCTTTGGAAGCCCATCAACCAATTGGAAAATTTACAGGGTGAGTGTTTCAAATGTGGTCAGACTCTAAGGCCCCTGCCTACAAATGGGCCTAAATGGCTTCCACTGCATAAAGCCAGATTCATGACCAACAGAAAAAAGAAAAGAAAAGAAAAGAAAAAGAAACCCACCCACCCCCACCCATTTGTCTCCTTCCTCCCCCAATCTGTACCCCCACTCCTCCAAGAAAAAAAAAAAAGAAAAGATTGCAGCACTGCCAAAGTCTTTTAAGAACCATTCCAAGAAGCCTTTCTCGGACAACTCTGGCTCTCTAAAAGGATACCATTGTAAAGGCGAGCTCTCATATTTCAATGACATACGTATATGTCTCATAGAAACCAAGGTTTATGTGTCTCAGGATTTCTCCTTAGTTAACCACAATTGCAGGGAAATGGCACCACATTCATAAAGTTAAATGTGGTAGCAATTACTTTGCTGGCAAAGGAGGAGGAGGGTCTTGATGGCCTAAGTCCTACGAGTCAGGATTAAATAAACGTGTCTTTTAGAGTTACACTGATAACTTGGAACACTCTGTCTGTGATGACTGTTTGATGCTGCAACTGCAGGGAGAACCAGCGTTTCTCGTAGACAAACCCATTCTGACCTGGCCAGAAGGCACGTGGGACAATCTCGGAATAAAAGCCAGTTTTTCCAAATATTAATTCATGCATATCTACATGCACGTGAACACAAATGCATATACACTGACTGAGAAAATAACTCCACAATAATCCTGAACATGTAGATTATTAAATGTATTTAGATACCAGGACATAACCTAAAAATTGCTTTCCTGTATCATATTTACTAAAATGGTGTTATCGCATAATTGGGGAAGGAAAGATACGGGTTGGGTAACCTGAGCATTGTTTAATGGTCACTGATTTTACTAATGGCCAGCCAGTCTCTTTTGGATTTCATTAGAACACAAGAATGCGATAAGATTCCTGTGAGCGTGATAAAGCTACAAGGCCATTTTCAAATGCAATATGGTTTATGTTTAAGGCCCCAGTTCCAGCTGGAACAGAAAATGACTCCCTTTCTATATCTTTCCCCCAGTGGCTAGAATTCCCACACACAAATAATTTAGACAAAGAGCTTCACAAGTCAACAAAATATAAACAGATATATAGATCCCATCACTTTCTTCTGCCACTAAAATATGTCAACTCATGAACTAGTACAGAGAGAGTACAATGCAAGAGCAAGTCAAGAAGGAAGCATTTTTCCAGCATGAGAAAAGGTAGAGAAGTCCAGAGTTTCCTTCTAATTGGGAATGGCAGAGATACTGAGTGCAGAAATCCAATAATCCCACAAATTCACCAGTGTGTCTAACAGCTTTGGCCAATAAGCCCAATGTTAAAAAGCAATCCCTAAGAAGAATGTCCCAAAGGAAATAGAAGAAGTGGCCACGTGGGAAATGAAAAGGATTGTAGAAGCCAGAAAAAAACTTTCAGAGGAAAAAAATGTCCTAAAAAAGAAAGTTATTTTTAGGTATATATAGGTAGGTAGACAAGTGGGTGGCTGGTGGATGGATAGTAGATAGACAACCTAACTACTTATTTAGATAAATAGAGCTGAAGATAAAAATGCAAGTTGATTTGTTTTTATTTTATTTCAGATTCTAAGGGGTAGAAAAGTTTTTTTTTTTTTTACCTGTAGCTTGACCAGCTCTGGTTGTAAAGAACTACTTTCTACAAATTCCTTTTGAAATCAAGTGGCCATGACTGACTTTAACAGTTACAGGGCCCAGAAAAAGAATAAAATAGAGACCCATATATCTATATTTAAATATTTAAGTGATAGGTCACAGTCACAAACCATTGAATAAAACCCATTCTGTCCTCCTCACCTGACAAATACATCTTCATAGTGACTTAGAAGCCCAGGTTCAAATTTGAAATTCTGAGTTTCTTGCCCAACTGTTGAAGAAGAGCCATGGGGGTCGCCATGAGCACACATACAGATGTTGCAGCCCACACATCCAAGATCACACACACTCCTAAGAACAGTCATCCCTTTGCAACCCACAGACCTGGGCTTATTTCTAACAGTACAATTCACCCTCAAGGGTCCACCCAGGGATGAGACAAGGTTTGGGTACCTTTGGGCAGAGAATCCCAGGTATCTGGATAGTTGCTGTGTGGGGAAATCAGCTAATGCAGGCTGCAGTTCTCTCAGCCCTACAGGTTCTTAGCCCAAGGAAGAGGCAGAACTGGAAGGTGGCTGGAGCATAACCCACTAACACACAGTTTACAAAGCCTGGTACAAAGCATCTCTTGCCCAAATCTAAGACCAATACTCCAAGCAGCTATATTCCTGATTAGCTAATGTAGACATTAGAGAGTAGGAACAGGAAGGTGAATGATGATGTAAGAAGGTAGCCTTAATATTAGTTATCCATTGTTATATAACTAATTAGTCCAATACTTAACAGATTAAAACAACAAACATTTATTAAAGCAGATTTCTCTGGGTCAGGAAACAGGAGCAGCTGAGCCCAGTGGTTTGAGTCGAGAACTCTCATGAGGCTTCAGTCAGCCTGTTGACTGGGGATGCCATTTCATCAGCAGGCTCGAGGGAGGGTGTGAACTCTACCTCCAGGCTCATGGATGTTGTTAGCAGGCCTCAGTCTCTCATAAACTTTTGTCTAGAACATTCTATTCCTTACCACATGGACCTCTTCACAGACTGCATGAGTGTTCTCATGACATAGCAGGTGATTCCCCCAGAGCAAGTGTTCCAGGAGCATGAGAACACAGCCAAGGTGGAACTTTGGTCTTTCTTACAATCTAATCTCAGAAGTGACATGCAATCACTTCTGCCGTAGGTTGCTGGTCACACAGACCAACCATGGCACGGTGTGGGAAGGGACTACCTGCAGATGGGGACACCAGGAGGCAGGCGCAGGGGAACCTAGCTGCTCCACTCCCATCAAATGAGGATTTGGGCTGCCAGCATTGGTCCAGAGAAGCCACTCAATAAATTATTTTGGAATGGATCCCCTGTTATCTAACAGGGGAATCATGGAGTTCCCTTAATCTGACTCCATTTCCCACACCTAAGCGTTGTCGGAGGGATCAAATGGCCCTTTCCCCCTTCTCTGCAAGAAGTATGTCCTCAGTGCTTAGATTGGAGATGGAATGCCTTTTCCTAACTACCCATGTCCTTCAAACACTGCTCACCCCTCAGGTCCACTCAAATGTCCCATACCCCGTCTGTGAACAATTTCCTGGCTCACCAAATCCCAGATGGTCTCTGCCCTCCCCATCACCATACCCCTCTGTGGCACTTTTTATATCTGACTGAAATTGTTAGAGTTTGGGGGTTTTGCCCCCTTATCAAATATCCAGCTCCAAGGCTCGGCTCTTGAGGACAGTGGAGCACGTCCCAGATGAACAGGGATGTGGTATCAAATACTGTGAAGCCTTCTCCACATGCAGAACTCTGTCCATCCCCTCCCCATTCACAAGCTCCCCAGGCCAGCCCTGCAGGAACTCCCCCTGCCCCCATCTGCTCCCTCCCTGAGCCCCCACTCCAAGCCTGGTCAGGGCTGCATAAGATCTCCAAAGCCATGGGAAGGATTCCTGTGTGGGCAAGCCCAGCCCCACACAGTGCCTGGAAAGAGAGGTTCGCCCAACGAGCAAATTCCCTTTTCCTCAAATTCCCTTCTACGGAGCCCCACAACCCTCTCCCCTAAATCCCACTAGAGCACAACTTCCAACTCTCGGGAGTCACACAGAAAGGGGCGCTGTGCTGGTCTACGATAAAAGCCATGCTCTGGAGAGCTCTGTGCTGTAGCAAGATCACAAAGCGTGGATTCATGCACAGAGGTCATCCTAAGACACTTCTGATCACCAGAGCCTTTAAAAATTATAGTCCCTTAAAAGCTTTTCTCTCTCCTAAAAGGATAATCTTTTTGCCCCCGTAAGGCAGCTGACTGCAATAATATAAGTGATTCTTTATACAGGGAAATGGGTGAGATGTTTACCGATTCTCTACTTATGCTCTTTTTCATTATGTTCAGAAAACCTGCTATAATTTTTAATAAAATCTCAGGCAGCTTAACAGCACACCTGACTAAGCAGTTACTCAATCATTTATCTCTAAGCGTCATTCAATGTAAGTGTAAATTCAACGGAAACATAATCGTCCGAAGTTGCAAGTAAAACAAAGCGCCGCCGCTGCTCTCTCCCCCATCCCAGCTGACGGGCGATCCAACGCAGACCCTCGGTTTCGGAGCACTGCACCACATCTGGTTCGGGTTGCTAATGGTCCACAGTGGCCCATGTCCATTACCATCTAATAGCCGTGTGGCCTTTGTCAGGGCTGCCAAGAGTCCAGCTTTGAGGCCCGACACCCACATCCGCTGCGGGTCTCCGAATCCTCGCCTTGGAGCCCTCCTTGCTGGCTGTCGCAGTGTCACGAGCACACAGGGACTCCAGAGTCTCAGGCGTCAGGGCTGAAGGAAACCCCAGAGACCATGGGCCAGAGCTGCCCAGGATCGCTGATGGGAGAGATGAAGCCATTTGTCCCCAGGCTCCAGGCACGTGGAGGGCGAGGGGTCAGGAGGGTCTGTCCTGGGAGAAGGCTAGAAAGTCTGGGGCTGGGAGTGCAGAGTCAGCCAGAAAGCCTGGGCTGGAGCACCCTAACTTCTCAGAACCTCCGTGTCCTCATGAGCAAAAGGGAGACAACACCACTTAGGGTGGCTGGGAAGATTCAATCAGTTGATATTTGTGACACCCTTAGACTAGCGCCCAGTGCCCTGGAAGTGCTACATGGTTGGGTGAGTGGATAGAGAAAAGGCCCTTTTAAATGTAACAGCGATGTTAAATTTTTCTCTAAAGGCAAAGAATTATTTCTTTAAATAAAATCTTACACTGAAGCCATATATACACACTTTATACATGTTATATGCATACGTATATCTAAGAAAGATCTTTATAGTTATTAAAACTCAGGGGGCGCCTGGGTGGCTCCGTTGGTTAAGCATCTGCCTTCAGTTCAGGTCATGATCCCAGGGTCCTGGGATCGAGCCCCGCATCTGGCTCCTTGCTCAGCGGGGAGTCTGCTTCTCCCTCTCCCACTGCAGCTCCCCTTGCTTGTGCTCTCTCTCTCTGTCTCTTTCTATATATATGTCAAATAAATAAGTAAAATATGTTTTTAAAAATCAGATATACTGTATATATTTGTATGGCACTAACTGAGATTTCACCCTCCTTTGCCAGATGAAGGCAAATCTCCCCCAAGTATGACACTGGCTCTGGGCAATCTTCCGCCTGAGGTCTGTCTGCAGAAACCCTGGACCACTATCCGCCAAGCCTGAAAGTGTTGAGGATACGGGGCTGACCTGAGTGGTGCCACAAGGGCCCTGATCTGGCCAGCCCAGGAAAGTTCTGAAGGAGTGCCCACTTTGCCCGATGCCTTGTATCCTCTCTGGAGTTCCCACATACGCCAGTGAAGGATGTGGCTTCTGTCCTGGAGCCTGTGAGCCAACATGGCTGGACATATTGAAAGGATGCTTTACCTCATTTCTAAAAACCACCATCAAGGTCACAACTGACCACAGAACATGTCTGGGTCAGGCTTGAATCAGCCTGTCACCCCCAGTGAGGACACTCTTAGGGTCAGGCAGTTGTCATGTAGGGTGTCAGAGGAATTTCCTGGCAGGCTTAGAAAAATAGTTCTGGGCGGGGGTTGGGGTGGAGAGGGCTTTGATCTCAGAGGTGGTCAACACAGCACCTTGAGGAAGTCATACATTCCTTCTTTCTCATTCTTTCTTGAATGTAATATAAACAGGGAAAAAAATTAAAATTTTAAGTTAAAAAAATGAAAAAAAATCTAGGAATTTGTTTTTTTTTCTTTTGCAGAGCATAATTTCTCCCCCTAGCCCCTTGACTTTTGGTTTTGTTTGTTTGTTGTGGTAAAAGGTCATTACTTCGAATCTGACTTACTACGAATTCAGGATAATTCAGAAAGAAATGTGATTGGAATTCACTTATGCATCGCTCCCTGGAAAGAGACTATGTTAACCAAATGCGGGAATTGCTTCTGGGTCCATACTTCATGTCACTGCTGGGGCTTTCATTGGTTTCACTGGTGGGGCTTTCGGACTGTGGTGGTCTGTGCTGCAGACCACCCAATCTGAAAATAAACTCAGCCACTAATTCCTTCAGCACACAGCCAAACCGAATGACACCAAAAGTCATGGCAGGCAGCCCACCTTCACCATTGCAGGGAGGCAATGTGTGTGTTGAATTGCACAGTGGTTGACTTGCTGCCTCACCAGACCCACGAAGTCTGTGGACAACGGCCACTCCTCAGAGGCAGCCGAAGCACCTGGTCCAGTGTGAGTCTTTATCTTCTCAGTCATTAAGATGACCCATCCTTTTAGGAGGTGACAATCCATTTATTCAACCCCTGTTTGGAAGATCATTCGACATATATTCAATAAATATTTTCTGAGCACCTAAGAAGTCCAAAGTGAAGACAAAAAGAAGACAAGTCCCCAATTCTAAGGAGCACCAAACTAAGAAGACTGTATGTGCTAGAACCTGAGATAAGAACAGTCTCGAAGGAACACCCAAGCAGGAAACTAACATGTGAGACCTTCTCAGAAAAAGTGAGGTTTAAAAACTGGGCCTTAAGGGACAGGGAAAAATTCACTTAGAATTTAAGATTTCCAGGTAGTTCAGGGAGAACATTCTATGTGGAAGAAACAGAGTAAATCCTCCCCGTAGCACATGGTAGGTACTCAAGACATCTGTGTTGAATAAATGTGAAAGGGCACATTCTTCTCTTATCACCAAGGGAAGCACCCAGTGTTCCAATGCTAAGGAAACTGGGAATGCTCATTGAGAATGATAAATCAATATCTGAAAGAATATGACTCATTTAAACTTTCTCAGAAAAGCTTTTGAACGTGCTATACACCAGGAATAAAAACCTAACATAAGTGCCACTTCATCACAGTTTCATTATAGATTTGACCTGAAGACGTCACTGAAAGCAGACCCCAGAAAACATTTCATAACTGTTCTATCAGCCAAATTTAAACAAGGCCCACATGACACAATATGATGGCTCACTATGTGCTCTGCGGGGGGAAGGACAAAACATGGAGTCAGTCACTCTGGAAGACCAACATTGTAACTGTGCTCTACGTAGGTCTCCTTGAGAACTCCCGTTGGATGTCCTAAGAAAACTGGGAAACACAAGGATTGTACTTGAAAAAAATGAGAGAATGAGAATGTTTCAATAACCATTGTGTAGACGAGTAGGCTTAACACATAAAGGAGAGGGTTGCACAACCCCTCAGATGTACGCAGCAGAGCTCTCCCTGCGTACGGGGGAACCAGCCCCATGATTCTGTGCCCAAAATTTGAAATGAACCCAAACAAAAAATTTCAAGATTCAGAAAGTATCACTTCACTCATTTTATATTATGCTTGAGTTCTGTACATCACTTTGTTTCCCTGTTCCGGGCAACCCCTGCCAAAATACACAGGGAAGCCTGTTCTCACAGTGCTGCCGGACCAAGAGCAGGAAGTTCCAGAAAGCCTTCTTATGAAATCAAAGCTCCATTTGCAAACCCAAAAGATTTAGATAAAGGTCATGTGATGTCCTCGAGTGTTAGGTGCTTCACGGAAGCTCAGTTTTACACACTGAAGACTGAAGGGAGAGCTATCCCCAGAGACCTCCTCTGGGCATAGGCCTGGATTCCCACTGCCCAGCCTCCCCCCAAGAGCATCAGCAAGGCTTTACTATGGTCCTGAAGTGACCCACAACTTGGACTCCCTAAAATCCAACTACCAAATTCTCAACTTACAAGACTTCCTGCCTATATGCCCCTTTCATTTTAAAAGAGTTGAGTGTGACAAACAGCGGATAGTAAAAACATGAATGTTGGGGCACGTGGGTGGCTCCATCAGTCAAGCCCCTGACTCTTGATTTCAGCTCAGGTCATGATCTCAGGATCACGGGATCGAGCCCCACATCCAGGCTCCGCACTCAGCAGGGAGTCTGTTGGAGATTCTCCCTCTTCTCTACCTCTGCTCCTTCCCCACCACCCCTCCTCTCTCAAATAAATAAATCTTTTTAAAAAATTAAAAATGAATAATAACATGAATGTTTTTGACCTCTTAGCCCATATGCAAACTTGGACATGGCCCAGACAATGCCCCACATAGATTCCATGCTCACATCACCCTCTGAGGCGGCTACTATAATTACTGCCACTTTGCAAACAAGGAAACTGAAGAACGAAGAGGTCACAAGTCACTGGCTAGACCTACATAGTCAGTGCAGGAGCCAGGCTTCAAAGCCCATGATCTGCTGACCGCTCGCTTAGGCCCACGGTAGAGGTGGAGCAAGCTCGTACTCAGAAGGCAACTTGCAGGTGCACCCAGGCTGTGTCCTGCACTACCCCCACTGACACAGCCGTGACAGGGCCTGTCGTCTGTTCCATGAGGCCATACACAAGCCACAGTTTTTGTTTTTGTTTTATTGCATCATGCTCATAACACCATGCCATCAGGAAAGATTCAACAATCATAAAACAACTTTCCCACAAGAGAAAGTTTGGAAGCCTTCCTGGTTAGCAGGCGTGATTACAGATGGCCCCCACGTCCCAAGCCTTCCCACTCCCGGGGATTCGTTTCTTTCACAGACCCTCCTGGTGACCATGCCCCATCATGTCGGGCATTTCCATGCGTGTGAACTCCACCCTCCAACCAACAAGAGTCATCTGACCCGGGCACCAAAGGAGAACTTTCTTCCTAACCATCAGCACTCCAGCAGCAGCACCTGAAATGGGATTGCCCAGAGTATAAACACATGAAGAGGATTTTCCATTTTATTGGACCTTAAACACGAGGTCCAGTGTTTTCAGGCCACCACGTTTTCTCGTATGATCCAGCATGCGATGACCTGGTGTCATTTTGAGGAACTGTGCTGGAGAGCCCTGGAAATCTGGCCCCACATCCCAGCCAGGAGCACGGATGGCTTTCCAGCCTCAGGACATACCCCGAACAGGTGCAGGGCCCCAGGACCAAAAACCCACAAAGTTGATAGAATTCCAGGCAGGGAAAGGGTGGAAGGTAACACCTCTGTCCTCCCTTCCCAAACTCTCCCCACCATGGCACGGACAGCACAAGATGGGCTACAGCTCGTCCGGGGAGAAAGGCTCATGAATCTGGAACAATGGGATGGAATTGTAGTCCATCTGGAACTTTGGGGTATCTTCTTCCACATTTGTCTTTATCGTTGGTGTTTAGGTCACGGAAGGCTTATTGAGGGCTCTTTGCTTATTGATGTTTGTAATATTGGGAGCTTTATTCATGTGGAGATTGTTAGAGCTCCTAGCAGGGCTGAGGGGATATCTTCTTGTCCCTAGGGCTTTCTTGAAGCTCTTTTAAAAAAAAAAAATCCCAAAACTCCTCAAGTCCTTAAAATTAGCTCCTTATCTGATGTTTAAAATACGTACACACATCCATAGGCCACCGTAATTGGCCAGCCTCTGCTCACATACCACAAGTGACTTCCACTACCAGAGGCTCGTATCCAGGAAGATCTCATCCCTTACGGAGTTGGAATTAGCCTCCCTCTAGCTTCTGCCCATTCATCCTGGCTTTATCCTTTGGCACCATAGTAAATAAAGAAGTTTGGTCCTTCTGTCCAGATGATGCAGCTCTTGGTCTCTGTCTTCCCTGACAAAGCCAGCCCAGCTGGCTTCAGAAGACATCTGTGCTTCAAATCAGAGGGACAGTTTTCTAAATAAACTATTGAGGAAGGAAAAACACTCATGTACCTACCACAAATCACTCACCCTGTTCTACTATAGAATCCAGAATACCAAGACTTGCGAGTGTCTTCTCTCCTTGTGTTTCTGTTTAAATTCTTCTTTAGCCCATCAATGGATTCCTTAGCAGAGTGAGGAAAGATCAGAGAGCCCATTTTACAGGGAGGGGACACTGAGGCACATACACCAAATATCTTGTCCAAAGTCACACCTTCAGGAGTCAGCAAAGCTGGAAACAGAATCCAGGCCCTCAGCTCCCAGACTCAGGCCTTTTTCTATCCCTCCTATTGCCTTATCAATAAAAATGGCACAGGTCCAGAATGGTATATGGCATCAGGTATAGAATTTTCCTCTTTAACTGTGATGACCATAGTTCTTGAACCAAAAGCAGGGGCACGCTGACAGATATGAGTGAGCTTGGGGAAGCCATGCAGAATATTTGACACTGGAATTCCTCCCCCCCCCAAAAAAAAAAAACCTGGGATATACACTCATGCTGTAAGAGTACGAGAAAAAACTATACCTTCCCTACGTACCTCAAAGGGTTGGTATAAGGAATAAGGAGAGGATACATATGAGAAAAGGGGAGATAAAATTCAAAGCAACATTTCCCATACCTGACTGCTCAGCTGCTCTTCTCACTCAGTCCTTGTACCGAGAACAGTCTCCTCCTGTCCATCCATTTTCACATATTCAGATTGTAGGAATTAGATCAAATGCCAGAGCGGTTTTGGAGTCAATGAGACCTGGATTCAAATCTTGGTTCTGCCTTTTAGCAGTTATATGACCTAGCACACATTCCCTCTCTGAGACTTGGTTTTCTCATCTATAAAAAAGAGATAACTATTGCTTTTAAGAATTAAACTAGCAGCAAAATTCATTGAGTTTATATTGTGACTCCCTTCAGTGGATTATGTTCCTAGTTAGTGGCCCATATACAAATCACACCAGCGTGGGGACAGCTGTCCATTTTCTCAGCTGTGTATTTGTAATTTTGGTTCAGTCCCTGCCTTCAGACTGTCTCCCCCTTGAACAGATAGCATTATCTGAGTCAGCATGGTAAGGATAAGGGTAGGCAGGAGGGAATGGAAAAAAAAAAATTGAATGAGTGAAAAAAAATAAAAAGTTCAACTCTTTCCCCAGTGCCCGCCACATAGTAGGCACTTAATAAATGTTTCTCATAGTCACTGAATGAAAACTAAAAATTAAATGTATAATGCCAAAGGGGAATACAGGGATGGGGAGGAGGCAACAGACCCAGAGAAGACAAGGCAATTGAGCTGAATTTTTAAGGCTAAATGAGCCAACTCCAGTAGGATGGTTGGGACAGAATGAGGAAGCAGGGGGAGTCTCAGGGATGAGTCTTAGAAACTCCTGCATACAAGGGTAAGGGTGGATAATGAAAATATATATAGGCTTTGTGAATGCATAATCTTACACATTCACACGGGACCTCATACTCAGAAGGGCACCATGCTTGGTTTAACGCTTTGCTATCACCATCTTGCAATTCTTAACACTTTCTGAACAACGGGTCCCACGTTGTCCGTTTACACTGAACCCTGTAGATTATGTAGATGGCTCTGAAAATACAAGAGTGTTTTCACCACTAATAGTAGGTCAGAAAACCTACTAATTCAAATGTCTGAGATGTTAATCAGCCTAGTCAGCCCCAGCTTGAGTAATTGATTGAAGTAATGCCCAGAAATGAAACCTTCAACTATGAAGGGGAGAAGGATCACGGACAAACGGAGAAAAAGCAATTTGAATTTGATTTGCCTGGAGAGTCCCTTTTATGCAGGAAAAGGGTTTATACCAGGTGACAACTAAGCTATTTACTATAAGCCGGGGATAAAGCAGAAATCCCTGTCATGGGATAAAAGCCACAGGGTTCGTGTATTGGTGACATAACAAGCAGCATTAAAAAGAAGCTCACGGGATGCAAGGGGTTAACTTTTTTACCTACAGAACAGTAGGGTCGCGAAGAAGTTTTACATTGAACAAAACATATATATACAACATGACAGCAAGGGGGGCCAGCTTTCAAGTCTCTGTGTAAACATCACGGCTGACTTTGGAGTTCTGGAACTCTTACTCCTAAAAACCTTATATTTTATTTTCAAATGGCATCCCCCCCTGCCAAGAAGTTACATTTTTCCCCCTTCTTTAAATAAGCAGCAAGGGTAATGGCATGATGAACAAATTTCATTTCTTCTGTTCAGCTTTTTCCATCCCGAGCTCGGCCTCCGCAAGGCCAGATGGCACCAAAGCAATTGCTAGTAAGTCAATACATCTGGCGACATTCCTGAAATGACAACTCTGATGGAGCAACGTCCAGCTCCTACACAAAGGCTCTTTTCAGAACATTTCCACTGGTACTTGTCTGCTATAAGCAGAACCTAATGTGTGAAAACAAAATAAAAGCGAGCCCTTTCACCGCCCGTTTCATTTTCTCTGCTTTTATTAATGCGACGCTCTGCCTGCCCCACCTCTGCACCTCAACCTGAAACCGACGGACGTTCTGCGCCTGGTGCGGAAAGCCTGCGCCACGCACGGCCTCTGCAAGGCTGGCTCTGCTGGAATTGCTGAGAGTTCCAAGCCGACTATGATGACCTCATTGGTCTTCACACTATAAGCTTGAAGCTCAGTTAGGGAATTATCTGTGGAGAAGAACCAGTGAGAGAAGGGAACTTGAGAAGGAACTGGAAACTGCCCCCATGCCAATCATATACCAGTAGAACTTATGAGTTGGGCCTCGGGGATGACCTCTGAGCTTTGGCAGGACAATAATCTATTAGGGAGCTGCTAACAGGACTTGAGGCAATATGGCTGGGGAGCAAGGGAAGAGGTCTGCTGGAATCTAGGGGTTTGTAAAACTTAAAGTCACTCCCCAAAAATCATTCAACCAAGTCTACCCCATTCAACCTACTTTCAGCATCATCTTCAAGTGAGGCCTCAAGCCGATATGGAAGCGGTCATCTGGTCTACCTCCTTAGCCAACCGTTTCTCATCATTTCATTCAACTAAAGTTTATTGAGTGCCAAGTAGGTGCTAGAATCCAGGATATGGTAATAAGCAAAATAGACATGGCTTCTATTCTTGGAAGTTTACAGTCTACTAGGAGACAGGTAATAAACAAGAAAACACAGGACTATACTAGATCGTCTGGTAGGGATAAGTATAATGAAGAAAATAGAGGAATATAATAGGGAGTGCCTAGGGTGGTAAGGTAGGTGGTTTTAGATAGCGAAGTCAGGGAAGGTCTCAGACTTGAGCCTAAAGGATAATTAGGATCCAGCCAGCCTTGCAAAGATCCAAGAAAAGAGCCATTCAGGCTGAGCTCTTTGCCTCAAGCAGAAACCCTAAGAAGGGAATAATCTTGGCTCAAAGAACAGGGGGACATAATGAACCAGAGAAGACAGCTAGACAAAATGTCAAAGAGGAAGCTAATGGCTTTGTTGGCCATGGAAAGGAGTTTAGATGTTCCTCTAAGTCAATGGTTCTCAACAGGAAGCTATTTTGTCCCCCCCAGGACATTTGGCAATATCTGGAGACACTCTTGGTCCTCACAATTATGCGGTGGAGGAGAGGTTGGTGCCACTGGCGTCTAGTAGGTAGAGACCAGGAATACTGCTAAACATCTTACAATGTACAGGACAGCTCCCACAACAAAAAATTATCTGGCCCAAAATGTCAATAGTGCTGACATTCAGAAACCCTGCTGTAGGTGTAGTGGGAAAGCAATGGGAAGAGTCAGTCAGAGAAGTGACATGATATTACGCAAAGAAAATTCTGGAAAGCAAAATGTGACATGAAACTCATCACTAATCACCTTGAAATGTTAACTTGCTGAAGAGAACATTTGTTCTTATTCTGGAAGAAAGCCTATGAACATCTTGGTGCCACTCCCAAAAAGTCCCCAAGCACAGGCACCACCAAAGACCTTGGCATCACTTCATTTCTTGGCCCCATTGGCCATGTTCCTCTGGCAAATGTGGATTGTGTTCTCAATTCTAAGTGACATTTGAGCTCCACACAGGTTGTCTAAAACTGTTGAAAATGTAAATGGCCAAGACACTCTTTCAGGTTTACAACTTGGTTCTGGGAATGGACTCAGATGCCCTGGTAATACTTCACAGGCAGGAAGTCTGTCTCCGGGGTTGAAAGGGGAGTTAAAAACTCTGCCAATGGCCAGCCACTTAGTAAAAGGCAGCAAGAATCCTTCTGAAATGTAGTCAACACCAATGATCCTCCATTCCTTTCTTCATTTAGATGAATGATTTAGAATCGTTCAACATCACCAGGACCTATTAATCAACTGAGGTGAAGATAATAAATGGCATTTTCCATCATGCTATGTGAATTTCCCTCTCTGGCTATTAATTTCCTACCAGTTCCTTCCAAGCTAACTCTGCTACACTCTACCTCTTTTAGTCCTTATTTCCTCCATCATAAAATATAGAAAACATGTCCTTTTGCGTACTTGCTAATACATTGTTATGAAGCCATTGCTTAATCATTTTATCTTCAATAGTCTATCACCCACAACTAGATAATAAATTCCATGGAAGTAGAAACAGTATCTGGCCATCATTGCAATGCTTTCTATCGAGTTGTGTTCCCCATATCCTCCCTTTTCCTCCAGTTTTGCGGTGAAAGGGTTAAACTCTTTGTATAATCCAGATTTGTTTGGTTAATATGAAGCACTTCTCTCTTTGAAGTCAAACACTGGAAGAATTTCCTAAAGTGTGTGGGGTATTTAGCATCTTAGCAATAAATGAAAAACATATTCAAAACTCCTAGCAATTGGCGATTTAGATTAGGTGTCCAGCCACACTGAAGCTATGGTGTAACGATACGGACATACATACATTACATTTGATGGTAAGTTAGGATGCTATTTGAAAGTCAAGAATGCAAGATTTGTAATGTTTCTGTTCAAGTTCTGCTAAATGCAGGTTTCCTCAACACATTCCATCTGTTTCACAGAAATATTTAAGGTTATTTTTGAATGCCACCACACTCCCAGTCTATAAGGTGCAAACTGTGGCAAAGCTACTTGAGAACAATTTGTGAATACCTAATAAAGTGGAAGATGTGCTTCTTTACACATTCTACACACCCAGATTCCAGCTCCACAGACAATCTCACACACGCACCCAGCCATGTGCCATTACGAGGCTGTCCGCGATAGCTCTGTATGGGTGGAAGCCACCAAACGATCCCTCGGGAAGCGTATGGGTAAATAAACTATGTTTTAGTCATATAATAGAATTCCATTCAGCAATTAAAATGACCAAAATTTATGTCTATCAACACCATTCAGATAAAATTAAAAAATTTAAAAGCATGTATTTATTGTTATGGATATGTACACACGTGATTAAGAACATACAAAAACAGACACAAGAATGACCTACGTCAAGTCCAAGACATAACTGTAGTCTGGAGGCATGAATAAGGGTAGTGGCCATATTAATACTAAAAAACAGCTGACATTTAGTTAATGTGTCAACTGGGAGGGTAGATGGAGAAAGGACCAAACTTCAGCTACATCTGTGACATGTTCTTTCTCTAGTTCTTTTTAATGGGATCTGAAGCTAATATGATAATATTTACTTTTGGTGTTGATATAGAATTAACTGTGTTATTGTTTCCTGTGCTGTTTTATCTTTTAAAAGGAATAAGAAAGTTTGCAAGTGTTTTAAAGCGCCAACTAAAGCCAAGTTCAAAAGTTGTTTTCCCACCCTGGAACAAAGACAATGTCTCTACTGCCTAGAATTTCTACTT
The DNA here is from genome assembly GCF_002007445.2 of Ailuropoda melanoleuca. NCBI lineage: Eukaryota > Metazoa > Chordata > Mammalia > Carnivora > Ursidae > Ailuropoda > Ailuropoda melanoleuca. The sequence goes on from NC_048223.1 coordinate 119,749,740, forward strand.
TGCTAGTCCCCTCAGCCCCAGATTCCGTAACTGACCATATTTCCCCCAGCCTACCAGTTCTCCCTGAAAACTAACCCAGAAAACTTCATCATCAATTCCGAACATGCTTAGCCTACAAAATAAGTGATTCATGGGAACGGGATCTGAGAAAACACAAAACCTGGGTTTCCTTTTGACTTTTTAAAACCAGAGCAAGCAGAAACTCCCTCCAAAAACGTAAAACCGTGCTCCTGGCACTATGATGAATCACCATCCCACCGGGCCCAAGTGCTTTGCCTTCATTGAGCATGTGACCAAATGTCAGCTGGGGATGGTCCTGTAACTATCCCTCTACAACAAGTGGGAAAACTGAGACACAGAGAGGTTAAGTCATTTGTCTGGGATCACACAGCTGGTAATAGTAGCAAAATCCTATCAATGATCCTATCAAGATTTTAGCCACAAAATCCCTCATCCTTTCCATTCACTGAGCTATAACCAAATAGGATGAACTGTTGACTAAGTTCTTTATATTTTAATCTATCGGGATATTAAAGAAAGTAAGCCAAAACTAAGGATTTGAGTTTTAGCGTATTGACACTGACCCATCTGTCCGGCTACTGTTTGGGGCACAGGTTCATTTTATTACAATCCACTCCACACTTGGATCCAGATTGACACAGGGTTAGGCTCTGTGGCTCAGTACAGGGCAGGACAGAGGCCAGCTCTACTCGGAAGCGCCAGAAGGGAAAGCAGAGACTATCCCAGGGAGGGAAGGGGTTCCAACTTTTAGTCCAGATGATGCCAGTTTTTTACATCTATAACCCACTGGAAAGGCCCCAATAGTAGGCATATCACATCTGAATACCATGGCTCCACATGTGGACCAGATAAGGACCCAAACCTGGACTGCCCCACACTCTGGTCCTAAAAACGGTAAGGATAGGTAGCATTTACTGGGCCCCTGATAGGTCTCAGGCACTGTACCAGGTATATCCGTGACCTCAGCTCCCTTAATCATAGAAAGCCTGCAAGCTTGCCATCATTATCTTCATGTCACAGATAAAAAATTGCAGCTTGGAAGTTTAATTCGCAGAGCCTCACAGCGGTAGAGCTGGACTTCAAACCAGTTGCTCTAATTCCAAATCCATGCTCCCTCCCCCACACCTTACTGCCTCTTCTCCGTGAGGTACTGGGTCAAACAGTATCCCCCCTGAAAAGATAAGTTCAAGTCCCAACTCCTGCTACCTACAAATATGACCGTATTTGGAAATAGTCCTTGCAGCTGTAATTAAGGATCTCTGGATGAGCTCACACCAGATTTAGGGTGTCCAAATGCAACGGACTGACTCCAGTGACTGCTGTCCCTATAAGAGAAAGGAGGGGGAGATCCGACACAGACACAGGGAAAGCGGCCATGTGATGACAGAAACGGATTGGGGGCGGGGGTTGCTGCCACAAGCCAAGAACACGAGGGGCCACCAGAAGCTGCAAGAGAAGCATGCAGCAGAGGCTCCCACGGAGCCTCCACAAGGAGCCAATCCCACCCACACCTTCATTGTGGACTTCTGGGCCCTAAAACTGAGAGAATGAATTTCTGTTGCTTAACACCACCTGAATTTGTGGTGATTTGTTACAGCAGCCCCAGGAAACTGACACGAAACTGGTACAGCCTGGAACCTTGTACATTTCATCACAAAATCCTGCCAACAACCACTGAAAGCAGCCTCTGGACACAAAGTCCCACCTGCCTCGTCATAGGAAAGCCAATAACTTTGCTCTTCAGACTCCAGAAGGCAAGGGAGAGCACAACAGAACGTGCGCGTTTCTCAAAGACTTTGCAATTACTGCACAAGAGAGTTACACGTTGGTGTAGTTTGGGACTCTGTTTCCAAGGACGCGGGGAGAGTCTGACTTAGGAGCCTGTCTGCTAAAGGGCAACCCCAATGTGTACAGAGCTCCACCCCCTACACACCAAAAGAGGGGGAGATACATTGATTTGCAAGCACTACAACATGTTTTCCTCCTGGCACATTCTGAAATTTTCAGTCCTCTTTGCAGCACTTTCAGATGGCTTTTGAATTCCAGCAAATCCACAGGGTTAAACATCATGGCTTTGTGGTGAGCTTCATGCTGTCAAAATAAAGAAAATCCAAGAGGAGTCTGATTTCCGTGGTCAGACCGAGTGGCCCACTTGGAATTAGCTCCAAAGAAAACAGTTCAAGTCACCCCAAGCTCTTCTTCCCCTGTGACCTGAGTAATCTGCAAAATGACAGTTATCATCCTCTTGCGGAATAAGGGCCTTGTGGGGCCAGCCTGCTCGAGCAAGTCCACAGAAATGGGCTCAGCCGTGGCCACTGTCACTTGTCATAACAGCAGATTACATTTCCATAGTCTAAACACTTTGAAAATGAGTGTCTTCTTGACATTTTCTTGTATCCTTAATGAGGTGTCAGGTCATTAAATGAGGGACTCTTTAATGATGTTCAAGCTGTGGACAATGTTTTTGCACCCAAAATAGACCTCGGGTGAGGTTTTCCACATGAGATTAAAAACCTCATGTTTTTGATCAAACATGTTATCAAAAAATATTTCACTTACATCTCAAAAATCATCAAAAAATATTTCACTTACATCTCAAAAATCCAGAGATGCAATGTTTTTCCCTGAAAACGCCACGAAAACTCAGTCTTGGATGGATGGATCCTTGTATTAAATGTGTGTGGTGGCCTTCTAGAATGCTCTGCATGCACTAGGACACACCTAGAGCCCCCCCCTTGTTCTACAGCCCTTAAGGCTTGCATAGCGGCCATGAATGGCCCAAACAAATCCTATTTAGAGCCCAGAGCCATCTTCCTCAGGACCCTCCCACATCCCCACACAAGCCTCTGATGAACCCACCTTCCCACCATCTAGATTCCACCAAGAGGGTAGGGTTACTTTTCTGTGTTTATCTGATGAATGCTGTGAGCCATGATGGCTGACTACTTCTCCATCCCCATTCCCACACTCCAAAGTTCAGAGAACAGCATGGGCTGGCTGTGGGATTCCCGAGGATCTTAACCTGAATTCACAGAATTCACAGGGTCTGTGAACTCAGATAGGAAAAACGGTACATCTCTATCTTCCCTGACCTCTAACTGAAATTTGGCATTTCCTGCCATGAAGGTAGGCAGCACACCACTGTAATATTAGTTAAGATGAGATATCAAAAATATCGCACATCACATTAAAGTTGTTGCAGGTCTCAAAATGTTATTTACACTCATCACTATTGCAAAACTCCATCAATGAGTAGACATGCCTGTAGTTCTTATTATTCAGTGCCTTAATTAAAAGTACATCTATTATTTTAATGAGTTTGGTAATTTTACTTTGGTATAATCAGTTTCCCTTATGATCCTGTACACTTTGTTTCACGCATTTAAGAACATTATTCTGAGGTTGCCAAAGGGGGTCCATGCACAGAACTAGGAAGCCCCTCACCGAAGAGACCCTCAAGCCCAACTCAGCAGTGCAGGCATCAGGCACCTTTTAGGATCCCTGCTTCGCCCCCACTGGATTCTGTGGGAAGTCATTTCTCCTTGGCCCCTCCCATGCTCTCAGACTCGCCCTGTCCCTCTGCAGAATCCCCTGCCCAGCCAGTAAGACATGCTACTCTCCCTCCCCATCTCCTGACCCCAACATGATTCTAGCATTCTGCTCGCTGTTGTTTACAGCATTAAAAAATCTATTTTTTTTTGTTTTCCAAATATAAAATATAACATTGAATGTGCTTTTTTAGCTTTTATTTATTTGAGAGAGAGAGAAAGCATGTGAGAGAGAGAGAAAGAGAGAGAGCACCAGCAGGGGGAGGGGCAGAGGGAGAAGCTGACTCCCCGCTGAGCAGGGAGCCCAGATGCAGGACTCAATCCCAGAACCCTGGGATCGTGTCCTGAGCCAAAGGCAGATGCTCAATGAACTGAGCCACCCAGTCTCCCCGAATGTGCTTTTTCAAAACCACTCACAGCTACCTCTCCCTCCTGGAGATAATGGTACAGCCTCCTGTCCCTATTATCTTCACAGCCTTGCAAACCTACCATGCCCCCCCCACACATCAGGAGGCTCCTCCCAGTCATCCACACCCCTTCCATGAGTCTCCATTCTGCTTCCCCAGCAGGCCCCTGAGATGCCCACCACAGCCACCTTAGAACATCCATCCCCTAAGCTCTATCACCCCAAGTTATACCTCCCTTCCACCAGCGCTCTTGTCATCCCATAATCTCACTCACCCCTACGTAACAGAGACTGCTCCTGTTGGGAAGAAGGCCTTCCGAAGGTCACACAGCATCACCCTTGCAGTGCACCCACACTTTGCCATATCTGCTTCCCAGAGTCCAGGCTCAACACCCTCTGTTGCCTTTTCCACCTGTGCCTCACGCTCCCTACACACTGCCTGGCCAAGTCACACCTTCCTCCAAAGCCAGACTCCCATCTCCACTGTTTCCAAAAGACTCCCCCCCATCCCATCTCCTGGTTGGAATGAATCTCTCCTTCCCCCAAGCCCCCTCCCGCTTTGGGGACACCTTCCTTCCAGCACCTCTAAGTCTGCCTGGCTTCATACACCAGAATCACAACAGAAGCCAAATACCTTCCCTCAGCTCTGTGCATCAAACAAAAAGTACATATATGAATTCCTCAGAAAAAGAATGAGACCGTGCAGGGAATCCGCCTGCTGGTCCACTCACCAGGCTTGTACGTCTGAGGGGGAGACTCACGCATCTGCTGCTCAAACATACGTGCCTTTTGTCCTGTGGGCATCTTCCCTCTCTGGGAACCTTCCCCTCATGAAGGACCCATACTTTCAGCACCACACGGCCCCAGACACAAGCCAACTTCTCTAGCGGGAGCGTAAGTGACAGAATGGCATAAATCCACTCTGGAATTAGAGGACACGCAGGCTGAGGGGGATTTGTTGGAATGACACTTAGCTCTGTCATGCTTTGACTTCACGCAGTTTTTGTCTGCAGACTAGCTTGAGTAAGTCACCTGCTTCTGCAATGCGGCTCCCTCCCTCATCTATTTGCTTCCTCCCCACGACTCTGTCCCTAGAGCCCAGCAATGTGTCATTCATTCATGTGTCCCCTATAAGGCTCAGCACCAACGTGAGCAAAGGGATCAAAGATATAAACGCTATCCATTGAATAAACCATAATATTATTTAATTCATCTTTTCTGAACATGAATATTGACCTCCAAAAAATACTATGGGTAATATCAACAAAATTATCAGCTTTCTGAAATTCCCAACACTGACACTGAAATGTTTTCCCCAGTGTTATATGAAGAATTACAATTTCTTGATAAGCACACTGATCAAGTTGGTCCTGGTGCCTCATTGGAAGTTTGAATTTCTTTTCAAAAGAGGTTCTCCTCTACCTGCCGCCTGCCTTTAAAATGGCAGGTCTGCATTTATTTCAAGCCTCTGGTCTGAAAGAAAAGCACACCAAGTAACAATTACAATGAAATATCACTATATTAATTGCAAAAGGAAATGAGCTTTAAACAAAGTGAGTGCTGCAGGCAATGAGTTGTCCTGCTGGGTTCTTAGCATTTCAAAGGACAAAGTAGAAAATTGGAAAAGATCAATATCAAGGCAACAGTACTCTGCACAATAATAAATAAAGATGTCTTTCAAGGCCCATTAACCACTAATCACATCTTGGATCAAAACTAGCAGAACAGCTCCCGGACTGTTTGAAGGAGCTGCCACTGGGCTCATCCTAAGAATGAAATGGGGACAATCCTGGGTTTGTTTCATGTTGGAGAAACCGCCACTGTCTTGGTTGCCAGTGACGGGGGGATGGAGCATCTCATAGAGGACCCAAACATGTGCTCCACGGTGTGGACTGGATAGCTTCTTCCAACCTACAATTACACAGTTCGTAATAGCACAGACTCCACAGACAGCAGCAAAGGGAAACAAGAGAGGTATCATTCCTGAAAAGAGCTTACTGGCCGCACCAGTATGGATTACACAGTTGAGTTACACCTTCTATGGGGCGGCATTTCACACACTTGAGCCACAGCCTCAAGCCTTATGGGTAAAGACTTTCTCAGCTTTGGGTATTAAAAAAAAAAAAAAAACTACACAGAAAAAAGGCATCCCTCTAGGGAAGGGTCCTCCAGCCTCAAGACCACCGTCCAGTCGGTCCTAACAGCTGAAACTATTTAACAAACACATCCACAATCTCGCTTTCGGGTGTGGTCTAGCCTGGCTACTCAGTGTGGTCATGTGTCAGTAACACCTGCCTCCTGGGGTAGCCTGTTAGAAGGCAGAATCTCGGGACACCTGGGGGCTCAGTTGGTGAAGCGTCTGCCTTCGGCTCAGGTCATGATCTCAGGGTCCTGGGATCGAGCCCCACAACAGGCTCCCTGCTCAGCGGGGAGCCTGCTTCTCCCTCTCCCTCTGCTTCTCCCCCTGCTTATGCTCACTTGCGTGCACTTTCTCTGTCAAATAAATAAATAAAATCTTTTAAAAAACTGCAGAATCTCAGACCTCCCCTCTCCCCCCACCCAGATCTACTGAGTCACAATCTGCATGTTGACAAGATCCCTGAGTAATTTGTAAGCACATTAAATTTGCAAAACATGATGCAGAACAGCTAACCCCACTGGCTGCATATGACAATCACCTGAGAAGCCTCGGTGGTGCTTGTTTAATGCTGATGCCCAGGCTCTAATCCCAGAGGGTCTTGCTGGACTTGGGAACATATAGGCATCAGTTAAAATGCACGCGCGTGTGCACACAAACACACTGCCTGGAAGGTAAGTCCAGACAAATATTTGCTGAAATCACCACACAAATGACCTAATTGAACAATGCATTCAATCACTGAAACTCTGCCTCTGTCTGGTTTCCCTAATTTGATGAGGAAGCAGAAAATGATTATGAGATTGAGAAGGGCTTTAAAGAACACTGGCTTTCAAGTGCTGAGATTTAAAAAAAAAATGTTTTAAGAAAGAAAAGCTCAACATAAATTCTCAGAGTTATAACCTCAGACTTAGACACTGAAAGTTTAAAAAAAATCTTTAAATCCTATCTCAAGACTACTAATCACCGCGCCCACCCCTTGCCTCAGTTGCTTGCTCACACAGAGGAGAACTCATTCATCGACGCCTAGGAACAGGTCCTACCAAAAGCCTAACATGCCTTCCAGTTCCAGCAACTGTGGCCCCTTGGGGCTTGATGTCAGGCCTTGGAGCCTCTTGACAAATGAACATCTGTGGATCCTATGCAATTGCTCACTGGATATGGGAATAAGAAATTATTATAGAAATTAGTTATAAATAATTGGGAGTGTGCCTCACCTGGCTCGCTAGGCTACTGCACAGATCCCATGAAACTGTGCAAACCACTTCCCATCAATGGCCTAATCCACTCTGTTGATGCTCAACCAAGTATCTAAACTGATATTAAACAGCGTTAGACTTGGCACAGGAAAAAGCTTTCTACCTATGATCCAAGCCTACGTGCGATAAAAAAAAAAAAAAATTGGACAGATTTGGATAAATACAAGTTTAAAAAAAGTGTGTATGGTATTATCTGTTATGCAAAGTCAACTGACAAGCAGAGAAAATACAATGTACAGCATCAACAAAGGGCTAATATCCTTATATATAAAGACCTCTCAAAATTTGTGGGGCAAAAGAATAAAACTCAATAGGAAAACAAGGGAAGAGACATGAACAGACAACTCACAAAAAAAGACAGAACGACCTGCAAAAGAAAAGAAATGTTCAAACTCACTCATAATTAGAGAAATTCAAATTAAAACGTTCCTGAGATACCTTTTTCACCTGTCAGACTGGCAAAAATTTCACAATATGGCAACAGAGCCCATCCAGGAGGCTGTGGGAAAATCAGCACTCTCCTACACTTCTGGTGGGAATGCAAATTGGTAGGACTCTCCTGGAAGGAAATTTGGCAATACATAACAAAACTGCATATGCACTTCCCTTTCTACCCAGCAGTCCCATTGCTAGCAACCCACCTCAAAGATATACTTCCAACAGTATAAAAAATGTATTTTAAAAAAGAATACATACATATAAGGGCAGGCATTGCGGTATTAATTGTAATTGCAAAATATTGGAAGCAACCTAAACGCTCATACACAGGAGAGCAGCTGAGTAGACTTGGTACAACCACTCACTGGAGTATTATGCAGATATTTTTTTTAAAAAAAAGAATGAAGGCAGGGACAGCCGGGTGGCTCAGTTGGTTAAGCATCCAACGCCTGATTTTGGCTCAGGTCATGATCTCAGGGTCATGAGATCCAGCCCTGTACCAGGCTCAGCACTAAGCGTGAAGCCCGCTTACGAGTCTCTCCCTCTGCCTCTGGCCCTCCCCTCTGCTTGTGCGCATGCTCTTTCTCTTAAAAAAAAAAAAAATGAATGAATGAATGAATAGAGCTTCTATGTGGGCTGATTCCTAGGATACAGGCAAACAATGCACAGGGGTACCTATAGAATGACACCCATTGTATGAAGAAAAAAGGGCAGGGGTATTTTTTTTTCTACGGCTGCTCTAACAAAATATCTCAAACTGGGTAGCTTTTAAACAACAGAAATGGATTGTTTCACAGCTTTGGAGGCCAGAAGTCCAAGATCAAGGTGTGGACAGGGTTGGTTCCTTCTCAGGACCGTGAGGGAGGATCTGTTCCATGCCCCTCCCTTGGAATCTGTAGGAACCTTTGGTTTGCATTGGCTCGCAGAAGCATCACCCTGATCTCTGCCTTCAGCTCCGTGAAAGAGGACTTCGACCACCTCTATGCTGACCTCTGTCTGTCTGTTCTGTGTCCTTCTTTCCAGCTTACCTCTTAACCCACACAAAAGAACCTGAAGGCAAAGCCTCCCAGGATGGGAACTGAAACCAGCCCCTCAAGCAAGGCCTGCCCTACTTACCCTTGCTTGGGGTCATGACTGACCCCAAGACAATGATCAACATCAACTTTACTGCCCACCTGCACTTCCAGGACTTTGTCCCACATTTTCCTTATATAAACCTAGGAGAAGTTTCAGGCCTTTGGAGACAGTCTTTGAGACATTAGTCTACTGTCTGCTCAGGGTTGGCCTCACTGAAATAAATTCCTTTCTTGTTCTACCACCATTCCTCTCTCTGCCTTTGAATTATGTCTGTGGTCAGGGGCCAAACCTGGTCATCTTGGGCCCCCAGAGCCAGGTGCTCCTGCACCCTTGAGCCCCGGTCACAAGCACATGCTGTTCTGTGTTTCTGTGTCCATATTTCCCCTTTGTATAAGGTCACCGGGCATATTGGATGACCTCATCTTAAATAATTATATGCACAGTGACCTATTTCCAAATAAGGTTATATTCTAGGGTAAGTGGGGGGAGGGGCTGAGATGTCAACATATGAAATAGGGAGGAGGACACAATTCAACCCATAAAAGAAGCTACAAGCAAACATATGCTCAGGTATTTGCTCATTTGTGAGAAAGAAAAAAAAAATGAGGCGGTGGGGGGGGGGGGGGGGTGGGTGTTAAACCAGAAACCAAGGAGACTGGTTACCTGGGATGGGTGGGAAAGAGGTAGGAAACATGGGGGAAGGTGAGGGGTGGGGTACCAGGGAAAAAGAGGGATGATACCTCTGGATTTTTTTTTAAAGATTTATTTATTTATTTTGAGAGAGAGAGCGAGCAGGGGGAGGGTCAGAGGGAGAGACTCTCAAGCAGAGTCCCTGCTGAGCCCAGAGCCCAACATGGGGCTCAATCCCATGACCCCAAGATCATGACCTGAGCTGAAATTAAGAGTCAGATGCTTAACCAAGCCACCCAAGGGCCCATTTGCTTTGTTTTTGTTTTGCATAACAACGTGAGAGCCACAGTAATATTTCAAATGCCCTCCCCATTCTGAAAAAAATTAATTAATTAAAACCAACCAAGATGTGCTAGGAAGCCAAACTGAATGCAAACAGTAGCAAATGAGCCTAACTGTATTACAAATAAAACCACATAACCACATGGAGTGGATGGAGAGAAACAGAACTAACATAAGTCACTTTGGAAAACAAATACCTTGACTGGAGAGTGTAAGGCTAAGGACAAAAAGAACTGTGTGTAAATGCCATAATCTAGTTAGTAACTGTGTTTCTCAGAGGGGTATGCGTTAGCAATTTCAAATAATGATGTGGCGTGCTAGAAATGAGCAAATAAACGTGTAACACGTGAGAGAGAATTTCTTATTGTTGGAGAAAAAGGTTACAAATAAGGACACAGGGAAGGCTAGAATAAACCTCCTGGCATTGGACTGGGGTCAAAGGCATTAGTAAGAACTGTGAGAGACTGTGACATAATAACATAGATTTGGTCTTCATCCCTGGTTCCCAGAACAAGATTTTCTGAAACGCTTGCAATTCCCTGGGTATTAGGGGTGAGAGCGGCATCTTTGGTTATTCATAAAAACCACACCTGAGTTTCTATTAGCGAGGGGACTCTTGGTGGGCCCCTAGATAGTTTCAGGATGGGCTGGTTGCCAGAGGAACCAACCATGTGATTAGAGGGTCAGAACTTTCAGCCCCACCTCCAACCTGCGGGAAGGAGAGAGGGGTTGGAGATTGAGTTAGTCACCAACAGCCAATGATTTAATCAATCACACCAATACAACCAAACCTCTATAAAACCCTAAACAATGGGGTTTGGAGAGTGTCTACATTGGTGAACACACGGAGATGCTGGGAGGATGGTCTGCGCAAGAGGGCAGGCAAGCTCCAAGCCCGCCCCCCACCTCCCATGCTTGCCCTGCACATCTCTTCTATTTGGCTGTTTCTTTTTTTTTTTTTTTTATAATATTTTTTTATTATGTTAGTCACCATACAGTACATCCCTAGTTTTTGATGTAAAGTTCGATGATTCATTACTTGCGTATAACACCCAGTGCACCATGCAATATGTGCCTTCCTTAATACCCATCACCAGCCTATCCCATTCCCCGACCCCCCTACCCTCTGAAGCCCTCAGTTTATTTGGCTGTTTCTGACTTGTAGCCTTTATAATAAACTGGGAATCATGAGTGCTTTCCTGAGAACTGTGAACCATTCTACAAAATTATGGAACCTGAGGAGGGGGTCATGGGAACTCCTAATTTGTAGCTGAAGTCTGAAGCCGGACTCAGGACTGGCATCTGAAGTGGGGAGCAGTCTTATGGGACTGAGCCCTTAACCTGTGGGGTCTGCACAAACTCCAGGTAGTTGGTGTCAGAATTTAATTAAATTTAGGACACCCACTTGGCGTGTGGAGAGTTGGAATATTCATTAGTGTGGGGGGAAAAACAATAACCCATAGATCTGATCTCAGAAGTGCTGTAAAAAAAAAAACAGATCACGGAACCCATGGCATTACATCAGTGAGGCAGACAGACAGAAGAGTATAGATGCAGGAATGTGTGTGGGTCAGGAGAATACATGCACTGCCTTGCTCTGTCCACTGAGACTGGCCCCATGCAGACATTCCAGCAGCAGGCAGCACACTTCACACTCAGATACTGGTTTCTGAATCTCGTTCTCCACTTAAAAGGACAAGAGCTCCTTGGAGAAAGGATTGATTTCAGCAAGAATTTTCTGCACAAATGAAGCTTTTATTGCTCAAATCCAGTCTCCTTGCAGTCAATTAGAGTAGGAAAGGGCATAAATTCTTAAATCTATATGAATGGCCGTCACCGCAACCCAGGAAGCTCTGCCCATCCCCCATGGAACCCCCAGCCTTGCTCTCCTAGTTCTCACCACACTCCACTCTCCATCACTCCCTGGAATGACCAGACCTCCCTCTCTCCCCAAACCTTTGTCCACAATGCCCTTTCTTCCACCTGTTCTCCCTTGTTCTTCAATGCTTGGCAGAGATTTTCCTCACAAAGACCTTTCCCAACAGCCTCCAGGCAGAATTAGCCTTACCTTTTCCTGGTTTCACACAATCCCCCTGGAACTTGCTAGTACTGATTCCGTAACTGTGTTATACCATGTTGGATTCTAAATGTCTGCTCCCACTGCCATCTCCTCTGACAGACAAAGTTCTGTAGAGACTGGAATCTTTTCAAAGCAAACCCGAGTTGTGACAAGAACTCCAACATTCCCTAGCCCCCATGCACAAGGGTCTCGGCATTGAGTCAAGTTTACCATTAGGCTGACCTGGGATATGGAGTTCATGACTTAGGGACGCTAAGGCTTCCAATAGCCCTGGCCCCACCACCTCCATGGCTCCTCCGTTCTGATCACGGAGCCTTTGCTCTGCTCTTCAACCTGATCTGCTCCAGGTTTCTAAGTCTTTAGTCTAATAACATGGAGACTCTGGTTTGTCACACCCCATCCACCTCCTAGAAACCAGAAGCTGGCCCCAAGCTTCCGGTGGGACCTGCAGCCCTGTTTTCTTGCTACATCTCTCTGACTGTGCTTCTTGCTACACAGCGCCCCTTTACACCCACACCCCTACCCCCACCACCATTCTTCTGGGATAAACATTATCCAGAAATCAGGCTTAGTGGCCCAAGTCCACCTGGCTCCCTGTTTCACACAGAGGAGGAAAGAGCTCCAGAATCCACAGATCTTCCAAATGAATATAAGATAAAAGTGCTACAAAATATTCACATTGTCAGGCATGCTTTAATATTAATTTTTCATCACTATGACTGCTTTGCTTCCACTCACAGTAAGGAAGTCCTGAACTCACACAAGCAAATTATTATATAAAAATCTACTACCACTGTCAATACCTACAGCTTTGCTCTCCTTCTCTGTCCGCCCTGATAGGTGAGCCACTGTGAAAAATATTGGCACCTGTGAACATTTGCTGGGTTTTGAAGAATGAAGGGGGCAGAAGAGGGGAAAGAGGGATGCTGACCTTGAGAACAGACTCCCAGCCAACACTGGTCCACCCATTCACTTAGCATAATCCCCTCCAGTTCTATCCATGTTGATGCAAATGTTGGGTAATCATCCTTTCTTGATGGCTGAGTAATATTCCATCGTATATATGAACCACATCTTCTTTATCCATTTGTCTGTTGAAGGGCATCTCGGCTCCTTCCACAGTTTGGCTATTGTGGACATTGCTGCTATGAACATTGGGGTGCATGTGCCCCTTTTTTTCACTACATCTGTATCTTTGGAGTAAATACCCGGTAGTCCAATTGCTGGGTCACAGGGTAGCTCTATTTTTAACTTTTTGAGGAACCTCCACACTGTTCCAAAGTGGCTGTACCAACTTGCATTCCCACCAACAGTGTAAGAGGGATCCCCTTTCTCCACATCCTCGCCAACATTTGCTGTTTCCTGCCTTATTAATTTTTGCCATTCTAACTGGCGTAAGGTGGTAATCTCAATGTGGTTTTGATTTGAATTTCCCTGATGGCTAATGATGTTGAACATTTTTTCATGTGTCTGTTAGTCATCCATAGGTCTTCTTTGGAGAAGTGTCTGTTCATGTCTTCTCCCCATTTTTTGACTTCATTATTTGTTTTTTGGGTGTAGAGTTTGAAAATTTCTTTATAGATCTTGGATACCAGCCCTTTATCTGTAATGTCATTTGCAAAAAAAAATTTTAATGAAAAAAATAAAATAATGACATGTAACTAAATGGATATAAAAAATGCTTACAAAATATTATTGAGTGGGAAACATTATACTATAAAATAGCATGTATAATATGGTCCCATTTATATAATATAATATGTATATATGTGTACATGCATATGTGTGCTTCCGTGTGGATGCCTAAAGAGATACTTGGAAGGGTGTGTACCAAAATGTTAACAGTAGTTATCTTTGGCTCCTAGTTTGTTGGTGCTTTATTCTTTGTACTGTTCTATGTTGTTTAACACTTTTGCCAAAAGCTTGCATTACTTTTATAAAAATAATAAAGCCATTTTTTACTCAAAAAAAAAAAAAAGGTCCACCCAGTTGGCGAGCTCATCCCATCCCCCCACCAAATTATCTCTTCTTCCTAAGTGTCTGTCCTTTTTCAAAATTTTTATTGTTTTCTTACTATTGAAAGTTACCAGTTAAAGGATAATTTAGATTAATAAGCATTCTCCTTAAAAAGATAATATGATGGGGGGGGAATTAGTCTCTTATGGGGCTCTTAGTCACATCTGCATGAATTTGTATGAATTTATTAAATCAGATTACATTCCTCCTAACCCCTAGCTAATTGAGATCATTTGCACTATGAGGAGTTTTAATATGTGATGGGAGAAAGAGTGACGTAATAATTTTCGTTCAGAGGCCACTTGGGGGACTAGGGGAGGATGGATAAAATGCTACAGTCAGGAAATTAGGAGATTATGAAATGATTGAGTAGAAGAACACAGAAATCCACAAGAGGGTTGACAAGGACGCAAAGGCTCAGACTTGGTGGGTTGCAAAGGCCACACAGCAAACTTTGGGAGAGCGTCTCTGCCCGCAATCCACGGAAACAGCCTGCTGAAAAAATAAAACCAACACACAGTCCCATGCGTGAGATAGAATTCAAGGAATTGGGGGCGCCTGGGTAGCGCAGTCGTTAAGCGTCTGCCTTAGGCTCAGGGCGTGATCCCGGCGTTCCGGCCACATCGGGCTCCTCCGCTGGGAGCCTGCTTCTTCCCNATCGGGCTCCTCCGCTGGGAGCCTGCTTCTTCCTCTCCCACTCCCCCTGCTGTGTTCCCTCTCTGGCTGGCTGTCTGTCACATAAATAAATAAAATCTTAAAAAAAAAAAAAAAGAATTCAAGAAATTGAAAGTATGAAAAGCCCAGAACATACAGTGGCCATGCCCCAAGGTCACAAAATCACATGATTTGGGACAAGGAAGGTGAGAAATGATCCAGTCCAACCACCCTCAATTTAGAATTAATAGCCCCATTTTCAATGTCAGACCGCTTCACAAACCCCCTTCATAACAGTATTTTGTCTCCTGATTGGGCGGGGGAAGTTGCCATTCATTCAGAAACTGAATTGGTTTGCACTTTGAATTCTAAAAGCATCCATGTGTTTCTGATAACTAGTAGATGCAAGCTTGAGCTCTGGTGTAGGTGGGAATGCAGAGATTCTTTTCACTCCAGCACCTTCTCCCACCCCACCTCCAGGTAGCCAGAGCTGCCACACATGGGAACTACAGGTCTTCATGGTATGAATCAACAAAACGCACTCCATGAGCGTGGGAGAGTAGGTGTCATCCAGAAAGTCACACAACTGTCATTACACTTAGGATGCCTGCAGGTATCTTTCTTTGGAGAGAAGCATTAAGAAAACAGACGCCATGTTTTACCCTCTGTGAGAGAGGTGGTCAAGGGCAGTTTGGGTTTTGGCTGGAACACCAGAGTAGAGAAGTCTCTGATGCAATTTCTAAGCAGTTTTTGAGTTCTGGCAAAGAAAATGAGCTATTGCTTCCCTGAGACTCTAACATATGCTCCATTTTTCCCTCAGGGGTATTTCCATTTTTATTAACTATGCATTTTGCTACATGATCGCCAGGACTGTTCCTTCTTTTGCAAACAGCGAAATGATTCCTTTGAGAGCGTCTATTCCCTGGGATGTGTGAGGTAGCATGCCCCATTCACAAGGGGCCTTGATCTCTGAACCTTGTTAAATAAAACATTTTGGAGAGCTTGCTGGGGATAAAGAGGAGAAGAACCAGAGACTGGGGTGGTGCAGCTCGAGACCCGTGCATGGAGTCAAAGCACCTTAGTCTCACTCGAAAGGTCTGTAAAGAGGCATTCAACTCTTTAAGCTGGCGAGTGGGTTCACGGTCATGCTCTATTTCTTACACATGCTTTAACTGTTTTTTTGTTTGTGTTTGATATTTGCTCTTTTAATTTTTCTTTAAAAAGACTCAAAGAACAACAATAATATAATAACCAAGAAAGGAAAAGATATCTCTAAACGGCAAAGCGATTACACAAAGACGGACCTCGGAAAGCCCAGTAAATCATCACAAGGAATAAAAATGATTCTGAAAGCAGTTGCCTGCTTGGCCAAATATCGGGGTGCACCCTTTGCAGGTGGGGGATAATTGGGAACAACCCTTCAGCAGGATTAGAACACGGGCCAGAGTTCTAAACTAAAGACTAGGGCTTCCCCCCTCCACCTTATTTCCTCTTCTGTGATATGCTGATAAGAATACCTTGACCAGGGGCGCCTGGGTGGCTCAGTCGTTAAGCATCTGCCTTCGGCTCAGGGAGTGATCCCAGAGTCCTGGGATCGAGCCCCACATCAGGCTCCTCCGCTGGGAGCCTGCTTCTTCCTCTCCCACTCCCCCTGCCTATGTTCCCTCTCTCGCTGGCTGGCTGGCTGTCANTAAAAAAAAAAAAACTTAAAAAAAAAAAAAAAAAAAAAGGAATACCTTGACCAATGGTTGGCTAGAACAATGAAATCACACCAAACGTGTGGAGAGCTGGCATGGCTCCCGCTGCATGGGAAATGTACAGTAAACAGTAACTATTACTATCATGCTATGGTAGAGTTCTCGGAGGGGGGGGCAGTGCAGAAGAACCACCAATGTTAGTTGGTTGCTATCGTTACGACTTTTTTTAAAGATTTTAAGTAATCTCTATACCCAAAGTAGGGCTCGAACCCCGAGATCAAGAGTCTTATGCTCTACCTACTGAGCCGGCCAGGAGCCCCATCTTATTTGGATTTTTGTTTTCTAAACTCAGAAACCTGAATGCTCACTGCTCACTTCAAACCTCCTAGTGAATCAGAATCCCCAGGTCTAGGATCTAAGCATGGACATTTTTTTGAAACTTTCCAGATATTCCAGTCAAGATGGGATAACAGGAACTAGATTTACGGTCTCATTCGAAACAACAAAAAACCCAGACAAAATATCTAAGAAGACAGCAGGACACTAGGCATTAGGTGGTGAAGAACAGCAGGGCCTAAAAATCAGGAGACAAACACGGGGAGTCCTACAATTGCCCAAGAGAGTTTGCAGGATGTGACATAATGCAGATAAAGTTAATAAACCTGTTTAGAATAAAGCCAATATCATTTTCTCCTTAAAATGTTATTTATGTTAACATGTACTGGGCTTTCTTTAATGAATTTAAAAAAATAAATGCTAAACATGGCTCTGTTTTTATTTCTAATGTGGTAAATATTGATAGATACAACTCTCAAACAAAAATTCTTAGAGGGTGTCAATTTTTAAGAGTGTAAAGGTGCCCTCAGACCAGAAAGTTTGAGAACTGCTGTTGTAGGGGAGAGAGATCGTGTCTCTCCATCCCCCTCGGCATCAGCAGCAGCAGACACAACACTGCGGCCCCGCCAAACCCCGTGGGTATCTGCAGGGGGGACTAGGTGACTGTGCCAGGAATTGTTTATAATCCTTCCATTCCTTCCCTGGCTCACGGGGACAACAATTTGGAAAACAGAGAGCCCAAGCTCCTCTTCCAGTAATGAAGGGATGCTCTTTAAAGCCATTTCCCTCGAATACCAGCTCTCCTAAGGGAAGGGAATGTGGCCTGATTTCTGGAATGTTCTCCCTGCTTGCTCAGGATGGAGGGACTCTCCCAAACCCAGGCTGGCACAGGGTGCCATATGCTCGCTACAGCAACTGTAAGGGACACGAAGATCCCAAGAGAATAAAAAACGGTACAAAACCATGGCTTGGGAGCCCAGAGACACCCCAACATCCTTACCTCTCCCTCGGGGGGAGGGAATGGCTCACCTCTTTGGCTTGCCCCTCAGGGGTCACTCCCTCCCCCTCAAGCGGAGCCCACCTCCTGAACAGATAACTCTACCAGGGTTTCAGGTCTCAGGCTTTACCTGACCCAAGAAAAACAGTCAGGAGTGGGCGTGTTGCCTGCAGATGGTAAAGGGCTCACAGATAAGCCTGGCACTTAACAAAGACAGCCTTATGTCCCACTAGGAGGGCAGCTTTTGACATTTACTGCTTTTGTCCCACAGGCTGAGTGGGGTGGATTCCAGAAGCCTCCGTGATTACTACAGGATCATGTCCATTAAATTAAGTGGCTCCTGGGCCACAGACCTGGATGGCAGATAACCTGCTCTGGGGTAGGAGAAAGACAGGGGAGAGAGAGAGAGAGAGACACCACTCCTTCCTACAGCAAGCAAGGCCTGCTAGAATCTTCATCCAGACTGTATTTACATATCCCGACCTTAAAACCTGCAAACCACCAACGAATGCCGGGCTCCTGTGCCCCTGGTTTCCTGCAGTTCCCAGTTCGTCGCCTGTGCAGCCCAGAGCACCCCACCTTTCCCTGACCCCCTAACCCCCGGTTCACCGTGAGCACCCCACACAGGTCACAACCTCAGAGGCTCCCTGGCACCCAGTCTGGACCGGATCTCTGAGCCGTGCTAAGAGCCATCCCCGCTGGGACTTCGGGCCACAGCCCAGCCCTTTCCAGCCTCCTCCGGGGAGGGTGAGCAGATAGCCGGTAATATGGCTCCATGAGAACTCACTGGACCTACAGACAGCCTGATGCCCAGAGAAGGAAACCCAACAGCCAGGGAGGCCGTAAAAGCAGGCCTCTGTTCCTCGCAAAGCCAGCCTGCACTCGGCCTTGATCCTGACGCCGGACAACAGCCGGGAGCCTGCGGACCAACCAAAGAAATGCCCTCTCTGAGGGGATGAGGCGGGATGAGGCGAAGCAAGGCGCAGGTGAGAAAGGGAAAATGGCGACTCACCTGGGGAAAGCGACTTTACTTTAGGACCACGGTCCGCAGAGGGTGATCTCAGCCAAGCGGTGGTGGCAGA
>NC_048223.1:119768494-119815601 GCF_002007445.2 Ailuropoda melanoleuca
TTAAGCATCTGCCTTCGGCTCAGGGAGTGATCCCAGAGTCCTGGGATCGAGCCCCACATCAGGCTCCTCCGCTGGGAGCCTGCTTCTTCCTCTCCCACTCCCCCTGCCTATGTTCCCTCTCTCGCTGGCTGGCTGGCTGCCAAGGAAATAAATAAAATCTTAAAAAAAAAAAAAAAAAAAAGGAATACCTTGACCAATGGTTGGCTAGAACAATGAAATCACACCAAACGTGTGGAGAGCTGGCATGGCTCCCGCTGCATGGGAAATGTACAGTAAACAGTAACTATTACTATCATGCTATGGTAGAGTTCTCGGAGGGGGGGGCAGTGCAGAAGAACCACCAATGTTAGTTGGTTGCTATCGTTACGACTTTTTTTAAAGATTTTAAGTAATCTCTATACCCAAAGTAGGGCTCGAACCCCGAGATCAAGAGTCTTATGCTCTACCTACTGAGCCGGCCAGGAGCCCCATCTTATTTGGATTTTTGTTTTCTAAACTCAGAAACCTGAATGCTCACTGCTCACTTCAAACCTCCTAGTGAATCAGAATCCCCAGGTCTAGGATCTAAGCATGGACATTTTTTTGAAACTTTCCAGATATTCCAGTCAAGATGGGATAACAGGAACTAGATTTACGGTCTCATTCGAAACAACAAAAAACCCAGACAAAATATCTAAGAAGACAGCAGGACACTAGGCATTAGGTGGTGAAGAACAGCAGGGCCTAAAAATCAGGAGACAAACACGGGGAGTCCTACAATTGCCCAAGAGAGTTTGCAGGATGTGACATAATGCAGATAAAGTTAATAAACCTGTTTAGAATAAAGCCAATATCATTTTCTCCTTAAAATGTTATTTATGTTAACATGTACTGGGCTTTCTTTAATGAATTTAAAAAAATAAATGCTAAACATGGCTCTGTTTTTATTTCTAATGTGGTAAATATTGATAGATACAACTCTCAAACAAAAATTCTTAGAGGGTGTCAATTTTTAAGAGTGTAAAGGTGCCCTCAGACCAGAAAGTTTGAGAACTGCTGTTGTAGGGGAGAGAGATCGTGTCTCTCCATCCCCCTCGGCATCAGCAGCAGCAGACACAACACTGCGGCCCCGCCAAACCCCGTGGGTATCTGCAGGGGGGACTAGGTGACTGTGCCAGGAATTGTTTATAATCCTTCCATTCCTTCCCTGGCTCACGGGGACAACAATTTGGAAAACAGAGAGCCCAAGCTCCTCTTCCAGTAATGAAGGGATGCTCTTTAAAGCCATTTCCCTCGAATACCAGCTCTCCTAAGGGAAGGGAATGTGGCCTGATTTCTGGAATGTTCTCCCTGCTTGCTCAGGATGGAGGGACTCTCCCAAACCCAGGCTGGCACAGGGTGCCATATGCTCGCTACAGCAACTGTAAGGGACACGAAGATCCCAAGAGAATAAAAAACGGTACAAAACCATGGCTTGGGAGCCCAGAGACACCCCAACATCCTTACCTCTCCCTCGGGGGGAGGGAATGGCTCACCTCTTTGGCTTGCCCCTCAGGGGTCACTCCCTCCCCCTCAAGCGGAGCCCACCTCCTGAACAGATAACTCTACCAGGGTTTCAGGTCTCAGGCTTTACCTGACCCAAGAAAAACAGTCAGGAGTGGGCGTGTTGCCTGCAGATGGTAAAGGGCTCACAGATAAGCCTGGCACTTAACAAAGACAGCCTTATGTCCCACTAGGAGGGCAGCTTTTGACATTTACTGCTTTTGTCCCACAGGCTGAGTGGGGTGGATTCCAGAAGCCTCCGTGATTACTACAGGATCATGTCCATTAAATTAAGTGGCTCCTGGGCCACAGACCTGGATGGCAGATAACCTGCTCTGGGGTAGGAGAAAGACAGGGGAGAGAGAGAGAGAGAGAGACACCACTCCTTCCTACAGCAAGCAAGGCCTGCTAGAATCTTCATCCAGACTGTATTTACATATCCCGACCTTAAAACCTGCAAACCACCAACGAATGCCGGGCTCCTGTGCCCCTGGTTTCCTGCAGTTCCCAGTTCGTCGCCTGTGCAGCCCAGAGCACCCCACCTTTCCCTGACCCCCTAACCCCCGGTTCACCGTGAGCACCCCACACAGGTCACAACCTCAGAGGCTCCCTGGCACCCAGTCTGGACCGGATCTCTGAGCCGTGCTAAGAGCCATCCCCGCTGGGACTTCGGGCCACAGCCCAGCCCTTTCCAGCCTCCTCCGGGGAGGGTGAGCAGATAGCCGGTAATATGGCTCCATGAGAACTCACTGGACCTACAGACAGCCTGATGCTCAGAGAAGGAAACCCAACAGCCAGGGAGGCCGTAAAAGCAGGCCTCTGTTCCTCGCAAAGCCAGCCTGCACTCGGCCTTGATCCTGACGCCGGACAACAGCCGGGAGCCTGCGGACCAACCAAAGAAATGCCCTCTCTGAGGGGATGAGGCGGGATGAGGCGAAGCAAGGCGCAGGTGAGAAAGGGAAAATGGCGACTCACCTGGGGAAAGCGACTTTACTTTAGGACCACGGTCCGCAGAGGGTGATCTCAGCCAAGCGGTGGTGGCAGAGGCGTCAGGAAATTTGTTAGAGATGGAACCTCTCACTGCAGACCTGGCGCGTCCCGCCCGCCCGAGTGTGAGGATGGGGCCCGCATCTGGGTTTCCCCGCCCTCTAGCCCCAGTCTGAGCATGCGCGGTGGTTCCCAGCCTGGGCTCCACATTGGCCTCACCTGGGGAGCTTGGAAACCCGACAGCTGACGCCTGGCTCTCACACGGGAGCTCCTGATTCAATGGGTCTGGGGACCCCTGGGCATCAGAATTTCAAGCCTGGCTACATGTCAGGAGCCTGGGGGAGCTTCTAAAACCTACCATGGCTGGGCCCTCCTCCTGGCCCTAAGGAATCAGAATTCTCTGGGGGGGGGACAGAGCATTCCTCTGTCTAGCAGGGGCCTTCCACCCACGTGATTCCAATGTACTCACTGGTTTCGTGAACCATTACCTGGGGAATTTGCCCCAAAGATTGGTTCTTCCAGGCTTTGCCAAACAGACCTAAACTACTAGCATAAACCCATTCAACCAACGTAACCCCGGGCCCCATTCAACCAACACTGACAGTCATTTGTCAGTCAACTAATGACATCTTGACTGCTCACTGTCACCATGTGCTGGTCTCTTAGAGATACAAAAATGAGCAACAGGAAACTACATGTTGGCCACGTTGCATAATCCGTAGAGCACGGGGTGGGGGGTGGGAGGGAAACAAATATATATATAAACCTACCCAATGGAAAAAATCAAATAAGGTGAGTCAGTCAGGAATCTCTTTGGAAATACCCAAGGAGGTCTGCCCATAAAAATAGTAAGTGTGCTTCCCTTCCCACGCCACCCCTGGCCCACTTATTCCTAGGGAGGTTAAACAAACAATTTGTTTTGTCTTTTGAAAAGAGGTGTAGAAATTCATCACCCGGGAAAAAAAAAAAATGAAATCACAGTAAGCCAGCTGAGATGCTTCCAACAACGATAAAGGCCAAAACCAGAGAGTAGACAAGGATTTCGATGAGCGCAGTGATTGAAATTAACCTGTGAGGAACCTGCCAACCCCAAAGTGGAGGCAGCAGGGGGAGGCCCGGGGAGCAGGCAGCAGGGGGAGGCCCAGGGAGCAGGCAGCAAGAGCCAAGGCAGGATTGGCTCCCCGAACCGCGGGTGGCGCCAACAGCTCTGGAAGCATTGTTCTGGATGGAGTCCTGAGCTCACACCAGCCTAATAAATAGGAGTATTGTAATTACTTATTTACATGTCACTCCCCTCCTCTAGACTGTGGGCTCCTAAAGGGCTGGGACTGCTGTCACCTAGCCCCTGGCTCCCAGCATCTGGCACAGACCTGCTGGCAGGAACACACCTGGCCAGTGACTACAAGACGTTTGCTGAGGCCTCATGTAAATAGCCTATTCTTTAGAAGGGATTGAGAAAGTTACATAAAATCCTGGCGAAGCTAGCATGTGCCCGGACGACAAAGGTGGAACAGGGAACTTCCAGTCTCTGAAAGCCCAGCACTGAGCTGTATGCTGTGGCGTGGGTTAAATAGTTTCCTCCAAAAATTCACGGTCACCTCGGCATGGAACCTTATTTGGAAATAGGGTCTTTGCCAATGAGAGTGCGGTCAGGATCGAGATGAGATCACACTGGATGAGGGTGAGCCCTGACCCAGTGACGGTGTCGGACACCCAGAGACACAGAGAGAAGGCCATGCGACAAGGGGGCAGAGAGTGGAACGATGCAGCCTCAAGCCAAGGAAACTGCAGAGCCACCAGAAGCTGGATGAGGCAAGGCCAGAGTCCCTCCTGGAGCCTTCAGGAAGCCTGGCTCTGCTGACACCTTCTAGCCTCGTGATCTGTGAGAGAATAAACTTTGGGGGTTGGCTGCCATGAAGTTGGCTGCCATTTGCGACAGCGGCCCTAGAAAACCAATCCAAGCCACCATGCCTGTGGGGTTCCATGCTCCCAACAACCTGAGAGGTAGCTATCACTACCCTTGGTTTACAGGAAAGGAGAGGAATCCTGAGAGTAGCTAAGAGTGTCCCTCAAATTGACATAACCAGGGACAGGAATCCAAGAGTCATTGCTTGCCTGCCCCAGGGACAGATGACTCCAAACCAGGGGAAAAGTGTCAGGGCACAGCAGCAAGGCATGGATGGATGGGACACAGCCTGGAGATGGGCACACTCTAGACACCCTCCTAAACTGCATAACCCCGACAATTATAAACCAGCCGGCACAGGCAGACACGCTTCTCGGGGCGCCGCCGCCCAAGACATGTCTGCAGGACTCCAGTGCTTATAAGGAAAGCCTCACCTTTTCAACTACAAAGACCCAGAGAGACAGGACACGTAATCAAAAAGAGCACATGAAAGGGGGAGACACATATGCTAACCATAATGTGTTATTTCTACTTAGAGAAGAAGAAAAATAGTCCACATTTTTCTAGAGTAAATGTCTCACAATTCTGTTTCAAGATGATAGTAAAAGGCTACTTGCATCTGACACAGGCATGTTAAGATCTTAAGAAGGCAAAAACATAATAAGGAAGACATCAAAAAAAAAAAAAACTTTTCCTCATTCTCGTTCATGTTGGCCCTTTCTTTGAAGAGTATGTAAAGTGGCTGGAGCACTGGAAGTATGGTCGTCCCATATTTAGAATTCCTCGTCTTCTACACAATAGAAAATGCTTAAAACTGTTAGTGACATCTCTACTTGCCCCTGAGGTTGTCTTTAAAGATTTTAAAGCTCCTGAAATGGATTAAAAAAGACAAAATAACCCTGGTTGTCAAAGAACCTGCTTCTCTGTCTCCCCATTTGTGCATGAAATTGGAGAATCCCTCATTCAGGATAATGAATCTCCTCGTTCAGTATAATGGGATGGTGGAGCATAGCACTGGTTACTTTAAATCCCACTTCAATGACATGGGAAACCAGGGGGACTTTTTTTTTTTTTAATATCTATTAAAATGGCAACTCTTAAAATTCTGGACAACCCTGCTCCTCAGGCCATGTTTTATATTGTTGCCCACCTTCTTCATGGAACCTTCCTTGGATGGAGGGGCATTAACAATGGTGGGCCATCATGGAATAGGAGGAAGAACAGGGGTTTGGGCAAAGGGTCACCAGATTGAGCAAATACAAATACAGGCTGCACACTTAAATCTAAATTTCATATAACAACAACTAATTTTAAGGGTGAGTATATCCCAAATAGTGCATGGGACATACTTATGCTTTAAAATTATTTGTTGTTTGTCTGAAATTCAAATTTAACTGGACATCTTATATTTTCCTTTGCTAGATCTGGCAGACCTCGTTGGGAGTCAGCCAGACCAGGATTTGCATGCCTGTTCTGCTACTAATTAGCCTTGCAAACTCGAGCAGGTAGCTCACCTCTCTGAGAGTCTGCTTCTTTTGCTGTATAATGTAGATAATTCTCACCACCTACAGGGTAATGACCCAGTCATCAAAACAAAGCTACAAGGGTCCCTGTAATCAGTCCTTCCAGCTGCACCTCTTGCTACTCCATACCTTCTGGAATGGCAGCTACGAGATGCTTGTAGAGCTCCCTGCACACAGTGGTCCCTTACGTCTATGCTTTTGCTCATGTCATTACATTTGCCTAGAGTCTTTTTCCCTATCCCAGGGCACACGTGCACACACACATGTGCACACACACGTGCGCACACACATCCCCACCCTTTGCAGGCTGACTTCTCTTAGCCCTTTAAGACTTAGTTTTGGCATCAATTCCTCCAAGAAGTCTTCCCCAACTTCACTCTTCCACCACCACCACCACCACCACCACCACCACCACCACCAGCACCACGACCCCCGCCCAGCCCAGTGGGGATTAGAGATATCTCTTCCACTCTCTAAAACTCTTGCACTCACCACATTGCTCTTTACTATACTCTTCTCTTGAGAGGTCTACGCTCCCCATTGGACCATGGGCTCCTTGGTCCTACTCATCTTTTTACTGCCAGCACAGTGCTTGGTGCATTGTAACAATCCAACAAACGGGAGTTCCCTTTGCTTCACTCAGAATCAGCTACCCTGGGTAGGAGACCTCAGTGGCTAGTCCCCGAGCCCACAGGAACACTCCAGGGGCCTCTGTCATCAGACATTAGTTTTCAGCTTATAAAGAAACTCATTCTAGGGGCAGCTGGGTGGCTCTGTTGGTTAACTGTCTGACTCTTGATTTTGGCTCAGGTCATGATCTCAGGGTCCTGGGATCGAGCCCCATGGTGGGCTTCATGCTCAGTGGGGAGTCTTCTTGAGAATTCTCTCTCTCCCTCTCCCTCTGCCCTTCCCCCTGCTTGCTCTCTTTCTCTCTAAAATAAATAAATAGACCTTTAAAAAAAAAAGAAACTCATTCTACCTTACACATTTGCCCCTTCTTCCCCATGCTATTTGCTTGAACACTACAAGCCTCCAAATACAAATCTCTGTAGGACAGACTAGAAAATGTGCACATCCCACTGCAAAATGAAAATGTGGGTCTGTTTGTTCAAAAATGATGAAGAACTTGAAGATGATGAAAGCAGAGAATGAAATGAAATGCTAGCCTTTTCTAAGTATGGGGTCCTGGGCAGCAGCACAGGCCACAAACCCATAAAACCAGCCTGAGTCCATGCTTTCCCGATGGGCTGCATGAAGTGCCACGCACCTAACATCTACAAAATTCAGCCTTCTGCCTCAGCACCGAGGCACAGCAATCTCTGGTTCCCGCCTGTTCCAACATGCTCTGCGCCATTATTGAGACTCTCTGCAGGGATTCACGTGGAATGAGCTTTGCAGTAGTGTCCGATGGTGACTAGAGAAACCAAACACTATGCTCGACAGTTTCAAGTCTATTGGACAAATGAGAACACAGTCGAGTACGAACGCAGTGGTATAAAACCAAGGGACAGAAGGCCCTCGCCAGCCACTCCTACTCAAAGGACCCCCTCCCCTGTCCCCGGCTCAGGCCAGAGGCAGCAGACAAGCCAAACCAAACTCCATATTTAAGGACCAGGAGAGGAAAGCAATCTAAAAAAATACTTCATGGTTTAAGATAAAGGGTAAAATAGAATGGGTATTACCCTCAGAGAGTCGGAGTAAACCTCTGCGCACAGCCCCAGCTCTGCCCTGATCATTCTGAACTGGGCCTGAAAGGTAGCCCACGGCCCACGCTCTGACGTGTAACACTTGTCTTGCACGCACGTATGGGTGTGTATCACCCACAGACACGGCAAACATCCTGCTGTCCGTCTACGTTCTGCTAACCAGAACTCACTGTCAGAAAGAGAAGACCCCATTTCCCACTGACGGCACCCCCTGCCCGAGTAACAGGCTATTAGGTGCTGGAGAACTTTCTGACTCTAGGATGAAATGATATCTAGTCGCTGCCCAAAGGGTGTTGGCCAAGCATGTGGCACTGATGATCCATTAAAAAGATCAAAATGTGCCCTTCTCAGCCTTGCAGAAGAGGGAAAGGGGCTGGCCTCCAGGGCAGCTGACCAGATAATCATCACTTTGGGCTCACTGTCCCACTCAGTCTTCAAACAACCCCCTTTGGGACAGGTGGGGAAGAAGGACTCAATGCATGTGACCCACTAGCCAAGGTCACTCAGACATTAGCAAATCACAGAGCTGGAGTCTAAACTCTGATCATCTGGCTCTAATGCCTTTTCTCCTTCCAGTGTCTGGAGTGGAGCAGATAAAGACCAAAGAGAGAGGCCAGTGGAGCCCAGCCAGAGAAGACACCCAGCCCCAGACAAGCTCTTGGTACCAGGCCAGACTCCCTTCAGGGCCCATCCAGCAGGAAGGGTCTGTGTGTGTCTCTCTTGATTAGGTTTTAAGTATCATCAAGAACGGAGCCTAAAATCACCATCACCAATTACAACCAAAGCCAAGCTCATAGATACAGAGCACAGATGGGTGGGTGCTAGAGAAAGGGCGTGGGGAGTAGGCAAAATGGGTGCAAGGCATCTAAAGGTACAAACTTACAGTTATAGAATAAATAAGTCATGGAGCTGTAATGTGTAGCCCGGCGCATGACGACCATGGTTAATAACACTGGATTGTATGTTTGCAAGTAACCAAGCACAGTGATAGATGGGAACTAATGGTGGTGGTGCTTTCCCAATATGTACAAATATCAAATCACATTATACACCTGAAACTCACATCATGTTATATGTCAGTTATACCTCAGTAATAAAAAAGAGAAAAAGAAATGAGCCTGGAGCACCCCAACAGAGACCCCCCCCCGCCCCCCGGGGATAGAAGCCGACAGGAAAGGGCTCCAGTAAGGAGACAAACCAGGGGCCTGATTTGGGGCTTAGCAGGCCCTTGCCAGCCTTGACAGGAGCTGCAGGAAAGGGGAGGGGATCCTGGGGTGGGGGAGAATGGGGAGGGGGTGAAACGTGTCCCTCCTCCTCCAGCTGCCCCCCTGGTTCTCAGCCAGGGCAACCAGGGCTCACCCTCCTGGACCTAACTCCTTTCCTCCCCAACCTCGGCCCAGAGCCAAGGCCACCATTCCAGTCAAAACCATATACCCTGCCGAAGATCGCACATTTTCACATTTGTACCGGCCTAAGTTTGTGAGTTTGGTACTTTAAATCTCCAAACGGACTTTGTCTCACTTCATTACGTGCCAACACATTCTGGTTTTTGGAAGGTGGCAAGCCAGAAGCCAGGAGTGCTCCTTCTGCCCTTTCTGCCCATCAGGCCCTCCTCCTCCTCCAGGGCCAGCCCTGGGGCAGTGCCGGGAGAGGCTCCAATGGGGTTTTGCCCACCAATCTCAGCATCAGCGACCCCCAGAAGCCTCCCCTCCTGTGGCCCTCACACCGTGAGGTAGACAGGTGACATTCTTCTTGAGCTCACACAAAATGCAGAAAGACCTCTGGGAGACAGTGCTATTCCTGTTCTATAAGCTGCTACTACCTAAAAGTTTTACTAAGCAAGACCCCCATGTTTACTCTGCCCATACATCCCAACAAGTCTCCCCAGCACCTCTTTGAATGTGATGGCCCCTTGAGGCCCTCCTACATGGGAATATCGGAGTCCCCGCCGCCCAGCTCAGATCCCTCCTTCCCACCATCACCTCCATGGAAAACCACCTCCAGTCCTCAGCCCATCTACACACCTGGCAGACACACCCCGTGTCCGTGGCACGTGGGGAATTCTACCCCGCAGGCTGGGCCTGTGACAGTAAGCTGCATGAGGGCACAACTGGCATTGGATTCATCTTCGAGTTTCCATAGATCCCTCCAGGGAGGACCCGGCTAGGAATGCCACGCAGTGACGATCTTTGATTTAGTCTAAATATCATAAAGGTAGGAAGTAGGTCTGTGTATTTACCATGACTGCATGTCTAGGAAACGGCAAGACTTGTGGCATGGGACGGGAAAGGAGTATCTGGTTAATGAACAAAAGGAAGGAGAGTCCACCCTTCTCAGAAAAACAGAACTAATAGAGTGTGAGCATGTGTGTGTGTGTGTGTGTACAAGGAGAGAAAGATTTTTCCCTCTGATGATTAATTTTATATTGTCAACTTAACCACGCCATGCGGTGCCAAAATATTTGGCTAAACATTATTCTGGGTGTGTCTGTGAGGGGGCTTCTGGATGAGATTAACATTTGAATCAGTAGCCTGAGGAAAGCAGATTGCCCTCCCCCATGTGGGTGGCCTGAAGAGAATGAAAGGCTGAGTAAGAATTTTCTCCTTGGACATGACTGTCTTTGAGCTGGGACATCTGTCTTGCCTTCTGACTCAGACTTGGATGGAATTTGTACCACCAGCCCTCCTGAGTCTAGGTCCCTTAGCCTCCATAATTACGCGAGCACCAGTAGGGGCGCTCAGATGGACAGACTTGCACGTAGATATATATCCTCCAGAAACACCCTCGCAGACATTCGCAGAAATAATATTTAACCTAACATCTGGGCATTCCGTGTACCCATTGAGTTGACAGCCCAAAATCGACCATCACAGGGAGAAATTCAACACTGCAGGAGGCAGTATTCCAAAATGACCCCCAGAGGCCTGCCCCCTGGCTACTTGGCCAGTGTGACCCCTCCCCTCTAGGGCAGGCAAGACCACTGAAAGTGAGGAGCCACTCCCTTGAACAGACCACATTATACAACAGAGGTGATAGGGGTAGTCCCTGCTGTTACTCTGTTACTCTGTACGACTCCATCTTAGCAGACTGGTGAGAGAGTTGTCCTGAAGGCGTGAGCTGGCAGGTTGAGGGAGGGCCCTCTAGGGGACCACGTGGCCAGGCTCTGCGGGTGGCCTCTAGGACCCCCAGCCGACAGCCAGCAAGAAAGCAGAGACCTCAGCCCCTCCACCACAAGGAACAGCTCTGCCAACAACCCCATGAGCTGAGAAGGGAACCCCGAGCTCAGGAGGAGGAAACTTCCACCACGTGCACACGACACATGGGTGTTACACCGCCGGCTCAGGAGGTCTGCACAAGGTGGACACGGGGAGCTGCTCGCCTCAGCCCCCTCTTCAGCAACAACTACATAAGATCAGAGCTTAGCATGCTAGCTTTGTACGGTTTATCTTTTAACCTAATACAAACAAATACTTTGATAGCTATTGAAGTGGGGAAAGGCCTTATTTGTGTTACCCTTAATGGCATCACTTATCTCCCTCCTGGTGTGAGCCCCACGTTCCAGAAGACCCCACAGTATGGATGGGGGACACCACTGCCTTGGGCAACTGTTTAGAGGCTCTCAGTGGCCTCCCCCAGACACACCCTCGGCCCTATGACAGCTGTCCAGGAAAGAGCATCCATTGTTTTCAGCTAAATTGTGATAAATGGAGTCACAAATAGGGTCACTCCACCATCTGTCTGTCCTCCCAAGCTCTTTTGTCACTCACCGTAAAACGGTCCTCACTGTAGCTCTTTGTCACTTCGTGAACTTATGCTTCCAGTCACTTGAGAGCAAAACCAGAAGCCGCGTGCCCTGTGCCCATTTGTAATTTTCCAGGCATGCATTTTAATTATGGACACTGCGAGGCTGGCGGGGGTCTTAGAAGGCTGCTCTGCATTCATTCGGCCCGTGGCTTGAGTGTTCTCTGCTTATCGTATGTAAAAACTTCCAGAAAAATGACACAGCAAAGGAAGCTGATTGGTAATGTGCGTGTGATGGAATTCCACAGTGTGTGTGTGTGTGTGTGTGTGTGTGTGTGTGTGTGTGTGTTTAAAAATGAGAATGGTGAAGAGATCAGTGGTGCTTGAGCAGGAAACAGACTTTAAAGGACCTGCAGAGGCAGAGATGACCTCTCCAGTCTGGGCCATTCAACGTTCATTCACCTAGATTCTTCTGGGAAAGCAGCCTTTTCCCATCTTCAGTCTCTGGACTTTCCAGTGAAGTTGCCTCTACTCGAGTACCAACATGAGACAGGTGACTAGGGCCTAAATGAAAGCATGGCATTCCCCTGGGAAAACATGGCCCAGGTAGAGCCCACCGACACAGTGAGTCCTGCTGGTGCCCTGGAGGGAACTCATCCTTTCACTGCTGGACTTCAAGAGTGGCGAATGTGCACCAGAGCTCAGGGGACCCTTTTTGTCCCTGCTTGGAGTCTGAACGTGACGTCAACTCTAAGAAGAACAGAAATGAGTGGGAGACGGACTAGGATTTCATAGCATCACGGAGCCCTGTATCAAGCCATATCTGAAGCTTACTTTCAGCACCTTTCATTTAGGGGGCCAGTAGATTCCTTTCACTGATTTCTCACTTATTTACAACCAGAACATCCCTTATTAGGTAGGACAAGGGTCTCTTCAATTTTTTAGTGATACTTTGTCACATTTTATGGGCCTATCACAGATACATGAATATGGGATTTTTTTCAAGGTCTCAGGATACATCTTTTATGAACATCAGGTTGACTCTTCCATCAGAGAATTAGTCACTCCTCCCTTGTTTTGTGCTTTACTAATTAACAATCATGCAGTTAGGAAAGCATTTAGCTGGACTAACAGAATGCTCAACTGAAAGTGGCTTAAACTACTAGTTTCTCATAACACTGAGGCTGGAGCTTAGCCTCCTCACGGTTAGTTAGGTAGCTCAACAATGCCACCAAAGACCCCAGTTCTTTCTGCCCTGCCATCCTCTCGTTGGTGGGTCTCGCCTCATGGTCACAGGATGATTGCTGCAGCGCCAGACATCATGTCCTCACATGACAGTGTCCCATCCAAACAAGATGGAAGAGGGTGAGAGCAAAGGTACTTTCTCCTCATAATGCTCCCTATGTTTTATCAGAAAGGAAATCTTTCCCAAAATTGCTCACTAAACGCCCCATTATTGGCTAGGATGGGGTTATAAGGTCCCCCATACATGACTCACCAGCAAAAAAGGATGGAATTTCCATGGATGGATCATTCCAAGTTTAATTGGTCTAAGTCTTATCGAGGAAAAAGGGACATCAGTTTTTTGGAGACCCCTACCACACAGGTCTCATTAATCCACCTTCTTTGAACCAAGACTAACATTAGATTATAAGAAGAAAAAATACCAAGCAGGTGAATTCCAATTTTACCCAAGCCAAGCTCAGTGTTTTTCTTTGCCCTTAAAATCAGATCAGAATAAGCCAGAGGGAAAGGCACCAATGTTAAAAACTTTATTTGGATCCCCTAGAGCAGGAAGGGATGAGTGAAAGCCATGGGGCTGGGCCTGGCCTATGCACAACTTCGTTTGCCCCCGGCAATGAATTCTAAAAATACAGACCTTTGACAGTCACATATTTTAAATAGCAATTCCACATATATAATCTCCACTCTTTCCTTGCTACAAATTAATTTTTCATGATGAAGAAGGAATGACAGATACATTTTGCTTTAGCAGAACAAGTGAAGGTGATATTTTGAATCTTGGAGCTCACATTTCCTGGCTGAGTGGCCTTGGCGGGCTGGCCCTCTCCTCCGTGCCTCAGTTTCCTTATCTTTAAGATGAAGGTATTAGGGGCGCCTGGGTGGCACAGCGGTTAAGCGTCTGCCTTCGACTCAGGGCGTGATCCTGGTGTTATGGGATTGAGCCCCACATCAGGCTCCTCCGCTATGAGCCTGCTTCTTCCTCTCCCACTCCCCCTGCTTGTGTTCCCTCTCTCACTGGCTGTCTCTATCTCTGTCGAATAAATAAATAAAATCTTAAAAAAAAAATAAGATGAAGGTATTAGTCATGTCACCTCATACGTGAGGGTAGCAAATGGGAACAAATCAATTTGGTCCTTTCCGATGATCGGGATCTTTTGGGTAAATATCAGTAGCCTCCAATGATGAGATGTAGATGGGGTCGTGTTCTCTTCTCCACAACTTCCCTTCCAGCTTACAGTGGAAACTAGTTCCAGACAAAATTCTGCTCCAGGTACAGACATTGATTAGCAAACTGGCACAAAAATAGTCTCATGTTCTGTAGACATGAGGAAGTCTCAGCTGTCCCCCTTTTAGGTGTTTCAATCCCACTTGCATGAAGAGCTGACGTCACTCCAGGTCAAATTACAAATGTTCAAGCCTTGGAAGTGGGCAGCAGGGATCCTCTGAAGCACTGGCTAGACTGGGCTGGTTCCACATCGAGCCTGGAGCATCATCCCCAAGGGCAGAGACTGCTGGACTGTTGGACCCTGTACATCCTTCTGCCTGCTCACACAGTGGATTTAATACGGGGGGCCAATCCCACACACCAGGGGAAGTCATTTTCCTCATCTGTTGTGCTAGTGGCAGAAGTGGAGGTATTCGGCTGAAGTCCTACAGTAGGTCCCTGGGCAGAGTGCCCTTTGGAACAATGTTTCAAGTACTTGCTGATCCCCCATGGGGGAACCTTCCCAAATGGAGCAATTGACTGCCCCTCGAGCGAAGGTTCCATCTCTCCAGTGTGCACATTCGGATCTCATAGTCTGGGCTGAAGCACTGTAAGTCTTGTTGAAGACCATGAGGGATTCCTAGCTAATGACTTCACAACTGCCAACAGGAGGCAAGCAAGGAGGAATGCAGGACAAATCAGGGGCAGGATTCCATGACCATCCTGGAGCCTCGCTGAGGTCTTTTTGCCACTTCATGATGTCTTGAACAGCAGCATTAATGATATGTTCCCCCTCCTCGAAAACCATCTCAACTCCCTTAGCTTCTCATTCAAGACTCTCCCAGGTGTGACCCAGCCCTGTCTTTCCAACTCTATCCCCCTACGACCCCCACATCCATCAGACACCTACCTGTGCCTTTGTTGGCATTATTGCCTCTACCCCAGATGCCCTCCCCACCCCCCTACCAGAAATCGACCTCGCCTTCGGACACCACCTCCTCCAAGGAGCCTTCGCTGGTCACACAATCAAGGCAGTGTGGAGAGAACAGAGTCTGAAGGGAGGCTGCGTGGAGTCAAATCCTGGCTTCTAACATAGAGCTGCTACCTGCTGCTACCTCTGTGCTGTCAGGTTCAGCGTCAGTAAAACGGGCAAGATGAACAGAGTCACTGGGGTTCATATGAGACAGTACAAGTGAAATGCTTAGCACAGTCCCTGGCAAACAGGAAGAGCCCAGGACATATTGAGTTTGACTCGAAAGAAAAGCCAAAAGTGAATTCATACTCCTTCTTGCTTGAGGGAATTGTCCCTGCTGGCCTGTGTTCCTGACCCTCACTTCTCCCTGTCTCTCTCTCAACAGATGATACTTTCTGTCAACTTACTGCTGGGCCCTTTATTCAACTCAGAAGGAAATCAGAAATGAAATGTATATTTATAAACCAAAATAATCCCATCGGAGATCTCATCATGACTCTACAATCAAAACACAGTGTAGGCCTTCCTCTCTATTATGACCCATCCAATGCAAATATGAACTTTGAAAGTTTTCCATGCTCACATCCAAAAATGTGGCTCTCCAGCTTTGATGAGCCTGTGACAGCACAGGACAGTCGTTAATGCCCCGATGCAGGAACCAGGCTGGGTTCGGACCCAGCACTTAATCTCTGTGTGTCTCAGTTTCCTCATCTCCTAACTCAAAATTATAATAGAAAGGGTTTAAATGAGAGCACCTGGGTGGCTCAGGCAGTTAAGTGTCTGACTTTGGTCCAGGTCATGATTCCAGGTTCTGGAATTGAGTTCCACACTGGGCTCTCTACTCAGCAGGGAGTCTGCTTCTCCCTTTCCCTCTGCCCCTCCCCCCTGCTCATGCTCTCTCTCTCTCAAATAAAAAAATAAAATCTTTGAGAAAAACAAAGGGGTTTAAGTGAGATGCAAGTGCTCACAGAGCTTCTAGAAGCGTGCCTGGCTGGCCTGGCAAAGCACTCAATACGTCTGGAGGCCGTTATCGTCCACTGGATCTCCTCCTACAGGAAAGCCAAAGTACAGCATGAAATAGTGGAGAAAGTTCTAGAGAAGGAGTTGGGAGTATCAGGGACAAAGTCTTATCTTGGCTATCGACTTCCTCTGGGTGCTGGAGCAAGTCACCTGGGCCTTCAATTTCCTCATCTGTAACATAAGAAAATAGAAATAAATGATATGTCTATTGCCATGTGTCAAGAGCCCTGAAGGGTCTGAGGTGTGGCCCCAGCTGCAGGCGGACTCATTGGCCTGCCACCGGTTCACGAAGGTTGGAAGGAGACACAAGACTCCTGGGTCAGAGACCAGGGACATTATTGTTCACGGCATAGCAGGCAGGGCGAGCTTCCTTCTGATGGGCTGCCAGCAAAGCCTGACCTTCGAGGTAGACTTTACTTCATTTTACCGGACAGCAAACAAACTTACCTTCTGCCCCAGACGACAACACTATCTCTATCCTCCAAGGCTGCTGGCTAGACAAATATCCTTGAAAAGATAGTCTGGAACAAAAGCTGTCAGGGCCTGTGCTCGCAGGTGTGCAGAAACACCAGAGACCCGTGGAGAATACATCCGTTTCTTCCTGCCTCCTCTCAAGCTCAACTGCTCGACGGGGCTCAACATCCTTCCCTTCAGAACACATCCTCCTGACACTGGTGTTTCTCCTCACGAGACTACTCACACCCTGTTCACTTCCTCTGTCCCTTCCCACCATCTCCATTGGCGTGAGCTGTTGTGACCTCTGTCCTGACACTGGAGTGGGCACTGCTCACGGTCTCTCTTCCCAACCCACCTTCCCACACCACTTTCTGGGAACGTAGCTCCGATGGCGTCATGCCCCTGACCAAACACTGCCCGTGGCTCACCTCTGCCTCCCGACCGAAGGCCAGCTACTCCAAGATGCTGCGTTCCTTACCCAAGAGTGAATCTCTTCAGGAGAGAGAAACTGGGTCTTACTTATTTTTCCAGCACTTAGCAACAAATACATGCAGAATAAATTGCACAATGGACCTCCTAGCTCTCCAGTCTTTAGATTCAAAAGACATGAGTATCCTGGAAGCATGGGATAAATTAGAGAAAAATGCCAGCAGGAATAAGCCATTAAACAGATTCTCTTTTTTTTTTTTTTACAGTTTGTTGGTTTTTGTTTTGTTTTGTTTTGTTTTGTTTTGTTTTGTTTTGTTTTAGTGTTGCAGGGATGGCTATTTCTATCTTGGGTTTTTGATCATTTATCATTAGCCACAGAAACCTTTGTCCAGTCAGAATCTCCCTCAGACACCCAAAATGCAGGGCAGCTCCGCACAAAGGTCAAGGGATTCGCGTGGGGCGGCCCCTTTCCCGTGGCTTCTGGGAGGGGGGAGGGCGGCTCCCCCGTACTCCTAGGGCCCGAGACTTGAAACCCTACCCTCAAAGGAAAGGTGCCCCATAAGTGGTCTAAACATAGCACGCTTGGTCTGACAAGTATGATTGTCCTCCTGTGGTAATAGGACAGAACATTTTAATTCAGGTCTGCTCCTTTTTAAAATGCAAGACATATGGAGTGCAGAGAGGAGCTCCGAGGGAAGCCAGAGCCGGTCCTTTCTAAACAATCTTTCCCGCCTCCAAGAGGGATGACCCCATGACCCCTGTTGATCCCGTTACCCAGGGTCAGCTCACGCATCACTGGAAAGAGTCCATTCCAAGTAACGGGCACTTTCCCCGCCGAAGACCCAGGCTTCCTCTGCCTGGTGCATCCTGTGTTGCTCAGAATCTTCTGGGTGGACTGGAATTTCTCTGAGGCATTTCAGATGCTTCAGGAATAATTTTAAAACATTACGAATTTAAATCCCAGCTTCAGGAGAGAGAGGCCCACATCTGGCTCTGCTCCCCAGCCCAGGCTCCTGCCGCCTAGAGCAGCTTGGCCTGCCATCCTGACTCAGGCTGTCCGCTCCCGGCTAAGGAAGGACAAGCAGACCAGCTGCTCCCTCACCCTCACACCCCCCCATCAAGGCCAGAGGAACAACTGACCGGTGGTGTAAGCAGGGCTGGGCTGGGAAGGAGCTGGCTCACACCAGCTCAGGAGAGCCCCCTCTGTGTCTCTCTTCCCAAGTCTGTGTTCAGGGACATTATGTCAGGAGGCTGACAGAGGTCACAGTGGGAATATTTACACCACGGAAATGGGCAAACCCTGCGGATCGGGGCTTCTGTCCACCCCACCCGGGAGCCAGTTGTTAAACACTGCCCAGCACACCACTGTTTATCTCATCACCCGCAGGCTTTTCTCATCTCTGCCTCACCAGCGCGGATCAATAGAAACTCAAACAGCCCTCGAGTTTGGCCCTGCTGCCGCTGGAGTAAACCCTTCATAAATTCCACCTAATTAAAGACGCATGACCTGTCCCGTGGCGAGCTTGGGCTGCCTCCCTTTTATCAAGCTCTGTCCTCTAGAACCATCTCTCATTTCATCCATTAAGGAAGGCACTTCCTAAGCCTTTCCCCCTCAGAATGTGCAATAAAACACACGGGTCTTTACTGCTGTCTCTCTCCAGGCCCCCTTGAAATTACATTTTCCAGTCTACAGACATCTCCTCTACCCCGAGGAAGCCTGGGAGAGAGGGGCCAGGTTTGATCGGGTTTCACTCTGTATTTTCCTTTGCAGTCTTGCGTGGACTCACATTCAAGAATGACTCTGCTTGGGGCGCCTGGGTGGCACAGTGGTTAGGCGTCTGCCTTCGGCTCAGGGCGTGATCCCGGCGTTATGGGATCGAGCCCCACATCAGGCTCCTCCGCTATGAGCCTGCTTCTTCCTCTCCCACTCCCCCCGCTTGTGTTCCCTGTCTCGCTGGCTGTCTCTATTCTCTGTCGAATAAATAAATAAAATCTTTAAAAAAAAAAAAAAGAATGACTCTGCTTTACTTCTGCTAAAAATCTTCATGTTTTTGTAAGGGCTTGTGTCGAGCCCATCAGGAGGTCGTGTTGCTTAATGAATTCTGGTTTCTGCCCCTCCCTTATGGCCATAGGGAGGCGTTCCCCTTGGGCAGATCAAGGATGCTGAAGGAGCTTCAGAGTGTCCCTGAAGGTCACTGTCTCTACTTGGTGCCACGCCCACCCAGAATTGTGCCTTCTTTCTCACCATGGAGAAAGAGAAGCATGAAGTGACCAACAGGCAGGACATCACCTATGACAGGCCCTCCACCCATTGTCCTTAGTACCTGATCGCGCCTCCAGAAAGCCTCAGCCCCACCACCAGTGAATTCACAGCCAGCTGGGAGACATACCAATCTGTAACCAGTGCTTACCTGGAACAAGGACATCCCCTCTTGCCTGCTGCAGTACTGAAGTCCAGCATTCCATACGGGTCTTACCGAGCAAAGTGGTCCTTGGCCCCCTGCCACTCCTCTCCACGGCTTCTCACTAGCCTGATCTCCACAAGGTACTGGCCACGTCTTAACAGGAAACTCCTGAGGACCAAAATCTTCCACAGCCCCCAGGCATGGAGCGAGGCAGGTGCACTTCGGTGGCTGTGACAGGCAGGTGGAATGGAGGAAAGGGAATGGGTTTAGGAGCCGGGAACCTCCCTCCTGCTCAGAACATGCAACAGAACCATCACTTTCTCCAGCTCCACCAGCGATCCACCCCCATGAGAGGCAGCACGTGGTGACATTCCTTCTGTCCTTGGAGAGAGGCAATGGAGTGTGACCTTCAGCTCATTACAGGCACCCTCTCTCCATGCTGCGGGGCCAGCAGGAAACCCCTCGCACCGCCTTCTTCAACATGCTTCCAATCAGCAGCCTGGGGGTCAGACCAGCCTCGATTACTGCGTGGAAGTAGCCAGGACTGGAATGGAGAGATGTGAAGGTGCCTGGGGTATGCGTGTGCACACAAGTATGTGTGTGTACATGTGTGGGCACGCAAGCAGATATGCTCCAGTACCAAGGCAGGGAGCGCATGGGCAGCCGTGACCCAACAAGGCTGAGCTGATGGGTGGACTGAAAGAGACAAAGGTCACTCGCTCCCTCGTGAGTGATCAGAAGTTCCAACTGCGTCACTAACTGGAAGAGGTTAGGAACCTCTAATACAGCGAAAGCCACAGAGAAATGATCCTAAGCCCTGCTGGAAACCAGCTTTTCAGTAAAACCTTGCGCACAAATTTGTCTCTGAACAGTATCCAGCCCCATTTTTTCCATTCAAAGAATTTTCAAATACAGTTCCTTTTGCAAACATCATTTGAATGGGTGCATCGTGTGGGTATTATGCCGGTGGTCATGCTTTCTGGGTGTGTGTGTGTGTGTGTGTGTGTGCACGTGTGTCCATGTGTATTTAACCACAGTGCTTGCCCTTTCTCTGTGCTTAAGGCAACCTTTTACGGGCATGAGCACACAGCCAAGTCACAATTTGGCAGCCCCGAGGAACTAGCACCATCGTGTACCCACCCAACTCAATTTTGCACCACCAGAACAAAATAACTCTATACTTGGTACTGAGCTTTGGGATGAAAGCAGGAATTTTCTGACCCAGAGTACAACCTCAGAAACACAGTGCCAAGGACACAGTGGAAAGCACAGATATAGAAACGTGGTTGATCATCCTCAGTTACTAAAAAAATAAAAAAATAAAAAATAAGGACATTTCTGATGGCCAAAGAAACTATCTGGGCCCTACATACTCGTTGCCGTAAAGCTACATAAAAGGGTGAGGGGGCACCTGAATGGCTCAGTCGGTTAAGTGTCCAATTCTTGATTTGGACTCAGGTCATGATCTTGTGGTCGTGGGATCGAGCCCCACATCCGGCTTTGCTCTCAGCGTGGAGTCTGCTTCAGATTCTCTCTCCCTCTCCTTCCCACTCACTCTCTCTCTCTCTCAAATAAATAAATAAAACCTTTATAAAAAATCCCATGTAAAAGAACTTCAACAACAGAGTTCCAGTTTTCAACAGCTTTGGTCAGGACTGTGGCAGTCGTCCATCCATGGCGATTGTGTCTAGAGTTACTCCATGCTACAGCCAAAAGGGACTTCTAAACTATTGAGACCGCAGTGACTGTCTCTGGAGAGAAAAGTGGGCAATGATCTAGAGGGGGATGCAAGGCCGTCAGTCTCTGGGCACTGGCATTATTCTATTTCTTGACCTGGGTGGTAGTGACACCACAAATTCCAAGGTCTGCCTTGTAGAAATTCATCTGTTCTGTGCATATCCTATATCTGTGTTACCTTTCTTTACTAATTTGACTTGTTTTTCATTGTTCGGTTCCGTCCCTTCACATTACAGGAGAGCAAACGGAAGCCCACAGAACCAAGCTAAGGAGCAGGTATAGGGCTGGATCTGGGCACCCTCAGCACCAGCACAGCTCTCTGTCCACCATAATTTAACACTTAACACACAGCCTGCTGTGCGATATGGGTCTCGCATGTTTCCGAATGGTTTGGAAACCATCACTAAAGAATGTGTCTTGAGCTTCATGCCATCCATAGGTCCCTGCACGCACACACTAGCACGTGCACACACAATCACACACACACACACACACACAATGCTAAAATGCCAATAGATGCCATCTGTTCATCCCAGCCTATATGCCAAACTGAGAGTCCCTCACTGGCTCTGGTAGCATAAAGGAGAGATCCTGCTAGAGCCGAGCTCCTTGGCCCTGCCCTTGAGATGGCTCTCTTCTGTCTCCATGCCTAGTCTCCTGCCCTCAACACCTGCCAGGGACTCCTTTGGTTGGAGGATCCACAGCTTCTTGCTTTGTTCCTTCCTCCCCTGGCTCTTCTGGGCATCCTTGCTGCCCCGGATGAGAAACCGCTCACAGCGGTGTAGGTGTCCTCACCCCTGGTCCAGCCACGACCCATCCACTTCCAGGAGGGGTGTGGATGAAGGGAGAGAGAGAAGAGAGAAGGGAATTCGGTCAAATGATAAATCAATAATTAAGTCAGGGTCCCCACAAGGCTTTCCTACTTTGACCTCATTCCCCAACTGCCTCTTTCCAACTGGAGAGTCGAGCTAGATGAGCTTGAAGTTTCCCTCTTGTTCTCAGGAGCTTCTTAACTGAGAAAATCAAACAGCAAATACCACAAGCAATATGCATTTCCAGAGAAGAGTTCTGCCTGCTCTGGGGGGGCTTCATGCCCTATACAGGATGGACTTCTGGAGAGCCAAGAGAGGCTTACTCGTGTAAAATGCAGAAGGAAGCTAACTGCTATGATACTAGAGATTTTTCCATGTAAATACTCTCACATAAAGCCCCTGATCAAACATTTGTATATTTGGGCTTTCTTCACCTAGAGCTTGCCTACACTTAGGAAAGTCACCTGGGCTGCTGGGAGTTCTTAAACAGAAGCTAAATGTTGACCCTTACACATTGGTCTTTGTACGCATATTCGGCTTTTTAAAATGGCTCTACGCCCTTAAAATGTCAGGTTAATAGAATCCAGGAATTCACACCTGACCTCCACAGGACCAGACTGGGGGCCCAGTGTTGGCCTGGGCTCCAACAGTAAATTCAGCATCAGTGTTGACACTGTAGATTACTGCTCTACTTTCTATTTTCTTAGGAATGAAATCCACAAACGTTCCACTTCTGAACCTTTGCCCAGTTTGGAAGCTGAGCCATCAAACGGAGCTTTATCTTGTGAGGGTTAACAGGTTTGAATCCAAAGATAGCAGTCCTATATACCTATCAGGATTTATTATCTATTTATGTTCACGTTTGCACGGACACAGTTTTAACGGCCACTGTTTTACCAGAAACCATGTAAACCCAGATACTGTGGTTTTGACAACGTTGATATTGAAAAGAAATATGCTATTTCTCCAGTGTAGCTCTGGAATGAAGTGACCACAAGTGAGTCTGTTTCTTATAAATTTAGAGGTTGTTAAGTGTGACGAGAGGCCTCGACCAGTCCCCTCGTTTTCTAAAGAAGAAACATGCTCACTTTGTTAGTGGCAAAGGGTAACCAGAACCTCTGTGCCTCAAACTATGCCACACTGCCCACTCCACCTAGCACTGGACATGCAAAGAAGGCTGCTTCCCAGAGGGGGTATGTTGCCCCGCAGGCGGGCTCACAGTTTTTTAAAGGCAGAGGAGTACTGTGGAGTTTGGCTTTTAGCCATGTCCACACTCTACTCCTTGCCTGAGCACCCAGAATATTAACAGTTCTACCCAGAAGCTCCATTCAGCATCCTGCAGGAAGCCCTGCCAATGGGGCACCCCTCGGATAGTGGATTGGTACCCAGTGACCGCGGGTACCCAACACCATTCTACTCTCCTTCTTAGATGCCTACTTGAGTGGTACAGGCTAGAAAGCTAAAAACTACATTTCCCAGACTCCTGTGGCACTAGGGTTGTAGATGTCACTTAGTCTCAGCCAATCAGATGCAAGCATGTATGCCTGGGAAAGTGGAAGTAGGTAGAAGTAGTACTTCTGTTGACTCTCTCTACGGATAAGCTTAGCCTTAGAGCCATTTAGCTTTCCTGTATCAATACTAGGGTCTCTAGCTTCAGGGCGTCCATTTTGCTGGTGTGGATTAAGGCAGATAAAGGGCTGGTTCTGGAGCTGGTGGAAGCAGTGGGGGCCTCCTGCAGAGAATGGCTTCTGGATTGCAGGAGCTGGTGGTTTCCTTTTCATAGAAGAGCCCGTATTTCTTTAGCAGTCAGTTCTACGCTCTGGATTTGGGATTTGTTCTTGAATGGTCAACCTAGTCTGCTTCTTCAGCCTTCTCAGCAATTCTGTAAGCCATTGAATACTTCCAGAGAAACACAGCAGAACAAAAGACACTTCTTGCTTAAACAACATAAACTGATTCTATTCTCTGTAACTGAAATGTGAGTGATACATCTAGAGAGGGGACCTAGACCGGTGCACCCCTCACTACTGAACACTCACCAAGAGCCAGCAACTTGAATTGGCAACCTACGTAACTCTCTCATTTAGTCCTTACAGATGGAGAATAAAAAGGAAGGGCAAAGAGGTGAACAAGCTCCCAAATTCCACAGCAGCTGGTACCAGAGGAAGTGACACACTGATTCCCAACCTGGTATCAGGTTGGAAGGATCATTAAATGCCCTGAAGCAACAGAGTATGCTGGGGGGGTTGGCGGGGGGGGGGAGGGGCTCCCAGCAACATTGCCTGGACTCCTACTCCCAACCCTACCACTTATTAGAGAATCACTTAACTTCTTTCTACCTTGGTCTCCTTACCTATAAAGTGAGGATAAAATAGTTCATAACCTATAGGATTGCCATAAAGGTTAAATTAGCTGATATATGTAAAAATGCTGGTGTATGGCAAATGTGAGAGAAACATTAGCTGCCAGCAAGGATTTCCCCCATCAAAAAGGGCAAGCTGGATTTTAAGAAGTGCGTAAGCTAGACCCTTGACCCTTTCCAGACATGCTGATGTTCAGAATAAGATGTCGGACTGACCAGTACCTTGCCAATATTAACAGATTCCGATATCAACAGCAGAGGCAGCTGCAGTATGACAATAAGACCCCAAACTTGAAGTCTGTGGGCCTGGATGGTACTCCCAGTTCTGTATCTTTCTATGTTGGTGACTTTGATCCTTAGTCCCTTAAAATCTTCGAGCCTTTGTCTCTTCATTTGTAAAAATTCACATGACTGTCTAGATCAGATTAAACAAGAAGGAAAGACCGAGCACACTTGACAACAGAGCATTTCAGCCATCAGCCTTTGTTCAGTTGAGGTGACAAACCTCCATTCAACATAAATGAGCACAAAGTGTGATGCCCTGGTTAGTGGGCTATGAGGAGGGCTCATACACAGAGTACAGGAAGAACAGGCTGCTGTCTCTCCATTTCCCTTCTCTGCCAGGGCTTCCACACTCACCAGCACATTCGCCCTTACTCCAGACTCACTTAGGGCTTCAGTCACGGACAGAAACTGGTTTTAATGTTCTGTCCAGCCTAGGGAAACCAACTGCCTCCCTTTGCTGGGGACAGCGGGGATTTTCCAGGACATGGAACTTTTTGTGCCAGACCTGGGAAAGTCCTGGGTAAACTGAGACAAGTTGGCCATCCTCATCCATTCCCAAATCCAAAAGTAAGGGACCAATTGGCCCAGCTTGGGTCAGCAGCTACCCAATACCACCTGACAGTGGCCAACAGTGCCGGTCACACCAGAACACATTAGCCCCTGCAATAGGCATAAGAATTTGGGGGACAAGATGTCCCTAGGATGATAAGGAAGAAGGATACCAGGCAGAGAATCCCATAAATATCTACCATGGACCCAGGGTAGGGACTCAGTGAAGGGTCCTGTATTCTTTCATTCAACACACAGTAAAACAGCCCCATTTCAAGATGTCGATAAGACAACACTAAGGAACTCAATGGCATCTTTTCACCCCAGGAAAAAAATGCAATGGATTTGCATTTGAAATGTGTTTCAAAGTCAGAGCACAAGGTAAACATCACATAGAGTCAAAATACCTACCTACCTCTAAGTCTTGTCATCTCACTCATCACAGTGCGATGCTCCCTTAAGAGAAGTGGTCCGTCACAGTCACTTTGGGACATGGATTCATTGGATGAAAGGTGGTGGGCTAGGCCACACGACTGAAATAGTTATTTATCCCTTGTCCAGAAGTGGCAGGTGACATGGTGATTTCAGATGCTGGGAGGTTATGAGATGTACTGAAAAGCTTAAGGCTCTAGGACCCGAGGGGGACAAACAGAAGGGTTAAG
Source organism: Ailuropoda melanoleuca (assembly GCF_002007445.2). Classification (NCBI taxonomy): domain Eukaryota; kingdom Metazoa; phylum Chordata; class Mammalia; order Carnivora; family Ursidae; genus Ailuropoda; species Ailuropoda melanoleuca. Next base: position 119,794,018 of record NC_048223.1, read on the forward strand.
CAACACACAACCTTCAGAACTAAAAAATCATTAAGTGGATGAAAAGGAGCATTTATCCTCCACCAAAACAAAGAGTTTCGGGTGGGTTTTGTTTTGTTTTGTTTTGTTTTGTCTTTTGCCCTTTCCATAAAGAATTTCCACCAGTGATTTTATAATATTCATCAGAACAAGAGACCACCGCCAATAACCCATACAAGCAGTAGGGGCAGTGAAAGCGCATTCTACGGGGTGAAGGCCCATCATTCTTTCCTGCCTCCGGTCCTTGGGGCAGCAGCACCCACAGCAGGTGCTCAGGACAACAGAGAGGAAGCGTGACTAGCAGAATGCAGACTGGACCAGAAACGCATCATGGGTGATTTAGTTCCTTACCTTACTGTTGCTGGGCAACCAGGCAATTCTCCTGACGCTATTTAAAACATAGATGAGCTGCTACTTTGAGAGAAATTGTGAGGGCAGGGTACACCTGAGATTGGTGTCTGCTCTTCACCCCCATTTACCTGAACAGGTGAGAAGGGGGTGCCAGCGAGTTCTGACTCAGCCCCAGCGTGGATCTGCTGGCCTATCTGAAGCCTGTCTCCACTGACACCACTGCTCCCAAAAGGGTCATCTTGAATGAAGGCTGGTCATTTTCCACGCCCAGTGCAGCTTTCTTGAGACCAACTTGACCCTCTCGAGATGTTCAGACCACCTTACCTGAGGGGTCTCCGGTAAATAGGTTCATTGCACCTTCCATCCCTGCTGCCTCTTCCCATCAAAAAGCCCCTCTGGTCATTCCACTATGCTCCCTCTCTACCGCATCCCCCTGTTACCTGGAAGAAGCTTCAGGAAGCCTGTGAACCCATACACCTGTCTTCCCAAACCCTTGCCCTCTCATCTCCACCGTTTTTCCTCACTCCCATTCAGCCACCTGGTGGCCTTCCTCACAGAAGCCGCCCCTTCTGATCACAAATTCAGCCCTTCCTCTCTCAGATGAGATGGGGGCTTCCCTTCCTTTCAGCTTTCTCTTTCGATGACTCCCAGCACCCTAGTGATTCACCCTCAGCAGGTCCCATTGTCTACTGACCCACCCACTTTTCTCCACCTCTCCCCTGCCCTCCATATTCAACCTGGGTTCAATGCTTTATTCAAGCTTTCTCCTACCCATAGTCTACATTCCTAATCCATTCTTCCATCTCTGCCCCAGGTGAAACTTAAACACCAAATCCACCCAGGGCTGTCTTCTTCCCACGTGCATCCAGACTACTAAGCATAGTTGGAGCAAATGGCATATCCAGAGTAGTGCCATCATGAAGTCACACTCACCACCACCACCGCCTGGGCCTTTCATTCTGCCTGGCATCCAACTCTGTCTACCTGATAGGTTCAACCTTCCCTTCTCAGCAAGAATTTTTTCAAACTTGCCTTCTGGACAAACTTCCTGTCCACACTCCACCCTCATCACTCTTGGGGGGTGACAGAGAAAGAAGAAGACTTAGTTAGAGGAGAACGTCCTCAATGTTCACCAAACCTCCAAACCTGCCTATCCTTCCCACCTTCCTTCCTCCCATCCAAGGGGAGCCTCTTCCCCCCGAGTTCCAGGCTCAAGCCTCCTCCCCATCTTAAAGACCCCATGCTATCAGCTCAGCTCATCACCCAGCACCTGCCCTGCATCTTCAACCGCTCCTTCACTAGTGACCCTTCTATCAGCATTTAAGCTTCTCAAGCCTCTTATACCTTAGATCCAACAAGCCCTTCCTCAGCCCCTTGTCACTGCCAGCCACCGCCACCACACTCGTGGCCTCCATTCATGGCCAGATTTCTTAAATGGGGATTCGTGTTTCCCAACCCTCATCTGCAGACCATGTGAATCATAGGCATCTGGGAAGTTTTTTAAAAATTATATCTATATGAAGAGAAAGAAGCCAGACACTGAATTACATGAGATTTTAGAAAAAACAAAACTATAGAAACAAAAAGCAGATCATTGGTTGCCTGGGACCATGCGTGACCAGGGATTAACTGTGAATGGGCACAAGGAAACTTTCTGGGGTGATGGGAATGTTCTAAACCTAGGTTGTGGTGAGAGCTGCACAACTTCATAAATTTATGAATGTTCGGCAAACTATCACTTAATATGGTTGAATTCTGTGATATGTAAATTATATCTAAGTAAAGATGTGTGTGTGTGTGTGTGTGTGTGTGTGTGTGTAATTTTTTCAGGCAGAAAGCAGAGGGAAAAGGAGCCTCAAGACTCAGGTCTGAGAGGACCAGGCTAGGGCATAAACAGGGGGTTTGCATGGAAACAAGAGGAGTCCCGCCCTTCATGCCGGATAAAGATTCCCAAATGGAGAGAGGGGAGGGAGACTAGGGGGTGCAAAATGGGTGAAGGGAATCAAGAAGTACAAACGTCCAGTTAAAAAATAAAGAAGTCATGGGGGTGTCATGTACGGCATAGGGAACACAGTCAATAATATTGTATTGACTTTGTATGGTGACGGATGGTAACGGGACCTATGAAGGCAATCATCTGACAGCACATACAAAGGTTGAATCACTATGTTGTACACCTGAAACTAATATTGTATGTCAATTATACTTCAGTTATGAGAAAAGCATTCCCAAGTTGGGAGGAAGAGTCAGAAGGAAAGTAACTCAGATAGTAGTGGGTTTCTAAGGAGTCCCAAATTACCCCCCACCCCAATATTTGAGTGTGGCAGGAAAATGAGAAAATTCAAGAATGATTTCTGGAACCCTGCAGTGGAGGGACCCCCATCCTAGGTGGAGCCCCCAAGAATATGGCTCAACTCCAGCAAGAAAATGACTGCATGTGTCTATGCAGGCAGAGTTTCAGTCCCCCAGAAAGTTCCCCATTGCCTAGCATGGTGTGAGAGCAACCGAAGTTTCCAGGGGTCCTGAAGAGGACCTGAGAAGCATCAGCCCTGAAGAAGGCTGGACAGTTCAGTTCAGCACGTGGCAGCATGAACAGGTGGCTCCTAAGAGTCTGGCCTCTGCAGCCTCATTGCCTTGGGGTCCCATCACCCTCCCCGACCCCAGATTTTCAAACTCAACCCCAAGAAAAGGGGAAAGTTGCCCCGTGTTGACAGATTGGATTTCTGCCATTCAGAGGTTCAAACTAGCCATTAAATTGAGAATTTAGCTAACTAGAGGGATTCGCCTTTGGAGACTTGAGCTGAGGAGCCTCCATGCAGAGAACTGGGGCATCACCTGCAGGGTAAGCGAAGGGGAAGAGACCGAAATGGGACAACTGTCCCAGCTCTCCCAAGTGAATTAACTAACCTGGGAACTTTGTTTTTCTTAGATTAACATAGAGAAACAACATAGGAGCCTCTTAAAGCAACAAAGAGAGTCAGCGCTCAGCACCGAGGGTTCTTCCCTTTCCCCACCAAGTCTGCGCCTGATCTTACTGGGCGCCAGAGAATGTGGTGGCCCGGAGAGGAGTGCACTATCTGGGGGAGATAAGGCAGAGCCTGAGAAAGTGGAGATAGAACAGAGCTGGAGACAGTGGGGAGGGAGATGCCTCTACCGTCTGCCCTGGCCTGGGCCACAGCCTTACCCCACCCCAGAGCTCCCAGCCTTACCCCACCCCAGCGCCCCCCCCCCCAGGAGGGATCCCAGCCCCAACCCACAGCCAGCATGAGAACAGAGCAGCATGCAGGGCTGGGCACAAAGCACCAGTCACAAATGTGGGAGCCTGACCCTCCCATGGCCAACCTCAAATGAAATCCTGAGTCCCAACAGCTTGAAACATGGGGTCCCGCAGCAGTGGGAAGAAGCGGGACCAGTTAAAGGCAGGGAAGTGGGGCACTCAATAGTCATGGGACTCTGGGCTAGCCGCTCCTCCCAGCGGGGTTTCCCCTCTGGAAACCGCAGGGCACAGTAGAGAGAGTGGCAGAGGGGTGAGCACGGATTATCAGTGCCATTCTGGAGAGCTGAAGTTCTGATTCCTTTTCAGACCTGACAAGCCAGGCCCTGGCCTTGTCCACCCACACCTGAGCAGGAAAGGCTTCCCAGCCACGTCCCACCAGGGCTCAGAGCTACAGCCCCCCAGGGGCTCTGCCCCCCACCCAGCCCACGCTGGGGTTGCTGTTGTCTTTGCTTGCTCCCCTGCATTGTCAGTTAAGCTGGCAGGGGAAGACTGAAAACATTATCTTCCCTCAGAGAATACATGGATTAAAAGGTTTCTCTCTCTCTCTTTTTTTTAAAGATTTTATTTATTTATTTGACAGAGATAGAGACAGCCAGTGAGAGAGGGAACACAAGCAGGGGGAGTGGGAGAGGAAGAAGCAGGCTCATAGCGGAGGAGCCTGATGTGGGGCTCGATCCCATAACGCCGGGATCACGCCCTGAGCCGAAGGCAGACGCTTAACCGCTGTGCCACCCAGGTGCCCCTATTTCTTTCTAATGAGAAAAAAAGACTAACGGGTAAGACACAAGCGCCCCAAATGGAAATTTCACCAAAATGGTACAAAATCGACTTATACGGTCAAGCAGATGAAAACAGTTGCCCGGGTGGATAATTTCCTTTTTCCCTTATGAGAAAGCATCAGGACAATATAAATATATACCCCGGGTCTTGGCAATTCATTCGCACTACCCGCGGAGCCGGCCGCTCTGGGTCTGTCTCCCGAGCGATCTGAAAAATCAATAAGGAATCAACAGCTGAGCTACCCGTCTTCCTTGGCGAGCAGAGAAGTATTAGTGAGGCTTATCACTGGGAGCTGGAGCCCTGATCGTGATCCTGATTCTAACCACAAATCCCCGTGTTAGAGGACACACTTCTGGGCACTTCCTTTTCTGAGTCTTTCTTTCTCAAAGCTAGCGATGTAGTTCTCTCTTTCTTTAACAACCTCTCCTACTCCGCTTGGAATTGTTGCTCCAACTGTGGTTTGGACATTTTTTTCTAACTTTCAGACAGCAACTGTAACAAAAATTCACACCAGCCCAAGACTCTTCTTTTGGCAAGACAATGCAATAATTCCATTCCAATTGACTCAGTCTGCTGCAGTTGATATTTTGAAATGGTCTAACACCCACTTTATTAACATTAGGGCTAATTTCTTTTGAAGGGAGTTTCAAGCCGCCAGGACTTCGATTCTAGGGTTAATTGGTCTGTTTGCCACTGTTTGCCAGGACGGCCTTTAACGAACATCTTCAAAGACTGCTCTGATACGGGCCCCCGCCTCGTCTGAAATGCCTCAAATGTCTTTATCAATGCCAAAAACGCAGTGAGTGAAAGGGCTCTTTACTTAATTATTTCTGAAAACCAAAAAGGGGATTCTATGTAGACAGATAATGAGAAATGACACAGTGAAATTAAAATGCGTGTTCAGGCAAAGCAAGCCAAGAGCGCTGAACTCCTACCCGAAGCCAGCACATGGAGAGTCTCCCACCTCAGCCACCGAACCAGACAGCAGGGATGCGGGCTTCGTTTTGTCTCCTGGAACAGATTTCATTTTAAAGCCCATGCTGATTGGGTGGCACGCGTTGCCTAGCAACCCGCAGGCCAATAGTATTTGGTTTTCAAATGCCAACATCTGCACAGCATTCCGAGTATAATTTTTAATTCAAACACTTATGTCTGGAGACAGGGAAGAAAATGTCTCTTTAAGAAATAAAGCGAAATTTATTTCCTTATACAATTCTCCCCTCCGCGACCTCCACTCCCAAGCAATTCATGGTTTAGGTTGCAGCTTTTCGCAATTCCCTGTCTGCATTCCTACTTCCGGTTTCTTTTGGGGGGGGGGGTAGAGATGAGTAGAAAGGGGGAAGCAAGTGGGGCCGTTTTTCAGGTATCCAGGAGAAAAGCGGGGAAGCATGCACTTCATTTTAAACGTAGTTAGTAACGCCTCGGAACAGAAGAGAAAAAGAGTTTGGTCTCCATTGTGTTGAAAATTATGGCTGTGGATCCACGTTTCTGCCCAAGTCAGATAAGAGTTAGGCTACGTCTCTTGACCACTGCCGCGTGATGGGGTGTGTGGGCTACGCGAAGGCATCAGTTACCTCCTGTGGCGAACCCCACACTAGTCTCTTCTCCCCAGAACAACTGGATGACAACCCCAAAATGAAATCAGAGAAACCCACGAGCAGAGAAACTCAGACACCCAACACCTAATAAGGAGTTCACTTGAGGATCCCCCAACATTGCTCACATTTTGAGGATCTTCGTCTCCACTGTATCAAACCCACACGCGCCTGGGCTCTGGTTTTGGCCTGACGTACCTTGGCAATTGCAATGTCTAGTCCTTGCCACTGTCCTGAATTCCCAGAAATCAATATATTTGCATGTCGTTTGGGGAACAATGCAACAGAAACCCCCTCAGGGAAATCAGATTGGGAAGGAAAAAGGGCAAGTCCAGGACAACACCTTTCTTTTTAAAAAACCCAAATGGCATTGCAAATTGATGCTATCTTTCTGCCTTTCTGCAGTCCCACGGGCCTCTGCTTGAGTGAATACATTAGCCTTTACTCCTTCCCATACAGAGAGGTCAAATTACCTGCTGGAAAGCAAAGGAAGCCCTAAATCATTTGATGCAGGAAAAAAATAGCTAGGAGACCTTGAGCAAAGGAGGGGGAACTTCAGATCTCTGTTTAGGGTAGGAACTCCTTAACTGGACAACCCCTGGAGGGCTTTGAGAGCCTCTGGCGAGAGAAAGTGTGCTGGGGGCTTTGAAAACAAAAACACACAGACACACTCCCCTCCCCTTTAAGGATCACACCCCACCCCACCGTGAGGTTGTGGCCATTGGTTTTTGCCAAGAGCAGGAGATCTGATTACTGTTATCTCTGCTTGCATAACTACAAATGTTATCATTACTGCTCAACTGATACGGCTCTGTTTTACAAACACAAAGGAAGATTGTATGTACACTTGCCCTCTCACCAGAAGGGCTGATTTAGAAGGAAAAAAAGAGGGAGCGAGAAGGAAAGGGAAGAGGGGGGTTGGGAACCAAGAGGGGCAGGCCTGCTGAATGAGCCTTTCAGAAAGAATTATGTGATAGGTTTGGGGTGTGTGTGTGTGTGTGTGTGTGTGTGTGTGCTTTTTTCAAACACGGCTGCCAAAGCTAAGAATTGAAAAGTATTCAATGGGCATCATGTCAGAAACACAATGATTTATTTTGCTGGTTCATTTTCAAACATGAGCTTTCTCCTTATTCCCTGAAATGTGTCTTGGGCCCAAATCTTCAGAATGTGAGGAACAGAAGTTATGCAGAGAGTCGGGTCTGATTCAAGATAAACAAGGATCCGATTATAAATATGACAGTGGCGTGTCCCTGGCCTCCAAAGGGCCTCGTCTGCTTGCCCAGACTGCAGTTGTTTCTCTGCCCAAAACTACAGCGGGTAGAAGCGGGGTCCCCTCTGGCTAGGCCCAGCCCCGCCCCCCCTCCGAGCCCCCCAACTCCACACGCAGGAGGCATGGGTTCTAAGCCCTCCCAGCTCCACCATCACCTGCGGTGTCTGAGGGACTCCTCTTCCTTGAGCTCCTCCAAACTAAAGTTCACACACACACACACACACACACACACACGACAGGTCCTAACCTCAGTTTTTCAAGTCAGAAGCACAGGAAATATGACTTCTTTATTTTCCCAGTGCCATCCCACAAAGGTGAAGCCTTGTCACCATTAATTCCCACTCTTCCTCCAGGATTGCATCGAAATTCCTGGAAGCTCAGTGGGGACTGGGTATAGGAGGCAGGCCAGGGAGGAGGGAGGATCTGGTCCACAAGGGGGCCATGTCTCCACCCCACAGCTCCTAGCGGGACCACCTTCCGCCGGCCCTCCGTCCACACCACTCTTGGCCGCACTGGGATGCAGAGAGATTCAGGCAAACACAACTTTGCTTGGTGCCCCCTCTTGTTTGGTTTCTTCTAGAACCCTGCGCCTAATGTTTTTAGCATATTTTTTTAGTTGAGATCTAATTCTCATACCATAAAATCCTTTAAAAGAATACGATTCGGTGTTTTTTAGTTATATTTGCAAAGTTGTGCAACCATCACCGCTATCGAATTCCAGAACATTTCATCACCCCCAAAAGAAATCCCGCCTATACCTAATTGTGAACTCATCCTTTTGAATTCTGTGGTCTAAAGAGGGTCCCAAATTGCTTAAGCTTCAAGACCTATAAAAATTAAATCCACCCCCAGATCAGAGACCTCCTGCAAAACCACCTCAGGCCAGCCGACCAACAGGCAGTAATCTCTACTCCAGAACCAGATCCCCTGGGTGAGGCAGGGCAGAAATCTCCTGGAATTCAGATGCCCCTCCCCCAACCCGGCCTGGGATGTTTCAGGCTGGCCACCCCTTTCCCCGAAGGCACTGGGAGGCTGGAGTCGCTTCTGAAGGACCCTTCTGAGCCAAAATTCTCTTTCCTTCCCTGGGGGCTCTTCCAAGTCCTGAGACCCACCCGGCCCTATCTGTTCATCTATTTCTCCTTTTAAACTCAGCAGGCAAGAATTTGCTTCTTTTGTTCTCTGAATTGTATCTTCCTTCCCTGAGGCTGGGAGGAGAAAGCCTTACCTGCCTCACCAAAGGTCACAAAACAACAGAAAGTAATGATTACCAAAATCCACCAGGGTTCATTCATCCAACTACTGGCCTGATAGAAAACAACGCAGCTCCGGTCTTCAAGAGCTTAAAGGTCACTCACTGCCCAGACACTTCTAAGACAGAGGAGTGCCAAGGGTGATGCCAAGTAACCTTGCAGCAGGTGATGCCAAGGGACCGACCTTGAGAGTGACGCCATCTCCCCCAAATAAGGAGGTGGCTTTATTATCTATCTTTAAAATTGGGGGAGGGGTGCGTAACTGAAGCCCTGGGGCCCTGTCTCCCTGCCACCACAATCTGATGACAGTGGGGCCAGGGTTCTGTCTGTGTGGTTCAAGCCAATCAGGACCCTGGGTCTTGATCAACCAGAAAATCATCCTTGTGGGGTTATGCATTCACTTCTCTCTCCAAACCTCAGTTTACTACCTACAAATCAAGCTTGGTGCTAACCCTTTGTGAGATCTCATCTCCCGTCAGGGCTACACTTGATTTATGTTTTTATTTTATTTTATCTAATTTTAAAGACTAAGAAATTGGGGCGCCTGGGTGGCACAGCGGTTAAGCGTCTGCCTTCAGCTCAGGGCGTGGTCCCGGCGTTATGGGATCGAGCCACGTCAGGCTCTTCTGCTAGGAAGCCTGCTTCTTCCTCTCCCACTTCTCCCGCTTGTGTTCCCTCTCTCGCTGGCTGTCTCTATCTCTATCGAATAAATAAATAAAATCTTTTAAAAAAATAAATAAATAAATAAATAAAGACTAAGAAATTGATATGGCAAAAGAGCTCAGAACCCTTCCTAGGGTGGCCTAGGTCACCACTTGCTGCCCTGGGAGAAGACTGGAGAAATGATGGAGCCACTCCAGGTGGAGGAGCCCATGGCCAGCCCCCCTATGTCAGAAAGGGCAGCCCTGTGGTTGGAGCCACCATAAAGTGTCCAGATAATGGAGATGATGCCCGCAGTGGCAATGATAACAGCACCAGCTCTGCTGCATTTGCTTCCTGCCAAGCACTGTGCTGAGGGTTTTCAATGCAGGGCTTTGTTTACTTCTCAGCACCCTTCTACAGGGAGGTACGTTACTATCCTTATTTTGCAGATAAGGAAAAAACACAATAGAGAGATTAAAAGTTTAAGCAGAGTCAAAGGTCTTACAACTAACTAGGTGAGAGAGCCCCATTTTTACACGGTCTGCCTGCCTCTGGAGTCTTGCTGTTTACCACTGCTCTATGCTTCCTCAAGCAGGTAAAGCCGAGAATGAGCCAGCCTCTGGTTCCAGCGCACAGAGATGCCCTTTCTGGCCTGGACCAAACAATGAGCTGGATTTGGGCCTCCCTCAGGTCACAACTGAACTTTTACTGCTTTGTTTGCTGTGGGAAACTGAGGATGCCTGACCTCAAAATCAACTACCTCAATTATCTGAAGGGGAAAATGAATCCCTACCTCACACCATATAACTAAATAAATTCCAGATATACCAATGAGCGAGTAAACAATATATTGAAATCATAAAAATACCAGAAAGAAAAACCATAAAATAATATCACGATATTGGAATAGGGAAGGCTGTTTTAAGCAGTCATTTAGCTCAAAGATCTTAAAAGGGTTGAAGCACATTCTCTGGAGAAGAAAAACAACATCATTAATAAAGCTGAAAGGTAAATGACAAGCATATTACAGGCACAGGCCTCATTTGCTTTATAAATATCTCCTACAATACAAAGAACAATCATCCAACAGGAAAAAAAAAGGCAAAGGGCATGAAAAATTCATAGCAAAGAATTTACAAAAGGCTCTTTAGATATATTAAAAGGTGTACAACCTTGCTCATAATAAGAACGTTCCAAATTAAAACTACCCATCTGGTTGGCAACGATCTACAAAGATTAGCAAGGATGTAGGGAAACATATCTTCACCCACTGCTGGAAAGCACCCACTCAGCCTCTAGGGAGAGCAATAAGGCAATCAATCTTTGATCCTGCAATTCCACTTTTAGGAATTTAGCCTACAAATATGCCCAGATATGTAGGAAGTGATTAAATACAAGAATGCTTATTGTATTATTGTTTTCAGTGGTAAAAGATTGGAAGTAACCCAAATATCTGAGTAGAAATGTGGTCAAATAAGCTATGGAACAGATTGCTATCAGATATTTTAAAGGATGCAAAAGAATGAAGTTGGATCCTTACCTCACACTATATATAAAAATTATCTCAGAATAGATCAAGGACCTAAATGTAAGAGCTAAAACAATCTCTTAAAAGAAAACACAGGAGTAAATTTTCATTTCTTGGATTTGGCGACAGATTCTCAGACGTGACATTAAAAGCACAACCAACAACAACAAAACTAGATAAATTGGCCTTCACCAAAATTAAAAATTTTTGTGCATCAAAGGATATTGCCCAGAAAGTGAAGAGACAACCCACAGAATGGGAGAAAATATTTGCAAATCATCTGATAAGGGTCCCATAGGCAGACTATATAAAGAACTCTTACAACTCAACAACAAAAACAACAACCCAATTAAAAACATAGGCAAGAATCTGAATAGACATTTCTCCAAGAAAGAACATGGATGTCCAATAAGCACACAGAAAGATACTCAACACCATTAGCCATTAGGGAAATGCAATCAAAGCCACAAGAATACCCCCACTAGGACAGCTATAATAAAAATGGAAACGAAGTGTTTAGCAAGGATGTGGAAAATTTGGAACTCTCATACATTGCTAGTGAAATGTGAAATGATTCAACTGCTGGGGCGCCTGGGTGGCTCAGTCAGGTAAGTGTCAGCCTTCAGCTAAGGTCATGATCTTGGGGTCCTGGGCTAGAGTCACACATTGGGCTTCCTGCTCAGCGGGAGTCTGCTTCTCCCTCTGCCCCTCCCCCACGCCGCTCATGCTCTCTCTCAAATAAATAAAATCTTTAAAAAAAAATGATACAACTGCTTTGGAAAACAGTTCAACGGTTGCTCAAAAAGTAAAACAGAATTACCAAACAACCCAGCAATCCCACTGCTAGGTACATACCCAAGAGAGTTGGAAACAGGTGTTCAAATACACTTTTATACATGCATGTTCATAGCAACGTTATTCATAATAGCCAAAAAAGTGACAACAATCCAAATGCCACTCGGTGGATGAATGGGGAAATGAAATAGTCTATCCATACAATGGCATGTGATTTGGCAATAAAAGGGAACGAAGTTCAAACACCTGCTACAACACGGGTGAAGCTTGAAAACATTACACAAGAAGCCAGACACAAAGGGCCACATAGTGTATGATTTCACATATACGAAATATCTGGAATAGGCAAATCCATGGAGAAGGAAGGAAGATCAAGGGTTGTTGTGGTCTGGGCAGAGCAGGGCTCGCGAGTGACTGCTTAACGGTTACGGAGTTTCGTTCTGAGGTGATAAAAATGTTCTGGAATTAATGGGTGGTGATGGTTGCAGAGCTCTGTGAATGTACTAGATCCCACTGAACTTATACATTGTTAAATGGTTAAAGCAGGACATTTTAGGTTATGTAAATTTCACCTCTTATGTACGAATGGAAATAACCCCCAAGATGTACTTTTAAATTAAAAAAAAAAAAAAAAGGCAATACACCACTGCAGAACAGTGGCTATACATAGTATCATTTGCTTTCTTTTAAATGCATTAACTGAGGAGTGCCTGGGTGGCTCAGTTGGTTAGGCGTCCAGCTCTTGATCTTGGCTCAGGTCTTGATCTCAGGGCTGTGAGTCTGAGCCCTGCATTGGGCTCTATGCTGGGTGCAGAGCCTACTAACTAACTAACTAACTAACTAACTAACTAAATAAATAAATAAATAAATGCATTAATTGGCCACGGTTTTTGTTTGTTTGGGTTTTTTTTTTTTTTTAACTAGGCTCTACACCGAGCATGGGGCTTGAACTCACAACCCCTCGATCAAGAGTCACATTCTCTACCGGCTGAGCCAGCCAAGTGCCCCTAATGGACCAAGTTTTACTATAACTTACCTCCCTGGGTGTAGCGGCAGAGAAACAGACCCACACCTGGGCCATCTCTAGGCTTCAGACAGAGACACACCCTCCTCCAAGGGCAGTGTAGCTGCGGACAGAGGCCTTGCCAAGGCTGGTCGGCTTCGTTTACACGCGTGCACAATCAGTCAGGTTGCCGCTGCTCACCCACACTCACGCTGGGTGGAAGTAGGCAGCGCTGGATGGGGCTCACGCCCTCTGATCCAGCCCTAGAGAATCCATCACAACCAGCTGAGCAGCGGGACCTGGCAAGCTGACCAACGTGGAGCCTTGTTCTGTACATTTTCTTTCTCCGCAAGCAAGGCTGACTGCCGGACGGCCAGTGCGGTTGCTTCAGCTTAGCAAAGGTGCAAACGCAGCTCTGCTGTAGATGGCATGTTTGTGCCCTGCCCCCAAATTCACGTATGGAAGCCCTCACCCATCCCCAAATTCACGTATGGAAGCCCTCACCCATCCCCAAATTCACGTATGGAAGCCCTCACCCATCCCCAAATTCACATATGGAAGCCCTCACCCAGCCCCAAATTCACATATGGAAGCCCTCACCCACCATGGGATGGTTTTAGGATGTGGGAAGTGATTGGGTTTAGATGCGGTCATGAGGCTGGGGCCCCATGAAGAGATTAGTGGCCTTATAAAGAGAGAGGGGCTAGAGTTGCTCTCTCCACCCCACGAGGTCACCGCCAGAAGACGCCACAGGACACAGGCCCACACGAAATACAGAACCTGCCATCACCCTGTTCTTGGACGTCTAGGTTCCAGACTGGTGAGAAATAAATGTCTGTTGTTTAAGCCACCCTGCCTATGGTATATTGCGTATCAGCCTGCATGGACCAAGACAATCTCTAAGAGTGGCCCAGAGAGAGAACCAAAGGGGCAAAGTTGCACCTGCAAAGCACAGGTATGGAGTCAGTATGAACTGGGAGCCGCAGCCCTGCCCTCCGTTCCTGGGTGTCCCTCCGGTGTGAGCGTCCTATCATGCTAAGTGCCATTTTCGTGTCAAAAGAGAAGCATTTTTCATATAGCATGGCCTAAAGTGCAAGCCAACAACTTCACCTGGGGCTCAACTGCAAAATAAAAAATTCGATCGGTTCCAACACTGGGAAAAAAACTGACTGAGAGGAACTTTCTGAGAAACAGCATAGTACTATACTTTATGGGCGCTTTGGGGGGATTTTCAAGGAGAATTTTGACCCCGTGTGATCCTCACTTCGGGAGATGGCTTTCAAATCTCACCGCTGAGTTAGATGTGACTCCCCTGTCATAAGAACAGAGTACCTCCAACTTCTCTGCGTGTAGAGGATGAGAAATGGGGACATTTGCTTCCCGAAGTTTCCCCAAACACCTCTCACCACCCCTTCCAACAAGTACGTACTGATTGCATTCGTCATGCAGGCAGCACAAGGAAGAGCCTGCACGTGGTCAAAACTTACTGTGTTCCTGGTGATCTACAGACAAATCTCAAAAGGCTAAGTCATTAACTGAAGGTAAACGGAAGAGTCAGTGATGGTCCCCACTCCGAGAGATCGAGAGATCGGAAGCCGTCCGTCTAGCTGCTCCACCCCTTTGCCTTCTTACGCTGGTCAGATCACACTGATTATCTCACTTGCGGGCTTTTCTCCCCCAACGCTAATTTACTGCTTCAATTGACATGCAATTTAGCTCCTTCTACTCAGGCAACTTCCTTGTCTGCAAACGCTCACTGGGGAGATCTTAAGACCCCACTTACCCAGAAACTCGTTACCGCACATAGCCAAGCCAACCTGCTGGGTCCCTGAAATGACGCTACTGCAGCATGGATCCCTTTCTCCAGAAGCTTCTAAGCCATCCCACTAACATTTCTAGTCTCTTTCTAACTCCCATGGGATTCTAAATACTGCTAGCTCCCAAGACTACCTACAGCTCTTATTGTTTTCCTGTCATTGATTTCGTGCTGGGGTTTCTAACTACCCAATACAGATCCCATGCTTTCATTTCTTTCTCTGTCCTTGGAATCTGAAACATCTCCCAATTTACTACCATCTGCTACCCTAATTAATAGGCTGTTTACCTCCCCTGTAAGACCTTGTAGCGATTCTCTTGGACTCCATCCCTAACTTTGTGCACATTGCAGGCTCTCATTAGTCTTAGTTTATAATCCAGCTTTCAATCCATTTGACAGCTCTCATCTCCAAGCCAATTTGAATTACATTTTTCTCATAAGATTTCATAAGACAGAAATATGCCTGTTCGAACCTGGAACAAATCACATCTGCTACATTCCCTCCGTCCACTCCTTTTATAATTTGAAGAACACCAAAAACAAAACAAAACAAAACAAAAAATCAATCTGGTTTGTTTGATACAAATTCACCAGTTCTCTTCGTTCATTGAAGTCTCAAGTTTGCATGACGGGTCTCTAAGAAGTTCCCTTGACCACATAGCAGGATGTGGCGTCTTCCTCCAGCCCCTCTTTGCCCCAGCACCCTCATCAGCAGATCTGAATCTCACACAGTGCAATTGTACCCAAGTGTGTAACCAAAGATACACATGAATGAAGTGGACGGTTTTATAACCTGAACTGCCAGCACCACTTATAGCCAGGGGTGCAGGTGAGTTCTTCAGAAACAACTTATCATTTGAATTTTGTTGTTGTCACATGGAGTGGTCACTGTTGTATAAAATGCAGTCATCCTCTATCCTTTCTTCATAGGCCCAGTGTAAGGAGAAGAAGGGAGATGAGCATTTCTTCAACTCCCCCTCTGTATCAAGTCCTGAGTGAGGGGTTGGCTTCATACACTTGATTTCAGTGGTGCTTGAAATGTGGCTTCATAAACATCCCCTGAAGATTTTGGTAAAGATGCAGCCCTCCAGACCTTGCTCCCAGATTTTCTAGGTCAGTGGCTGTGGGCCAAGGCTCAGAAATCTGCTTTTCAAAAGTGTTACAGGCACTTTCTTGATTGCTAAGTGAATGAGGGAAACACCGAATTCTCAAAGCAGCCCAGAGATGTCCATTTCAGACTTTTTCATCAGCCATTTGTTGGATGAGGAAACTAAAACCCAGAGAGCTTAAATAATTTGCCCAACATCAGAGACTAGGAACATCAAAGCCCAACATTCAAGATGATTCTATAGGATTCGGGAGCCCATCCTCTCTCCATGATTCCACAGAGCCTCCATTTTGAGGGGAAACTAAATTTTGGGTTGTTGTAATTGGAAAGATACCACAATCTCATTTTTATGAAAACGAATATTTTTTCAGCACTGCCCAAAGACATTTAGAATACACTAATGTTCATAGCTGCATTATTCATGACAGCCAAAGCACAAAACCACCCAAGTGCCCCAAGATGAATAGAATACATATATATAATACACTGTATACATATATGCCCATATATATACGTATATATAATTCCTCCATATAAAGGAATTTGTATTGTATATATTATATATACATTGTGTACATATACATATACATTATGCATATGTTATATATACATATTGTATATATTATACATATTATATATATTTTATATATGTAATCCCTCCTATATATACATATATATTACATATTGTGTGTGTGTGTGTGTATAAAATTCCTCCATACAAAGGAATGAAACTCTGAGACACACTACAACATGGATGACGCTTGAAAACATTATGCTAAGGGAAATAAGTCAGACACAGAAGTTCAAGTATCATATGATTCCACTCCTATGAGATATCTAGAATGGACAAATTCATAGAGACAGAGAGGTTACCAGGGGCAGGGGGCAGGGGGCAGGGGGATGGAGAGTTACTACTAATGGGCACAGAGTAGGATCATGAATGGTGGTGATAGTTGTACAACACTGTGAATGTACTCAGTGCCACTGAATTTTATGCTTAAAAGTGGTAAATTTTATGTGATGTGTATCTTATCACAATAAAAGAGCAAATAAAAGATATTCAGGAGCAATGGGAGGTGAAGCCCTATATTTATACCCCCTGGAACTTAGACCAAGAGTGGGACTATGAAGTAAGCCCCTGAGACTGTCTTCCACTTGCCCCCAAAGTTAGATGAAAAACATACTTCTGGTTAATTGAGGGTTCCTGTGAGTCATGGCAGCCCTGTATGCTACTCTTAGCTCATTTTTCCTAAGATGAAGAAAGGCGGGGAGCATTTTGGCACAGAGGGGATGGAGTGGGCCTGTTCCTGAGACCCTGCAGCTGCGTGGCCCTTCAGTGCTGGGGGTTAAGCGCTACCCTTTCGATCGTGTCTATTTTTGGAGCAGGGCTATGGCACCAGCAACACAAGGAATCTTGACCATAGAACACATTTGCTCAAATGATTGTTAAAATGTCTTTTTGTAAAACAATTTTTAGCTTTATTGCGATATAATTGACAAATGAAAATTATCTATATTTAAGACATACAACCTGATGTTTGATATACATATACATTGTGAAATGATCACCGCAATCCAGCTGATTGAAATATTCATCACTTCACCTAGTTATCTGTGTGTGTGTGTGTGTGTGTGTGTGTGTGTGTGTGTGTGTGTGTGAGTATGTAGCACCCATCCTCTTAGCAAATGCAAATATACAAAAAAAGTATTACCTATAGTCACCATGTCCTACACTCTATTCCTGGGACTTACTCATCTTGCATAACTCAAAGTGTGTACCCTTTGACCAACAGCTCCCAATTCTCCCCATTACACAACCCCTGGCAACCACCTTTCTACCCTGTGCTTCTGTAAGTTTGACTACTTAAGAGTCCCTGTAGGAGTGACGTCCGGAAACACCTGTTGTTCTGTATCTAGTTGATGTCACCGAGCATAATGTCCTCCAGATTCATCCATATTGTCACGAGTGGCAAGATTTCCTTCTTTTGTAAGGCAAATAAGATTCCATTGTGTATCACATTTTCTTTATTCATTTGTCAACAGACATTTTGAAAATTAAAAATATATATACTTAACCCCACTGATCCTAAGAAAAGTCATCCCACGCCAGTTTAAACCAAACGAAAAGTTCTCCTTGGTGAATGAAGTGTCTCCTCTGCGATACAGAGTGGTCAGCACAGATGAGGCTAAGACCCTTCCCAGCTCAAGATGAGAACAGGAGATAGAGAAGGGAGAATTATGGGATAATTCAAAATAATGAAATTACATCTTAAATTCAGTTTGAGGAGTTATTTAAGGGCATGTTCTTCTCTTCCGTGTTTTTCTAGGTGATTTATACATTCGGGGGAAATGTGATTGCATCTTCCAGATGAAAGCTACTGAAAAAAGTTGCTTATAAAGAAGATTTTAGGTATATGACAGTTACGGCTTGCATGCTTCCACAATCTGTTCTTTCTGAGAAAGCAAGCAAGCAAGCATCTCGTCCGTGGGCCCAGCACTTAGTTCTAGCAGAGGCAGCTCAAGCTGGAGAAGAAATGCAATGACTATCGGTCCCTGTTTATCCTATGGCTGTGAGTCCGTTTGATCATAGTGAAGATTGCAGGGAGGGACATCCATCCCGGGGGGCGGGGGGATGAGCAGGTCAATTTAACATCACACCGAAGCAAAACATCATTAATCTAGGCATGGAATGAATCAACATTAGCTCTCCTGAGAGCCAGGAAAAGGGGGAAAGGCTCAAAGCAGGACCTTTTAAAGCAGCAGGCATGGCGTAGGCTTTAAGCAAACTGCAGGTTTTGTTAGAAATACTTTTGTCCTCTTTTAATAGTTAACCTGACCCCAGCCCAGGAATCCAAGATACTGAGCCGTCTATTGTGCACCTGGACAAAACTTTCAAAACCGTAATTACTTATAATCTTGGTTTCAGCAATAATCTCAGCTATGCTGGTAAACCTTCCTCTTTCACTGCCCCTAGAAGCTCCACACCAACATTTATATCTTATCTCCAGCAGGAGACTCTGTTTTTTATGATTTTAAAACATAGCTTGAAAATGTCTCCATCTTATCTCGGAGCAGAAGTGGTGTCACTTGCCAGCCCAAATATTCTAGTCAGAGTTTTCCCCTCTCACTCAGCTGCCTGGCTGCTTCTTTCAGCCCAGCCAGACTCCTGCTGAGATAAAAATGCGACTCATTTAGGTCAATGATTAAATTGAAAGTTATAATATTACTAATTAAGTTTGAGCAAAGAGAGAACCAAAAAAAAAAAAAAAAAAACCCAAACAAACAAGCAGATTCTTGAGAGAGTCACCGCGGTACCTATCCTCGCAAATAGCAGTCCCCCCCCCCCCCCCACCTGAAAGCAGAAAATCTCATGAAAGCGTTTGAGAAAGCCTCCCCCATGCCTTGTTGCTAGGGTCTCCGCTTTCAAACTCAGAACAACCGCTTATTGTCTCCTAAGCACATTTTTTTCCCCTCGGAGCCTGTGTGCTCATTGGACTGTGGAAAGAACCTTCCAGAGTCAAGCGCATTTCCTGAGACTGCCAGCCTGGAAGGAGCTGGGGAAGAAGATGGGTGCCGGGTGAAGAAACTGAGATCACATTGAGAAGGATTCCTAATGCGTGGAACTCAGGAGTGGTGAAGTCAGGTGCTGCCTCTGGAGATAAAACTAGCCATGAAGGTAAGGCGTGGTGTAGGGGCTGGGCCAGCATTCGGGTACGAAAGCCCCTCACTGCAGATGTCAAGCCTTCCCTCACTGCACTTCCTCAAAGCCCATGCCCTGGGCACCTCTCTGGCCTCACCTTAGTCCCAGCCCTGGATCCCCAGATGCCCAGGGACCAAGGACAGCAGGAACAGGTTCCAGTCTCCCGACATGGCTTGTCTAAAAGACGACTTGGGGCAGGGGTGGGGGGGTAGAGGGTGCGTCGCAGCAAGCCCAGGCCTGTCTGCCTGAGTTGGCAATAAACTAGCAGTTCTCACACTTGGACCAGCCACGTCCTCCAACCCATCCCGCAATCACCCAACACCTTCCTGCTGATTCCCTCCCCAAGTGGCCTGGAGAGAAGAGCTGGGGCTCTCGCCCAGACCCGCCTCCAGGAGGCTCCCCAGCCGTAGACACAGTGTGCCCGCTTCTCCCTGCTTTAGAAGGCCCATTATCCCCCGCGATGATGAGCTGATAGTTCTCAAGTAATTAAACAACGCCAGGAGTCTTTTACACAATCCTCTAATTACCAGTCTAACCACCAGAATTACACCCTCCAAAGCCGAGCTGCAGCTACTGTAGACTTGTGGGAGCTACAGACGATGGGAGAAAGATCCCAAGAGAACAGCTCGTCTGGGGTCATGATGCGTGAGCGGGTGCAGCTCCCCAGCATGGAGCCACAGTCAGGCCAGGAGCTCGGGGGTCCGACCCAGCCCCCAAGCTACAGAGCCTCTGGCGAAAATCCAGACTGGCAGTGATGTTTTGTTCTGTGTTGTGTTTTTAAGAGAAGTTTTAACTTGACAGAAGAATGATCAGGAAGTACAGAGTTCCATAAAACCACTGACTCTCCCTCTTCATTTCCCCCCTATTATTAATATCTCGCGTTAATGTGGTTCATTTGTTATAACTGATGCACTGATATTGACACGATTAACTAAAGTCAGCGTTCACATTGGGGCTCACTCTTGGTGTTGTATATGGCAAATGTGTCATGACCTCTATCCACCATAAGAGAATCATGCAGAGTAGTTTTAGCACCCTAAAAATCCCGTCTTCCACCTACTCATCCCTCCCTCCCCTCACACCAACAGGGAATTTCTTGATCCCAAATTTACTAGAGAAATGTGTATAGTTTTCTTTATTTTTCCTTGAAAATAAATGCTGGTGATTCATTCAGGTCATAGGATCAGCATAAAGCTGAGCAGGCAAATTCTCGTGAAGACCCCTCAAGGATGCACCGTACCTCCCATGTCGCCTCTACAGCGTGGACAATGTGGGCTACTCGCTGGACCAGAGCAACCTCTTTCCAGGAGCTCAGTGGCAGAACCAAGCTCAAGGGCTGCCCACATTCTAACCCCCTTGCTACCCAACAGCAGATGGGGACGCAAGAGGTCCAGACCGTGAAGACGTTAGTATCCAGAGACGGTGAGAATGCCAGCAAGACAGACCTGCCCAACTTAGAGCAGTGGTTCTCAAAGTATTGCCCAGGCACCCCTGGGGTTCCCTGAGACCTTTCCAGGGGCTCGTGGGTACAAAATGATCTCCCTAACAACACTCAGAAGTTATTTGCCTTCTTCACTCTCATTGTCTCAGGAGTGTATGAAGTTTTCCAGGGGCTCTGTGATTTGTGGTATCGTGACAGATCAAGGCATAAGCAGATATGAGAATGCAGTTATCTTCAGCGAAGGCAGGTAATAAAGAGTTATATGCAATGTTAAATAATGTCACTTTTCGCTATCTCCTTTTTTTGGAAAACATCGTTCATTTTCACTTTAAAAGTTACATGTGTTACATGTGACAGGTTTATTATTGCTGTTTTACATGAAATAAATACCTTTGTGTCTTTCTCAGTTTTAATTTCTAATATGATAAATACTGAGAGCTGTACCCCACACCAACAAGAGCTTTTGGGGAATCCTCAATAATTTTTAAGAGAGTATAGGAGTCCTGAGTGAAATAAGTCAGAGAAAGACAAATGCCAAATCATTTCACTCCTATGTGGGATTGAGGCAACAAAACAGATGAACATAGGGGAAGCGAAGGAAAAGTAAAACGAGATAAAACCCGAGAGGGAGGCAAACCGTAAGAGACTCTTAATGATAGAGAACAAAGGAGGGTTGGGGGAGGGGAGATGGGTGAAGGATGGGATAAATGGGCGATGGGCTTTAAGGAGAGCCCTTGCTGTGATGAGCACAGGGTGTTACAGGTCGGTGATGAATCCCTCAACTCTACTCCTGAAACCAACACTACGCTATATGTTAACTAACTTGAATTTAAATAAAAACTTGGAAGAAAAAAAGAGAGAGAAAGAGCGCGAGTATAGGAATCCCGAGATCCGAGTTTGAGAACCCCTGACTTACAGTGAAGGATTTAGAGTCAGACAGACCTGGGCTGAAAACCCAGTTCTGCCATTTGGATGAGTTATTTACCCCCCACCCACCCCACCCCCACCCC
>NC_048223.1:119815608-119969422 GCF_002007445.2 Ailuropoda melanoleuca
CACCCCCACCCCACCCCACCCCCCACCGAGAGCCTTGGCTGCTTTATCTGTAAAGGGTGATGCTAACGTTTTGCGTCATGGGAAGGTTGCAAAGATTAATGACCTGACTCATGAAGGAGCACCCTGCCTGGTCCCTGGCTTAGATGAGACCGGCAACACGCAGTGAGAGAAGGAGGAGGAAGAAAGTTTAAAACTTCATGCCCACTCTCAGAATGTGCACACCGTGGGGCTGTTCACGTACCGTTCACGCGGGGTATGAAACATAACCAAATGGGCCCTTTTCCCCTTTGTGTGCTACCAGCACATACAGGCTGAAGCTGGGGGGCCTCGAGGGACAGCGGGGCTTAAAGAGCCAAAGGAAGGGTATTCCTCTTCTGCTCTCACGGGGCAATAGCATGATGAAGGCTTGGAAGGAGCGGTGAGTAGAGCCACCCTGGGGGACGTTGAGCAGACCTGTCAGCCCGCTGCTGCACATGCCCTGGCACGTCCTTGCACACGTGTCCACACTGATTGAGGTGATGGACACGAAAGTGGTCACATCCAAAATCAAGCTTCTCACACCATCGTACCATACTCCACAGGAACTTCGCGCAACACAGCCTCGTGAACACACAGTTAGTAACCCCCTCTCTGTCTTTTCAACCCTGTCTGCTCATCCAAATCCCTGGTCCCACCCAGAGACCTGGATTCAACAGGCCTGAGGCAGAATCCAGGCTTCTGTGTTTTTATACACGCTCTCTATGTGGGACCAGAGGGGAGCCCTGCAGGGCATTCTGGGCAGGCCCCCAAGCAAGACCTGAGAGTTTCTGCTTTGGGAGCGTATCGGTGGCATCACTGGAAAGACAAGGCATCGAGAGAGGTGGCCACACCACTCTGCTTTGCGTGCAGAAGGCCACGGCCACGGAAAGCAAGACTGGCAAGAAAAAATCATAGGAAGCGAGAGAGAGAAGACAGGGCTGTGCACTGAGGTATCCCAGGGATCTCAGCAGGAACGAGATGGCACTCTTAAGATAGGATCATTCCAGAAGGGCTGTGCACAGGTGGCATGAGCGGAACACCAGAGATGGTGCAGGAACACGGTGACAGCACCCCTTACCATCCCCAGGTGCAGTTACTGTACCCCAGGGGACCCTCATGGGATGAGGCCACTTGGAGAAGAGCAGGAACCTGGGGTCAAGTGGCAATGCCAGCCTGAGGTGACCTCACAAGGAGGTAGCTAGGGATATAAGTAGAGGGAATA
Organism: Ailuropoda melanoleuca; assembly: GCF_002007445.2. Classification (NCBI taxonomy): domain Eukaryota; kingdom Metazoa; phylum Chordata; class Mammalia; order Carnivora; family Ursidae; genus Ailuropoda; species Ailuropoda melanoleuca. Next base: position 119,816,849 of record NC_048223.1, read on the forward strand.
AAGATCCCAAATTCTTTCTTCCCTTTCTCTGGTCCCAAACTCAATGGAAGCCAATGGCCTAGCTGTGTATCCATACATGTCAGCCTCTGGGGCAGAAACAGGTGGACGGGGGGAGTGGTTCCTGGAGAACAAATGGGAGATGGCAGCCCATCTCCAAAGGTCAGAGAAGGATTCTGAGCAATTTTTACATGTTTGCCTAGTGCTGGAGGAGGTGATGTGCTCTTGCCCACACTGAAAGGGCTTTCAGCAAACCCTGGTCACAGCCCATGAGTGCGGAACGTGCAAGACTCGCCAGCCTGCACCGGCACCTGGGGCCCCCACAACCCCAACCAAGTAGAAATTGTCATGTGTGGACACCGAGGCTCTGAGAAATTAAACAGTTTGCCTGCAAATGCAGAGCCAGACAGGGCCCAGGCGGGATTCAAACCCAGGTTTGTACACGGAGAGCTTGGCTCTGTCCATTCTGTCACCTGCCTCCTCCCAGAAGGGAAGATGTGTGAGTGCAGAATAAGGAGAATTTTCCTCGGGCACCGCATCCTAAAGCGGAAATACATTCCATCCACAAACAATGCAGGGATTAGGGGCACTGACCCTCCCCCCCAGCAGTCAAAAATATGCATATAACTTTTGACTCCTCCAAAATTTAAATACTAATAGCCTACGGTTGACACGTATTTTGTATGTTATATGCGTTATATACTGTATTCTTACAATAAAGTAAGCTCGACGGAGGAAATGCTATTAGAAAATCATAAGGAAAAAGGCCCCTGGGTGGCGCAGTCAGTTGAGCATCCGACTCTTGGTTTCAGCTCAGGTCGTGATCTCAGGGTCGTGGGATCGAGCCCCATGTCAGGCTGCACGCTCCGCACAGAGTCTGCTTGAGATTCTCTCTCCCTCTGCCCCTCCCAGCCCTCGCTCTCTCTCAAATAAATAAATAAATAAATAAACAAATAAATAAATAAATCTTTTTAAAAAATGAAGAAAGAAAGAAAGAAAACTGTAAGGAAGAGAAAATACATTTACAGGACCATGCTGTAAAAAATCCACACATAAGTGATTGGACCTGCACAGTTCAAACCCGTGTTGTGCAAGGATCAACTAATTGTTAGTGATCATGGTAGTCAGGAGTAGTTAGGCTATGATGCAGTAAAAAACAAACCAAGTATTCTAGAGGCTTCACTCCCAAAACTTTAATTCTTGCTCCCGTCAGATGTCTAGTGCAGGGAGGTGGGCTGGGGGGGGAGGCTCTGCTCCTTGTAACCACTGGGGAGCCCAGGGATCCATCGCAACAGGGTGCTTCCACACTGCTACAGAAAGGGGCAGGGGACCTAGCTACATGAAGACTTCTTACCCGTCGAGTTCCACACATCACTTCTGCACATATTTTATCGGCCAGTCACATGGCCCCACTGGACACCACAGGTGCCCCTCCTCCCAGCTACCGTGTCTGCACGGCCTCCGTGGTCACGGTGGAGTCCTACCACGGGCTGGCATTGTGCCAAGCAGGTTACACGTACCATGACCTAGGAGGTAGTGTACTTACAGCCCCACTTCACAAGGCACAGAGAGGTTGAGTAATTTGCCAAGGTCACACAGGGAGCAGGAAATGGAATTTGAATTTGACTCAAAGCAGTCTGACATACTTCGCCACTAGACTCTGATGGCTTATTGATCACCCATCTGCTGAGGATTGGTGCGGGGCTTGTAGGGGAGGAACTGAGGACCCAGTGGAGGTCCAGAGAGCCAATGGCCCCCTGTAAGAGGAATGACTGTGTGGAGGACCATGGGTTCTGATGGATTTCATCTCTGTAAGGCACTGTTAGGATTTGAACCCCAAATCTCGAAGCTGGGGAAAAAACGAAGAACCCATCTCGTCTTCATTCTTCATTCAATTTAAAGAGGCGGGGGGGGGGGGGGCCCCCCNCAGCCCCTCCTCCTCCCCGGGGCCTGGCAGTCTGTGTCGATACTTCTCTTCTCTCTGGGATCACCTCAGCAGTCCATAGCATTGAGCCTTCGGTCTCCCCATCCTGGAGAGTGTCACCATGTTCTTTGGATAGAATCAGATCAGGGACAATGTTTTGGAAGGCCCCATGCTGCTCCTGGAAAGAATGAGTTTCCGTAAAGAAGACAAAGTTCTGGCATTTCCCCAGCCTGGCCTCCCTGAGGCTGCCTCCACACCGCGTCTGCCTCCACTGCCCTGGATGCCCCTCGACCTGGTCCCCACTTCTGTCCTTTGCAGCAGGCACACCCCATAGATGACATCAGTCGAGCTACCCCTCCAGGCCAGGTTTTTCTGTAGGTTGGGAAAGGTCAACACCTTTGTTTGAGTCCTGTGATAACGCATGCCTGCCCTCCTGGAAGAGGATTGCAGACCCCCCTCGGAGAATTATCTAATCAGCTCAAGTTAGCAAGATCTTTCCTCTGGTATTGTAACTTTGTCTTTAAGAGAAAACAGTCACCGTCCACAGGTTACTAGATCTCTTTCTTTTCTTTCCCTTTTTTTTTCTTCCTTTTTATCATAAAGATTAGGTCCAGGCACTAAGGCTTGAATTATTGTATCTTCTCTCAAATGGATGGTGTCAAGGGGCCATGTAATCATAATAGCTGTATTTGCTCAGTGCTCTGAGGTTTGCCTCACCCTTTTATATTTATACTCTTTTATTTTATCCTCACATCCTCCTGGTAAGAATAGGCATCAGAATTCTATCCGTTGTTCAGATCAGTAAACTAAGGCTCAGAGATGTTCAGTAGCTGGCCCAATGTCACACAGCCTTGACACGGGAGAGCTGGGGCTTGAACCTCAAGTTCAAACCGACCGTGTTGCCGCTGTCACTACGTGCTTGCCAAATTCTACTTCAAGGAAGCATCGCTTCCACTTTTAATGATTTTGTGGCCCTCGATGGAAGCACGGTGTTTGCTCCACTGGTATACAAAGCGTTTCTGGGCCGGTGCTATTTGCGGGTGAGGCTAGAAGGGCTAAAAGCGTGGGCCAACGTGGGGGCCCGATGGAGAGAGGGTGCATCACTCGTTACCCTTACCGTGTGCTCAGTGGCCTTACTGAAGAGCTAACCACCCGAGTGGGCCTCGGCCATTTCTCTCTGCACCTGCAGAGAGCGGGCTCCTGGGACAGGCATGCAGGAAAGGAGCAGGGTGGTCAGGGCTTCGAGCTGGGACTTTGGAGGGGCGGGATGAAGGTTCCGCCAGCATAGAGGAAGGCAAGTGAGCTGCTGGGGAGACAGCAGCCAAGCCCAGGGGGGAAAGGCACTGCCAGAGAATGTTAAAATTCTTCATTCTTTAAAACTTTGGCCAAGCCAAGAACACGAGAACATGTGACCTCAGAAAGCGCGGTGAATATCCACCGCCCGCCCTGGAAACCTCCCCTGATAACCCAGCTGCCAGCAACACCTACCTGACAGGGAGGAAGAGAAGAAAGAACTCGAGACCTCGGCCACGCTTGCACACATGTACACATGTGCTCATGCACACATACCGACTTCCCTCAGCCTCTTCTGCAGGTCTGCCTCCTTCGAATATTCTGGCTTAACTGTTTACCTTCAGACAAAGATGCAAGGCCTTGAGTGCATTGGAGGTCCGAGAGGTGCCCACCTGAATCCCTTCACCCACAGCCCTCTATTGTGCTATTTTGACTCCTTGACTCCTCCCTGTTTGCTGTAAACTCCCTGGTACGGGGAGCAGCGTCATGAATTCATGTCCGCAGAGCTGCCATAGAGTAAGCACTTCACAAACGGAGGCTGGGGGGCGAGGGCGGGCAGCTGAGCGGCAGGGTGGCCAGAGCAGCAGCTGGGAGGACACCGCGAGTCAGTTGACAGGACCACCTTGGGTGCTGCCTTCCCCTTCTGACCTCGATTTCCCTCTTAAAATAAAAATGTGGCTTGGGTCACTTCTAAGACCCAGCTCAGCTCAGGCCCCTGAGACCCGTCAGGTGCCTTCTGAAGACCCTCTTCACCCCAGGACTGTTTCTTGGCGGGCTGGGGGAGAGTAGTTTTGTTCAACTCCAACTCATCATCTCCTGGCCTTTTCTGCCCCAGAGCTCCAAAGTTTGGACAGTGAGCAGGGGACCGTCAGAATTGGCATGAGTGACAACCCCACAGCCCCCACAGGCTGTGGCTCAGCAGGACAGGGGCTCTGCACTGAAGCGGGGGGTCCTGAGCTCTGCGAGGCTGTCATCTCTCAGCCCTGTCACCACCACTGGCCCGTTTCTCCATGCCACCTTCCAGGGTGACCGGGCAGCCTGCCGCAGACCCAGGTCTTCAGGTCTGCCTACTTAAAAATGCATGTGGGCCCCCCCAGGGGAGGAAGAGAAAGACTCACCCCCAAAGCCAGGGGCTCGGAGGCCTGCGGGTCTCCCAAAGCCCGAAGCTGTGTGCGTTTCTGCCTTTCTGACATCCAGCCCAACACCCACTCCCTCCCCTTTCCTCCAGTGGCAGGGTCCTGACTTTCTTTTGGAAACTTGGAGGCAGTCTGATGAGATCTCGCTCAAGATGGCCTGCCCTGCCCAAGCCAAGCGCCCAGCAGAGCCCACCGACAAGTGTTCCTTGGGATCCGAATCATGGGCAGAGAGACACAAAGCGGAACGTAGTGGTGCCCTTGGTACAGTGCAGCACCAAGACCGATCTTCTACTGGCTTCCACCAAGACTCTTGGGGCAGCCCAGGATCCAGTCCTTTGCCCTAACTCCTGAATCTTCTGTCTGGTTCTAGCCCCTCATTCTCAATGTCCTCTTCCGATGCCTCTGTTCAAACAGCCCCACATAGTTCACCCTGCGGATCCTAAGGTAAAGGGACAGAGGCCACACACCCCACTTATCTCGGGGCCATGGAGCAAGACCCCTGCCTCTTCTGGGAACCAGGACCAGCAGTGCGGCAAAAGCACCAGTCAGATCAGAGCTGCAGTCCTGCTTCCGCCTCTCCGTTGGGTGGCCTCGAGCTCCAGGCTGGACTTCTCCGAAGCTCAGTTTCCTCATCCCTAAACTGGGGAAGTTTGCCTCCCTGGTGGGACCGGGGCATGGGTTTGTAAAACGCTCCGAGTGCCTAGTTGGGGACTGGAGACCAGCAGGACACTCAGAGAGAGGGGATTGTTGTCATCACTGTCACTCTGATGACCAAGTCTCCTTGCTACTCATCCGTTAACCCCAGGATGTAAATAGGGTCAGTTTCTCTCTAGCACACATGCACTGAAATCATCCCATTTTTGGTTGCACCAAACAGCGGGGCCCAAAGAAAAGCCTCCCAAGGCCCTTTCGGGCAAGCGCTTCTTTTTCTGACTCGAAACAAAAAAAAAGAGTCATTTGCCAAACTGAAATAGCACATAAACCTTAGAACCCACAGATTTGAGTGAATTCTAATCTTGGCCAAAAGTGGCAAGAGTGAGGGGGTGTGGGGGAAGGGGAGGATGAGTCAGAGATTCCACCCTTCAGAGGGGGCAGCCTAATATGGCATTGGGGAGCCATGAGAGACGCCTTAGGTATGCCTGGACTTTCAGACCGGAGCCGCGACGCTGGCCTGGGACCAGCCGTGCCCCCGCCCCCACCTACCCTCACACACACATGGAGCAGAGCCTTGGGTGGCAAAGCGGCAGGGGGAGGCCAGATCAAGCCGGAAGAAGCCAGCCAAGAAACCAGCAGCTTGACCCCAGAAATGCCAGCAACTGCCTCTCTCCCAGCACGCCCTCGGTCTCTGGCCAAAGGTGGGCCTGTCTCTTTGGGCAGGACGTGGTCCTTGCCGGCTCTAATGTCTCCTGAGTGCAGCCAACATCAAGTCTGCGATATGGCACATAAACGTGGGAGTAATAGGAAGGCTTCACCCCACGTGACCTCAGACTGCATGATATTTATTTTCATCTCTGGAGAAAGGGACCGGGTAAGGGAGGACCTTCCAAAGGTGAGGAGTGCTTTCTGGTGCTCCAATAGCTTCACAGTGAAATAAAAACATAAATGTCTCTTACGTGGCGGGGGTGGAAGCAAAGCCCAAATTCCCATCCCAGCCTCGTATCCTCACTAGCGAGGACTTGGGGCAAGTCACCTTGCCTCTTTGAACCTGGTTTTGTTGTTTGTCTTTTCTTTTTTAATCATCTGTACATGGAATGAAGTAGAGAAGTGGTCCTGCCACAGGAATGCTCATCAGAATGATCTGGAAGCCTTGTTTCCCGGGCTCTGGCTCAGGTCAGGGGTAGGGTCTAAGAATTTGCACTTCTAGCAAGCCCCCAGGGTTACAGGATTCCTCAAGTATATTCAGAGGGAAAAGGGAGTCCCATTGCCCTGCATTCCCAGCAAAAGCGCTCCAGTCGGACTTAGTGAAGACTCACGTCCAACAAGTCAACCAGTGATTGCAGCTGGGGGAGCCAGAAGGTGCTGACTGGCCTGCCTAGACCATGGCCTCCATCGTTGGCTCCAAGAGGTGAATGCATTTTCCCAGAATCACGCAGATCATCAGAACAGAAGGTAGGGATCGTGGAGAGGGATCAAAAGTGGGAATTATGCTGGAGAGAGGCCTTCCTTGGTACCGGAGCCACTACTGCAGCCCAGGGGAGGCCTGCTCCTGTGTCTCTGTTCTTTCCAGCACACCTGGTTATTTACTGCTAGGCCCTCTATTTAAGAGGCCAACGCTTTGCCGGATCCGGCTTTCTGTGGCCAGGTGAAATCAATCTGGGAAGAGTCCAAGTTCAGGTCCCCACCTCCAGGGAAAACTGTACCTAAACATTCCAGACAGATGAATCCCATCCAGATCTTTCTGGGAAGGAGGCAATTACCTTGGTTCTCCTGACCGGTGTTCCTAGGGAAACTCCAACCACAGCACACAGTCACGCTGAGTCATTCACGTACGAGCCTGTGTCCCGGACACACGTACAGAAAACTGTCATTCACACTTGGGCTGGCAGACTTGCCCCGAGCCTATTTGCTGACCTCACAAAGACTCCCAAATAATGAGGGTGATGATGAAGATGATGGAAGGGCTCAGAGTGTCTCTGCCTTTGTTCCTGAGGCTCTGACACTCCCGAGGGGACAGTGGTTCAGATCAGGATTTCAGGCGGCCATCAACTTATCACCCTTCCTACCCAAGCCTCCTGAGGCCCTGCAGCCCACCCCCGTCTACTGGCTGAGGGGATAAAGACCATAGAGATTAAATCTCAGGGCCAGGAGTGGCTCCTGGGTTTGAGTGCCGACTATGACCTTCACCTCAAATCTACCCAGGGGTTGATCACGGCACTTGACTTGGCACTCATTTACTAGAAAACAGAATAACGTCGAGATTCAGCAGCAGGCAGGCTCTGTGTGCAGATGAGCCTGAATTCAATACAGGCTGTGTGACTTGGGTAACTCCCATAACCTCTCTGTGCCCCAGGCTTCTCATCAGCAGACAGAATTCAAAAAGCACCTATACCTCAAAGTTGGTTGTGAAAATTCAAATGTGTAAAGTACCTGAAATGGTACCTGGTGCGTGCTGAGCCCTTTATAAATATTAGCTCTGATTATTCCGTTCACAAGACACTGATGGATTTACCTCCTACAGGCCAGACACTGTATTAAGTGACCGAAATTCAGAGATCCATAAAGACCCGGAACATTGGCTTCCAAGTGCTCACAGTCTAGGGGAAGGTAAGACCCAAAGAAAGATAAACCACAATGCATTACGACAAATGCTGTTGTTGAGCATTGAATAAAGTACTAACTCCACCTGGAAAAGACCAGAGAGATTTCCAAGGGATGTGACGTTTGACCTGGGCCTTGAAAGAATCTGCCAAGGAAAGGTGTGGGGGGGAAGCCGTTCTAGATACAGAGCACAGAATGCTGATTTTAGCAAAGGGCCTGGCTGTCCATGGAATGATGGGTTCAGAGTGGTAGGAACATAAGGTTCCTAAGAAGGGAGTCGGGCATGACAGGCCTGGAAAGTTGGTTAGTACGTCATGCTGCAGTTTGGACTTTATCCTGAGACAGCAGGAGCCAACAAAACTTTTTAAGCAAGAGAATGGAATGGATGAGATGTGACTTTTTTTAGGACTAAAGCTGGTAGCGGAGTGGAGGTTGGCCTGCCTGGCGAGAGACTGGCACAGCCAGGCTCTCAGGAGGCTGAGCCCAGGCAAGAGATGGTGAGGATGAGAATAATGGGGTGGCACAGAAGTGGGAAGGAGGAAGACAAAGTCGGGGTATTTTCATGGGGACACGGGAGAGGAAGCAGTGGCTACTTGGATGTTGGGAGGGAAAAGTGGGAGAAATCAAGGCAGCATCTAGAGTCCAGCTTGGGAAACTGGGTGGATGGTCTGGACCAAGGCAGGGAACCAAGAAGAGGAGCAGGCTTGAGTAGGTCGGCATGAGTGGAGCAAATGGATACACATGGGGTGAGTTACATACGTAGGCCTCCTCTCCGTACTTAAAATGTCAAGTAATCCTTGAAAAAAGAAAATGACCTGGCGATACAGAGTAGAGTTGCAAAATTTGCCCGAGAACAATGCTATGGAGACTGAAGCCCTATTTCTTGATAATTAAAACAAGAGAATCGTCAGTGTCTGCACGAGGTTGGGCAGGCACCGAAACGAGAGCAACAAGCAAGGCCCTGCTGGGAATGCCACCCTCCTCTTCATTCCTAATTGCATCATGTCCACTTACTTTTGTCGGTTAACGTAAATTAGCACACTTAGGAGACATCCGCCCTCGGACTCTGCCAAGGCCTCGTGGCAGGGTGCACCCCGACTGGGAATGAGAGACAAAGTCCCCTTTTATGTAACCCTCCTCCACTAGAAAAAAAAAAGAGAGAGAAAATACCAACTTTAACCATGGAAATAAATATAGGACAGGATGGCTTGAAACTTAAAGGTTGGAAAAATGTCATCCAGCAAAATCCAAACCCCAAACGCGACCGAGCGAGCCGCAAACCACACATATTTGCACTTGAAGAGTGAAAGATCTTTTGAAAGTGTCCTTGAAATAAAGATTCCCAGGTTCCACTGGGGAAGGGCCCATTTTGTCCAAAACACATCTTTATGGCTGGGTTTTAAAGCCCAGGAAAGTGTTCCTAATGGAAACACTGACCGGCCTGTCCGCCCACCGCCGTCCCAGCAAGATCTCGGCTCCTTGAGAAAATAAGACTTTCCTTTACAACTAGGTCAGCTGGGAGAGAAAGCAAGAATTTCTTCTGGAAAGTTTGCAGTTTGCAAACGGACATTAGAGAAATAACTCCATTACGGAATGGGACGTCTTACTGCCTTTGCTTTTACCTGCAGTCAGGTTAACAGGTCGAGATTACAGAGGCAGAATATAGGAACCACCTGTTGTCCGGACTCCATGTCTGAGGAGCTGGGAGAATTGACGATGCTGGATCAGCAACTTCTATGCAGATGTCACAGCCTCAGGTCCCCTCTGAGCCCCTCTGAGCCTCAGCAGGTGCGTCCAGCAGCGAGGCCGGCCAGGAAGAGGCCGACCAGGTGGAGCTCATGGGCCTGGTCTGAAGGCAGCGAATGCATATCCGCCTGCAGGGCTGTGACCACGCGGTGCTAATGTCACCCGTCTCTGACCTTCTAAGAGAAGCTTGAAATATGCATGTTTATATGAAATCTTCTGAATTGCCACGTTGAAAATCAATTCCAAAAACTTGTTTAAACCCAGCCTAGGCCAAACACTGCACAGCTCTGTGTGAGACCTGTGCTCGGCTGTGCCTGGCCACTCTCATGGCAGAATTTCAACATCACGAGAAGGAAAGAGAAGAGAGGACATATTTGTTATTCACTATCTTGATACCCGAAGTCAGGAAACGTGGGTTCCTGTCTTAGGTCTTTGACCAACTCCGCTGTGTGTCATGGGGCCAGCCGCCTGCCTTCTCTGGGCCTTCACTCCCCCTTCTCTGAAATGAGATAGTCGGACAACGTGCGCTCCCAGGGCTCGTCCTGTTACAGCCTATGATTCTGAGGCCTCGGCTGAAAGAAACCATTCAATGAGTAAGAGGTATTTTCTGGAACATAGAGGCAACCTTGAGCTAACAGCGAATTCGGGTAGATGAGGCCCTCTGTACTACCCTCAGGTTTCCTCTGGTTTCTTGTGAGGAAGGAAGACGCTGACGTGCTGAAGTCACATTGAGGTGTCAGGGATACGGTGACCTGCTTTTCCACCTCATGGTCCCCACAAAGGTTTCTGGAGGCATCTCTGCTCCACCACCGCGCCTCGTCCTCACAGTAAGCCCTGGGACAAAGTCCAGGTCTTTGCCTACATTTGAAGATGAGGAGAGAGAGGTGCAGCAGTGTTAAGCATCTTACCCAAGGTCACACAGCAAGTAGGAGGTCAGGGTCAACTAAGGCTGGTGTCTGTAAGGAAACGCTACCATTTTCTAGGCATTAGGGACCCAAATCGACAGGAGGCATAGCGTCTATGTTAAAAAAAAAAACAAAAAACAAAATAAAAAACAGCAACTAACATAACATAATAAAAAATTAAATAAAAATTAAACCAAAAAAAAACCCCGGGCCATCGTCATCGTCCGTGCCTTCTACGCCTGCCCCGGCACAGAAAGACCGTAGTGGGAGGTCAACCCAATCCGGGACCACATCCTGTAGCTTTGAAGGACTTTCTTCAGCCAAGTAGCCCACTCTCCGACGTAACTCCCCATAAATACAAATCAGACTCATTACCTGGAAGAGAAAGTGAGTTTTTCTCCTTTCTCTTTGATGGCATTTTCTTTCATAAGCCCAGATGTGGGAGAAGACAGAATACCTTCTGTGTCTGTGTGACGCCTACAGGGCCCCCCTCATCCCTGCAGCGCCCTGGGATCAGAGAAGACAGAGCAAGCGGCCTGTGTCTCCAGGGGAAACTCAAGTCCCCCGTGCTCTGCGATAACTGGGCTTCTTCTCCAGAACCACGTGCCTCGAACAACCAGAAGGAGCTGGAGGGGCTGCCAATGCCGCCTCTGCCGCAGAGAGCCACGGCCCATGGCCTGTGCCCTGACCGCACCCCAAGACTCGGCTCCCTTGGGCCGGAAGCCCAGCTGTGAGCCTGGGTCTGGGCGGAGCCACCTTCTCTGTGGCCCAGATCCAGGGGTTTCTTAATTATTTACACACAGGCTCACAGTTACCCTTTAGACCTGTACTGGGTTTTGCCCCTTTCCAAGGCTTTCCCAAAGTTACCTGACAACTCTTGTGCCAGGGAGGCAGGGCCAGGGTTAGACTACTGCCCTGATGCTGGAGAGGACAACCTGAGGCTCAAAGGGACCGAGCAACTTGTCCGGGGCCATCTGGCTGGGAAGGGCTAAGCTGGCTTTGAAGTCTGGCTTCCGATCTCCACTGAACAGGCTGCATGGCCACACTGTGACCTCTTCTCACCCCTTTGAAGGCCAGGGGGCCTCCCTGTCTTCTGGACAGGGAGGGTGGACGGGAGATGCCAGCCCTGGCCACTCCGAGGCCACCCCGCCAGCTTGGACGGACAACGTTGGCGGTGGTCTGAGGAGAAATCCACCCCTCGTATCTCTGCTGGACAACGTCTGAGGGCTGGACGTGAGGCCAGGAAGACAAGGAGAGGAAGGGAGAGACAAGAGCTGCTATGGACTGGACTGTGTCCCTCCCAAACTCGCGTGTTGATGCCCTGTTCCCTCATGTGACTGTATTTGGAAATGGGACCTCTAGGGAGATAATTAAAGGTAAACGAGGGTAAGGACCTCATCCTATAGGATTGGTGGGCTCAGATGAAGAGGAAGAGAGTGCACCCCCCCTCTCTCCCTCTGTCTCTCCCTCCTCCCGTCTCCCTCCTCCCTCTCCCCAGTCTCTGCACAGGCACTAAGAAAAGGTCACAGAAGAACATAGTGAGAAGGCACCCATGGACAAGCCAGCAAGGGAGCTCTTACCAGAAACCGAATCAGCGGAAGCCCTGATGTTGCAGTCCCAGCCTCCAGAACAGCGGGAAATTTCTGTTGTTTAAGCCGCCCAGTCCGTGGTGCTTTGTCTCGGCTGCTGAGCTAAGACAAGCACAAACTCAGGAGAAGAGGGAGAAAGAACAGCCTCGCTGTGGTCACCACCCAGCATACATGACATTGCCCTCAACCCTCAGTTTTCATGCCTAACACCCTCCCCGCAAAATCTCTTCCACCTTCAGGGGAGCACAAGGGATCCCATTCCCATTCCACGGAGACCTGGGCTGAGGTCTGCCCCAGTCAGCTCAGGGGCCCATTCATCCTTAAAAACTAACCTTCACATGGGCAGATTCGCTGTTTCCCTCCTGCGGGGGGGGGGGGGGTNTGTTGCCCTCTGGAGAATGACCCTCGGGTGTTCCTCTGACCTGAGGTCCCTTTCCTCAGCAGGTTCTATCCTTTGAGAAAGTTGGGTGTGGGTCACCCCATCAGGGAGGGCCTGACTGTGGGGCAGTTCCCAGAGAAGCAGGTATGGAGAAGGCTTCCAGATCTAGAATCCAGCCGGCAGGGTATGGATCCCGGCTCGCCCTGTGGCAACTGCGTGATTGTGAACACGCTGAGTGACCCCATGCCTCAGGGAGTGTGGTGAAGGTGAAGTGTGAGAAGATGCTCGAAGCCACCCTTCCCCCGCCCCCAGCAGCTGAGTTCCCTTCTCGTCAGGGTCAGGGAGGGAATGGGTCTTACTGCTCTCATCAAGCCAGTACCTGGCACACCAGAAAGCTCTTGAATAAAATGGAAGCGCCCAGCAAATTATTTCATGAGTTCCAGCCTTGTTCTCTGCGGACTTGATCGTAACATTATGTGAGAGGGCCAGCAAGGCTCCGATATCCCACCCTCCACTTACGTAACAGGTTGAGCAGAGCCCCCCACAAAAGTAGGTCCATGTCCTAACCCCTGAAACCTGTGAATGTGAATTTTGGGGGACACAGGGCTTTTGCAGATATCATTCAATTAAGGGTCTCAAGTCGAGATCCTCCTGAATCAAGCGGTGGTTGCTGAGTCTGATGACAAGTGTCCTTATCAGAGACACGCAGAGGAGAAGAGGCCACGTGAGGACGGAGACAGAGTGACAAGCCACCAGCTAAGGAATTCCTGGGGCTACCAGAAGCTAGAAGAAGCAAAAATAGATTCTTGCCTTGCTGAGACCTTGCTGTGGGACTCCGGTCTTCAGAAGGGCGACAGAACAGGCTTCTGTTGCATGAAGCCATCAAGCTTGTGGCCATTTCTTACAGCAGCCACAGGAAAATAAAACACCCATAGACCTATTTCAACAATGACTAATAACTAATACACCTTCCATCCCTAGTGCAGGGCCGGGCCCATAGCACATAACTTGGGGCTGGCTGGTTCAGTCGAGATTGGAAGACTGAGCCTAGAAATTGTCCCAGACAAAGTGACTTCACAAGTGGCTTACAGAGCCATTTCTGAAGTTCCTCGCCCCCTATCTCCTCACCCAATGCCAACTCTACCCAAACGGTCTTTCCTCCCCCAGATGCAGGGTTTGACTACACACTTCCAGAAGGCACCGTGACCCTTGACTCTGCCAAATGTCAGAACACCTGCCTCACGGGAACTAAGTGAAACACTCCGCCAGAGCCTCCCTCTGCACAAACTCTGAGAGCCGTTGAGCCTGCGGGACAGACAGTGCCCTGTGCTGATCTCTGGAGCTGTATCCAGCAGCCACAGCTCCAGGCAGCAAGGAAGGCAGACTTCTTAAGGGAGGGGGAAAGATAATCCATGTTCCGTCCTACCTGCGAGGGTGGGGGAGGCGGGGTGGCCAGGACGGGGGTCCGGTGGACTGCTGGGGAGAAGGGCTTGGGAAGGAAACTGCTCAGGCTAATAGAACTCTTGGAGGGGGGCGGCGGGGGGGGGGGCTTGGGAGTTTGGGACACTCCCTGCCAACCCCCCACCCTTCAAACTCAGCAAAAACAACCAAACCACAGGATTTGCATAAAAGCAAGATACTTGCTAGGCAAGAGCAGCATCAAGTCACTTCCCCAAGTCGCCAGGCCCCCTTCCATGCCAACGCCAGACCCTCAGCTCATCCAATGATGAAGAAATTCTGGAGCCATCCAGACCGGCCCCTCCTGTCTTAATAGCTGGCTCGCTCTCCTGTAGGTGAGGGGCTGATCGGAGCTCTCCGAAGACGCGCTTGAGTCGCGTTGGAGATCCTAAATCACCAGGGGCATCTGAATGTTCTTACTGCCCTGAAAAGCTGTGAAAGCCGAGTCTACAGGGGTCCCTGTACACACACCGTTGCCCGGGGGCCCCTTCTCAGGTTCTCCTTGGGTCCACAGGTGCCATGTAAATCAGGCCAGGCCAACAATGTGTACCTTTCAAGGAACACCACTTACACTCTTGCCTTCTCCCTCACACTTGTCCCAGTGTTTGCAAGGGGTCTAGGCTTTCACCCTGGGGATCTGCTGGAGGCTCGGCTTGACCCCAAGCTGCTACGCACACCCACACTGCCTTCCCCCCTCATCTCCGTCTCCTGCACTTGACTAAACTCACCTGCTTTCGGGTCAGAAAAATAATGGTTTAGTGTTTGATTTGCTTTACCTCTCATTCAGAAGACAAGGGAAAAGCTGAAACCAGGTCCACGCATTTTTATTACAAGTCTCCATTACCTGTATGCATGGATCGCATATGTAGATTTTTCCCGGATCTGCTTACGTGGGGGAGTTGAGTGCTGATGTATGAGGCGAGTGGCCCTGTCAGGTCAAGCCTGACCTTTAGAAATGTTCTGAGCTCCAGCTCTTGGGAAGCAAATAGAAGTCATACTCGGGNTAGATTTTTCCCGGATCTGCTTACGTGGGGGAGTTGAGTGCTGATGTATGAGGCGAGTGGCCCTGTCATCAGGTCAAGCCTGACCTTTAGAAATGTTCTGAGCTCCAGCTCTTGGGAAGCAAATAGAAGTCATACTCGGGGGTGTGGGCAGGTAAACTAAGGCAGCCCCAACATGATCCGTGCAGCGACGGGCCTTTGTGTTCAGAGAAGAGTTTGGACAAGGATGTGTGCCTCCCATCTCATCCATGAAAATCCTACTGCACACAAGAACACCAGGGTGATGGAAAATAAAACCCGGCTAGCGAGATGAGGGGTCATCCTGCCCCTGGACTTGGTGTTCCCAGCCCCGCCGAGGAATACAGTGTGACAGCACAAAGGTGTTCCTTCGCTGGAAGAGATCAGATTTACTTCCTGCCAAAGGAACATCATTCAAATCCGAATGTCAAGCTCTCCCTTTCCCTCCTTCTGGAAGAGCCACACTATTTATTCAGCCTCTGGTTTGCGGGTCTCTGGATCAACCTTGTCTGGAGGAACGCTGGGCGTGTTGCTACATGATGCTCCAGAGGAGAAACGGCGCCAGGAAGGCTGGTTTAGGCACATCACATTGGCCACTCACCGCCTCCAAAGGATCTTAAAACACCCAGCTTGGCCAAAGGGTGTTGTTCATGACTTTCATCCACACCCCCAGGCCTCTCTTTCAAATAGACCCCATTCTCAAATGCGTTACCCATTTTCGGGACCTCGTTATCTGTGGCTGTCCTTGCCCACAAGCCACCTGCATGAAGCCAACCCTCTAACTGGTGAGTCATTATCCAAACCAGGGGTCAGCAAACTTTTAGTAAAGGGTCACAGATAGTAAATATGTTCGGCCTTGTTGGGCCACGCAGCTTCCGTTGAAACTCTTCAATTGCTGTTACCGCACTACCATAGTGCACGATGCATAAATGAACGTGCATGGCGGTGTTCCAATAAAACTTTATGTGTGGACACTGAAATTTAAGTTTTATGTAATTTTCATATGTCACAAGATATCTTTATTTTCTTTCAACCATTTAAAAATGTAAAAATCAGGGGCGCCTGAGTGGCTCAGTCGGCTAAGCATCTGACTCTTGGTTTCGGCTCAGGTCACAATCTCATGGGTGGTGGGATCGAGCCCCATGTCAGGCTCCCTGCTCAATGGGGAGTCTGCTTGAGATTCTCTCCCTCCCTCTCTCTCCACCCTTCCAGCTCTCTCTCTCTCTGTCTAAAATAAATAAATCTTTAAAAATAAATAAATAAAAGAACAAATAAAAATGGAAAAAGATTTCTTACAGCTCACAAGCAGTACAAAAGCAGATGGTCGGCCGGATTTGGTCTGTGGGCCACCGTTTGTCCATCCCGATCTACTCAAGAGCAGGAAAGCTCTCCCACTAGCCACACCTACAAACCCAGGGATATCACTGCCCATTTTGTGATTTAACATTTTCACTTTGCCTTTTTTCTTCACAGCCCTAGCAGCTACTGGCTAATGGCCAGCCATAAACCAGGAACTTCTGCATTTTGATTAAATCTAAATCCAATACAAAGCAACCAAAGGGCTAGCCAGTCTCGCGGGGAGTAACGACCATCCCAGGAAGGAAACTAGGTGCTGACTTCCTCTCCCACTGGGCGAGTGTGTGCACACTTAGCCTTTTTCCAAAAGAGGCAGCCAATCAAGTCACAGCATATTTTGAAAGGGCAGCTCTCAGTCTGCATCAAGTATCCAGCCATCTTCTCACATTTCTACTCTCCTGGTGTTTGCTGCGGGAACAAGATATGCCCATAGTCGACCAGAACGCTTAACGAACTTCCCCCACGGAACAGAGCATCTTTCAGCCTCTCCAATCCTGTTGGGTAACTTACGTTCATCTCACAATTCCCAAAGATTCAGTGGGACCGCCCCTAAACAATACACAACCCCAATCCCGGGAGAAGACTGCATCAGGCCTCCTCTGTTTTTTCCATGTGATATTTCCTTTTGTCACAGAACCCATTTGGATTTGCTTGTAACAACATCACGTGCAGAGCTGGAAAGGAGCCTCCCTTGCAAAAACCCTCCTGGACTTTTACATCTGTTCTGGTCTGCTTTTCAGACCGTGGTACTCCAACCATTCAGCAGCCTGGTCCATACAGTTCTTAACTTGGTGAGTTGTCCCTTAAAGCCCAGACAGGGCATTGCCTGGCAGTGTTTACAAAGCAAATTCTTGTTTAAAGGGGCAACATAACAGGTTGAATGTTGTAAGCATGATTTCATTTTAAAATTTTTTGATCATTTTCCTTGAATTAAAACTTACATGATTTTTGTTTGCTTGGTAAACCCCCCTTGGTTTAAGCTCAGATCATGATCTCAGGGTTGTGGGATCTAGCCGCGTGTCAGGCTCCATGCTTAGTGGGGGGTCTGCTTGAGATTCTCTTTCTCCTAATAAATAAATCTTTTAAAAAATTAAATAAACATGGGGCGCCTGGGTGGCACAGCGGTTAAGCGTCTGCCTTCGGCTCAGGGCGTGATCCCAGCGTTGTGGGATCGAGCCCCACGTCAGGCTCCTCTGCTATGAGCCTGCTTCTTCCTCTCCCCACTCCCCCTGCTTGTGTTCCCTCTCTCGCTGGCTGTCTCTATCTCTGTTGAATAAATAATAAAATCTTTAAAAAAAAAAAATTAAATAAACAGCTGTTAATATTTGAGGGCTACGTAGCAGGCACTGTGTTCAGTGCTTCCCAGGTAAAATCTCGTTTAATTCAACAATCATTTGAGAAAGAGATAATCTGTCATCCATTTACAGAATAATAATACGTTTCCTCCTCTATTCTTAATTTACAAATCCGTAGGTGTTCTCTGTCCCTTTCCAAATACACGGGGCTGCTGCGGACTTTGACTTGAAAGGGACTCAGGCAAGGTTTGGTTAAGTGCCCTCAACTAGGGAATTAGAACAGAAAGACTCTAAAAAGACAGGGCCCAGAAGGAAGCAGTGTCCCGAGCCATAGGAGGAAAGATCACTTACCTGCATATGTATTTAAGCCCAATTCCGTCACTCAGCTGCTATATACGCTAGGACCCAGCTTTGCAAATTAGAAGAAATCCACAACCTTTTATTTCCAACATCCCTAGATAATGGCAAGGTGGTCAACATTGATCGTTCTCATAGCCACTGTCTTCGTTCTACAGCACCTCGTGTGACCCCTGAGCCGGACTTAGAGGCAATTTTGAGCAGCCATTCAAAACCTCCCGGAACCCTGAGGGAGAAAGGACACAAGAGGGGCCCCTTTCCAGAATGTCACTTAAGCCGTGGAAGGTTTCTGCCGTCTGTGCCCCGCCAAGTCATTTCAAGGCTTCCTGGGGATGAAATGTGAGAGAAGATAAACTTGGCTTTCATCTTTAAAAACATCAAAAAATAAATAACATCAAAACGCAGGCTGGATGAGGAGGGCTCCGACGCGCATACGTAAGTAGGGGTGCATTCATCAGTCCCAGTGGATTGCTCAAGCTCACCGGACTTCGTAAAACTGGGGACGCGGGACAGAGACATACTCAAGAATTCCAGCTGGAAAGCAAGGCCATTCCTTGGCCATCACATGCTAGAGCTTCCTTCCTTTCTCGGCCGAGAGGAAAACGAGAATGATCAACTTCTCAGCCCCTCCACTCCATAAGGCTCCCTGGAAGCCCCCTCAGCTATCTTGGCCATTTTCTAAGCGCAAAAGCCTACCGATTATTTGAAGTGAAGTATTCTGTTCTAGAAAACCCAGTAAGGTCTTCTATAACTTTGATTCATGATCGGAATGTTATCTCTCCAGCTATTAAATTGTTAGGAAGACACTTCACACCCACTAAGATAGCTATAGTAAAAAATATGGACAATAACACATGTTGGCAAGGGCATGTAGAAATTGGAACGCTCCTACGTTACTAGCGAGAATGTACAACAGTGCAACCACTTTGGAAACACTCTGGCCGCTCCTCAGAAGGTTAAACACAGAGTGACCGTATGACCCAGCAATTCCACTGCCAGGCGTGCACCCCAGGGAAATGAAAACGTGTGTCCACACAAAAACTGGTACAGGAATGTGCACAGCAGCACTATTCCTAACAGCCACAAAGTAGAGACCCAAATGGCCATCAACCAATGAACAGAAAGACAAAATTTGTCTATTTCCACACAATAGAATATAATTTGGCAAAAAAGGAATGAAGTGGGCACCTGGGTGGCTCGGTCGGTTAAGATTCTGCCTTCGGTTCAGGTCATGATCTCAGGGTCCTGGGATCGAGCCCTATGTCAGGCTCCCTGCTCAGTGGGGAGCTGCTTCTCCCTCTCCCTCTGCCCCCACCGCCCCGCTCGTGCTCTCTCTCTCTCAAATAAGTGAATAACATCTTTTTTAAAAAGAGAATGAAGTACTAATAAATACTATAAAATGGGGGAATCTTGAAAACATTAGGGTAAGTGACAGAATGGCCAAACACGAAAGACCATACAGGGTACCATTCCATTTCTCTAGAACGGCTAAAATAGGCAAATCCATAGACAGGAAGCAGATCGATGGTTGTCAGGGCTCTAGGGGAAAAGGAAACTGGGAAGTGATTGCTAATTGGTACAGGGCTTCCTTTTGGAGTAATGAAAATGTTCTGGAATTAGATGGTGGTGATGGTTGTCTAACCTTGTGAATATACTTAAAAAAAAAATCACAAGTGTACAAAAACCAATTCTTAGAACACTGTTGGAGTACCGTCTGCCAGAGCTGAGCTAAGCTCCTATAGGTAGCCCTCACTGTTACGAGCACAAGGCTGGTGATAAACTAGTTTTGCAACTGAAGAAAGGACAGTCCAGATAGAATCCGGGACTTGCCCAACATGGCCCAACTTTAGGAAATAAACCAATCCAAATCTGTCTCAACCCACCATCCGGTGTCTTCCTCCCCTACTGCATAAGGCTGCAGCCTTATTTGGACCATTGCCAGCCACGTGACCCCGGGAACCTCTCGTTCCTGATCCGGAAGAGCGGAGATCTCAGTCCTCCACCCTTCCTGAGCCTCAACTACATTACAAGCTCGCAGACCAAGTTCTTGTTTCCAGATCGGCGATTGGGTCCTCAAGCCGCGGCCGTTCAAGTCTGCCAGATGTTTGTAACCGCATGTTTTACTTTCCCGTGTGTGGGATCAAGGAACCTTCCACAAGACCCGATGGAGGGAAGTTTCCTGAGGTAAAGAGGGATGGAGAGGCTGAGCAGTGGAGAAGGGTACCCAGTCCCAAAGGAATCCAGAGAACTCTCTAGAAGGCCCCACTTCTCTGCCCGGCTCCTCTATCCTCCCCGGCCCACCGGAGCCCATCACCAGCTACTTTCTGAGGTAGCCTCTTGACTACACCCTTCCCTGCTGGAGACCGAAGAGCCAGGCAGCACCACCCACTTCTCACGGAGATGCCTGAGACTCTAGGTTCTTTGTAAACGCACTGATCTCACATCACAGAGCCAATCACTCACTGTGGTCCAGCTAATTTTCTCAGGTCCGGTCGGGGGGCTGGTAGGGAAGCCATAAGCTCCAGGAGCCTATCACACTCTGCTTCCATCTATTTATTTGGGGGCAGGACTCCAAAAAGAAGTATTTCTCATTCTTCTCACGCACCATACTGCCTTCTTCCCCTGGATGTCAAATCTTTCAAAATAATTCCAAAGCCAAATGGCCAACAGCCCGCACACGCTTCTAATCTACATAGTCTCCTAGAAAGCCATCAACTGCCCCTTCAGTCTCAAAAGCATAAAATGCGCCCCAGTGATCTCCCCCGAGAAGCCGCGCACAGATGTGGAGCCTGGCTTCAAACGCACCCGCAGCACCAGCAAGCCCTCCCACCAGGGAAAATGCCCAGCGGGCTGCAGAATCCGCATCCTGCACGCAGGTGATTAAAAGCGGCTTCCAATTATTTTCTAAAGTCACATTATCTCGAGTGGGATTCTAACTCTGCTCTACCGATAATAAATGGTGGGTAGCGTGGGAGGTTGGCAAACACTGCACCCCCAGGACAGTGTGCCACCCTCCAGATGGCTGGCCAGACCCTCGTCCCACGACTAATGGCCTCAAACCCAATGAAAAGCTTCAACACGGCACTTGTTAACCATACAGTTCTGAGAGCCCGGCTGAAGTTTGGACAAACTCAGGCTATTTCTGTCTCCGTTTTCTGATACGGAGGCTGGCAAACAGATATAAGGGGACCTTGAATCATAAATTCACATTGTTAGCAGACAAAACACCATTTCCCTCTTCAGCTCCTTGCTGGCCTGGAAATAGGTCAAATTATTTTAAAATGTGTTCAAGCTTTCTTTCTGAAACGCTGAGGCCAGTTCTACCCTCTGTACATCACGAAGCAGCCAGCCTGACAAGGCTTCAAGATCCCTCCCTAGTCTCCCGATCGTCTGAACCTCTCCTCTCACAGCAGCTGCCATCCTCCACATACCTCCCCGTCCACAAGGCTTCGCCCACGCCATCCCCATTTCCTTTTCTACGAGTTAAAGCCCAGAAAGACACAATGATATCTTCAGGGGCCCCAGGAAGCAACAGAGCCCGAGCTTAACCCAACCTCCCCTGATTTTCTACCAGATCCACCTGTCCCAGGTCCCTCTGGTCCTGGCCAATCCCAGCGGCAAGTCACCGGTTTGCAGCCAACGAACCTTCCCAGCTCCGCCTTTCAGGCGATCACACCGAACAGCACCAAGTCAACACTTCCAAGCACAGGAAACCATTTGGTGAGACACGAGTCTTAAAAAAATAAGCTCCGTGACATTTATTTTGTCTTGTTAACATTAATATCTGTAGAAACATTTTTATTGTCAGTATAAAAATTAACAGGTTTCATTAAATACTTTCTCCAATTTCGTAACAAGTAGAATCAGTGTAATCTGCATTCATGTTGCATGGCTATAGCCAAGTGAGTAAGTGTTGCCAAAGCAAAACACGATACTTTCATATAGAACGCACAACATGGCAACATTGTGTCTGACGTTGGTATGAGGCCCCATCTTTTGGTGAGGTCCTGCCAGAATTAGAAGCAATCCCTTAAAAAGATGGAAGTATCTCCACAAACTATCAGCAGAACAACTCAGTGTTTCAATTTCTACGATGAGACGTGAAGATTCTAAAAGGCGTCTCTACCGCCAATGAATCTGGAAGCCATTATCAAAATCCACTGAAGAGAATACAGGCTAATCTGATTAACGTGCAACTCAGGGCAGAAGGCCAGCTGCCAGAGAGGAGTGCAGTCTGCTATCATCTCAACTAAGGGTCCATCCTCGAGGAATGGATTAAGGCATCTTTTTAAGAGAACGCTGGTACCATTTGTCTTGGGAAGTCCAGTTAAATGTTCCATGGGCCCAATGACAGAGCTGCACAGCAAAACAAAATACTCTCTCATGAATGGGTTTGTTTCCTATTGGCATTTTGGTGGTGTTAAGAACAATCATTTGACAGCAGAGTTTAAACAAATAAATCAAAACTTCATTTTCCCCAAATTAGTCATATTCTGTAAATATTTCTCTTTTCAAAGACTCTGATAACTAGTTAAGTCCAAGCAGTAGATTAACTAGTCCGATGTGCTGCCTGCAATAGATATGCCGCTTAAATTACAAAACAAAAACAAACAAAAAAAACACAAAACTATAAATGATTAATTGTTTTGTATATTACCAATTCGTTAATAAATTAATGTTATACCATTTTCCCTGAAAGCAAGAGTAATCTTCCACCTCTGCTCGGTGAAAATTAAGAAATTCTGTGTAAGAACAGCATTTAGCAAATAGCTATTAAAAAAAGAGAGACCAATTTTCTAGGTGCATTGGGACATCCATTTAAAATCAATACAAAAAATAATTCCTTGTAAATATATAATATATATTTATACATAATTTGAATATATTTACATACATCCAGCACCTATATACTGCAATTGTGCTCTGTAAGTGTGTGCTGACATATATTTTCTCCAATTATTACAAAATTCACAAGGAAGGCAGAACGTAAGTTTGCCTTGAGTCCAGCTGGTCCGCAGCCAGTACCCACAGCGGGTCACGGGCGCGTGGTGGCCCATGGCAGTCCATGGCCCCAGAAACATTCTTCTTCTCCTGGTGAAGATTACAAGTTTCCAACTGTATAAATTCTTTACACGTGTGCCGATTACTTTTCCAATTATTTACTCCTCTGATCCATATATACAAGCAGAGCCCACAAGCTCCTGGAGGCGTGGCCTCCCTGCTCAGTGTGGCTAGGTTCCTGGTGCTGTCCTGTGTGGGGACAGAAGGACAAGTTCATTCATGTTTTAACACTGCCGTTCACATGTGGATACTGAGGAAGGCAGGGTTCGTAAGGCATGGGGTCCGGAGAGAAAACAGAATCGTCTCCTGAAGAACAAGAACTCCTTGTGTCAGGATAACTAGGTGAATACTGTTCGAGAGGCTGACTGAGGTCCAAGTATTCCTGAAAGAAGGGAAGAGAGACGTTTTATTTCATCTCGGGTCAGGATAACAAGGTGAATACGGTTCGAGAGGTTGACTGAGGTCCAAGTATTCCTGAAAGAAGGGAAGAGAAAACTTTTATTTCAAATGCACGTTCCCGAGACGCTCTATTGGAGTTGAGACAGGACGGGGCACCCCTTGACGACTCAGAGATCCAGCACCCCCCCCCACCCATCCTAGGCTCTCCGCAAAGACCTCCTCGAGACCCCGCTTTTATTGACCCTAGGCTGCCCTTAACTCTTCAATCCATCATGAATAAACAAGCGGCAAGGAGGGAATGGGAAAATGCCGAGCACTCCAGTCCACTCGCACAGACCCAAACAAGCGGCTTGCTACGGCCTCCTCGAGAGAGAGAGCACACGGTTCAAACCCGAGTCCCCGCACAATGAAAAAACAAAAACAAAAACAAAAACAAAAACCGTAAGGTGTTATAGATTCCGGGGACCCCTTTAAATAGTTGAGACCGTGAATATTTATTTTACGAATTACATTTTACTATTGCAGTTTCTAGGATAATTTAGGGGGAATCTGTCTCCATTCAGCGGGTAATTTCACAGATGTAATTCATTACTCTCAGAAGCTCTCCGAGTTGAAAATGTAAACAGGTTCAGAAAAGGCTCGGATGTACTCGTGTATCTTAAATCCATAATGGACTGTTAAAGAAAAGTTTGAAATTCAAAAAGGGGCTCTTGTGTTCCCTACAGCCTCTGCTGGGGTCGCTGCGGAAGAGAGCTGACTGGAGGACCCAGGATAACATTTCCTCCAACTTAGGGCAAGATGAGAGCCCACTGCCTGGTCTTGTGTGGCCCCTGAGTTAAAACACGTTGTGAAACATGAGCTAAAATGTTTTTTAACATTTTTCAAGGGGTGGGGTGGGATGGGGAATCAAAAGAAGAATGATATCTCGTAGCATTAAAATAAGCGAAAAAGGACATAAAATTCATATAAAATTTAAATGCTAGGGTCCATCAAGTTTTACCCAGAGCACAGACACACTCTTGACATATTGTCCGTAACTGCTTCCTCGCCTTGATGGCAGAACTGAATAGTTTGGCTCACAACGATAAAAAATGTTTACTATCTGACCCTTTACCAAAGAGATTCACAGATGCTCTGAAACTATGGAAAGATTTCTAAACTGAGGAACTTCTGGGTCTCACTGTCACCACCAGGCTCACACACTGGGGTGGTTCTGCTCCCACACCCTGAGGCCAGTGACATTCCAGGATGTGTGGTTTTGCTGAGAGGGGAGGCAAAAAGTGCAGACCACAGCACAACCAGTCCCAGTGTTATCAGAAAAGAGCCCGCAGAATGTTGGCAACTCTACATGTTAAAAGACCCCCCCCTGAAAAAAATTAAAAAAAAAAAAACCACTATAATTCATCACCAGGGTTGGCAAGGGAAAGAGTCCCCATCCGAGAACGGGGGGATGTGTCAGTTCCAACAACATCAGCATTAACCGCACAACTGGAAACAAACACGCCCACCACATCAAAAGAGAACTTTTTGCTTACAATGATAAAAATGAAATTTTGTCCTAAATGGAACCATTTTTCTCAAGCATATGGTAATGATTTTCAGAAGGAAAGGAACTTCGATTTTTATATCCGTTAGACAATATGGCATTCTGCTTTTTTATGTTAGGATGCTAGATGTAAATTTCAGTATGAATGGGCCCACTTTAAATATAAATACATAAAGAGCATTGAGCACGGACTTAGGACCATTAAAATGGAACATCAGTGCATTTTCTAATGCATTTTCTAACTGCACAATAGTGCAGTTTCTAAATGCAGCCATAAATGTTCAGATCTGATAGGGGAAGAAGAGGGGTATTGGTGGATTCCAAGTCTAGGGTTAAAGGAACTCACACTAGAAACAACAATTTTGGCAGCAGAAGAAAGCTGCTTTTTTTCCCCTTGAACTGTTCCTTTCCTTTCAACTTCTGAAGGTCAGCTGTACTCATTTAAACGCAATCTCTCCCTTTACCAGCTAGAGTCAGACACACAAGATAATGTTGCTGGCTTAAGGCTTCATATCACAAAATTTGATTATTTTTTTAAATCATTCTAAAACTACTAAATGTATTTAAAAATACATTAAATGTATAATTTTTATTCCAGCAATTTTAACCTCTTTTTGTGGTTGTTAAGATAACTGGGTTTGGGGGAGTTTTTTTCCTGTTTGAAGGAAGACTACTCGCTGCACACTCATTAAAAAACTCAAAATCGTTCATTAACAAATTTTTCATGGGATTTTTCCGACCTTGATGCGCTTATCATCTTTCCTGCTCAGATCATACACACTCTACAACCACAGAGATCACTCTATCTGCATGCTGAAGCAAGCACTACCGTGAGTAAAATCAGAAAGTGAGGGACAGAAGAGCATTTCTTTCATTGGTACAGATTATAAATATTTTATAGAAAATATTTTAACAAAAGGTGTTAAGTTTTCACTTAAAAATCACAAGTCCCAAGGTGCCTGGGTGGGTCAACCGTCTGACTCGATTTTGACTTAGGACGTGATCTCAGGGTGGTGAGATCAAACCCCACGTCAGGCTCTGGGCTCAACAGGGAGTCTGCTGGGGATTCTCTCTCCCCCTCTCCCTCTGCCCTTTCCCGCTGCTGGCGCTCTCGCTCTTTCTCTCTCAAATAAATAAATCTTTAAAAAAAAAAATCACAAATCCCTCATTACATGAAACTGTGTGTACATTCATATACACGTAGATGGAGACCACATGCCATGTGCCATCACGGCAGACAGGGTCATGGCAGACTGTGCTAGAATGGCAGAACTTCACTGCTTCCAATGGAACCCACCAGGAACGGAACGTCAGTGGCTCCTACGTTAATGACTAAGGCACAGAATCCACCCAGCACAGAAACCCAAGCCCCTCGCGCACAAACCCAAATGCTGCTGTTGGCCACTTCTTCCGTCTCCACACCGTCCAGCACACCACAGCCTGGACCCACCACCCAAAGGCCGCAGAGAGGGGCGGCCTCAAGCCGGGCCCTTGGTCTGGTTTCATGAGTCAGAGCTCTCAAAACGCAGTTCTGAGAAAAATCAGGGTTTAGGAGGAACACATATTTTAACTGCTTGACCCTAATCTCTACCCCAGACTCCGACAGGGGAGGTTGCATTGAAAAAGCCACACCAGCCTCCCAAGACAGGACCACAGGGTTCTGGAAGAGGGTTCTTACCTCATTGGTTGTGAGAGTGAGAATCCGGTCCAAGTCTTCTACCAGCTGTTTGAACGTCGGCCTCTGGGAGGGCACCGCATGCCAGCAGTCCCTCATCATCATATACCTGGGGAAATGGATTTCCTGGTGAACTAATTTTGTAAGTACTAGGGGCATGGCTATCAGTGTTAACAGGTCCCAGGGAGATACATCCTAAATTATGAAAATGTATCAGAACTTCCCAAGTTAGGAGGCAGTTATTTGCTTTCCCTCAAAATTCACTGCTTGGTTCCTCTGAAAGGCACTTTGAGCTACAAAACGTCACTTTACCCCAGTGTTTTAGGACAGTGTCTATGCCATCAGAAAGATTTTTTTCTACGTTTCTGCTGCTGACTGTGTGTTTCCGTGACGGTGACACAGCACAGCAGTATCACACCTTTCTAGCATTTTCAGACGCTGCGGGAAAAGCCTTCTTAGAGCAACCAGGTCTCCAGTCTCTCCCCAGCACACCCCGCCCTCCCACCCCCTGGTCTTGCTCCAGACAAAAGCAACTACACATTCTTCTGACACTTTGGGTTTTATTTTAATGATTGCAGAGGACAAAGGTTCCTCAGTTTAAAAAAAAAAAATGAAGTCTGAAAACCACAACTTTAAGGTAAGGTTTTTATGAATTAATCTGCCATCCCTGGGCTGCACATTAACTTCCTGATTAACTCTTGGATAGGCCTAGGGTCCCAGGCCTTATCTTGATTATGGGTTTCGACAGACCCTCTATATTAGAAAAAGCAATAGGAATGACAGGCAGCACAATAAATACCTTTATATAATATACTATAAAATGTGGCCATTCATCAGATGTCCACTGTACAGGGAAAAGCACTCATGGGATTACGGATATAAAATCCCCATGAAACGATACACAATAGACCACAGTCTCCAGGACAATCTCTTCTTAGTTAATCCTGGGGGGGGGGGGTTGGGAAGAGAGACTCTTTTTCAAAGCACTGATTCTACTGCACAAGACGCATGTCCACAAGCACAACATAATCCCACTTGAAGCGTGGGGTAGGTTTTTCTCGAGCCAACTCACGGTTTTATAGTCAGACCTGGGACCCTAAGGATGGCACCTGGACACATTCTTAATTGTCTGTGCTCAACTATGGCTAAAATAGAGGTAACTAGACACCAGTTTGCTCTGAAGAAATGGGGTCAATGTCAATCTGTAAGAGCAATTTTCAGTGTCACCCATGCCCACTGGCTATGCTGGGGGCAGGCACGAGCCGTGAGGAAAGGCCGTGGTGGTTCTTTAATCCCACGCTCCGTGGGGGCAGGTCCATGGCTTTCTAGCTTGTGTGTGAGCAAAGGCCAGATCTACTTCCCTGTCCCTCTGAGGACAGAAAATAGCAAAGCACAGCACGGTGGCCCAGGAAGATCACTGCGGCTCACTCTCTAAAGTCAGAAGCCCTCGGCTGGGAAGCCCAATGCCCTGATTTAAAGCTCCCTCCATATATCTCGGAATGATGTTCTCGCTTTTGGACAGTTATGGCCGTCAGTGTGGCCATCCACCCCAGCCCGGGGATTGAGCCCAGAAAGCTTCAGCAGTAAGTCTTCTTAGGGCCTGTACGAAAAGCCAGGGGCCTTGGGAAAGCCAAAGTCAGTCAGGAGAAGAGTTAATGGCACAGCAGGTCCGCTCGGTATCAGGGGGGACAACGGTCCTTACAGCTCATTGGTGCAGTTGGCCGGCTTATCCATCCTGTGTCCTTCCTTAAGCAGCTTAAAAAGTTCCTCCACCGGAATCCCTGGGTAGGGGGAGCCCCCTAACGTGAAGATCTCCCACATTAACACCCCGAAGGACCACCTGCAAGGAAGAGAGAAAACAGTGTTACTAAACCCACCTGAATCCCAAAACCCCAAATGTGCCCAGTGAATAAAGTAATTTACCCACTCACTTCTCATGTTCAAAGACCAGCGGCCTGAACCCTCCTGAAGTTCATCCCAAGGCCCCTCCCTGCCCCAAAGGAGCACCCTCCCCAAACGAGGACAAAGTGAGGGATGTTCCCATGGAATTTTCCATCAACAGACAACAGAGTAAGGGTGGGAAACCATCCCTCTCTTTTTTGTTTTGGTGGAGATTTGGGGTGGTTGCTTTTTCATTCTGACCCTCTCAAATGAAGTTACTGGTCCTGAAATGCAGTGTCAGCCCTGTGAGGAGCTCAGCTCCTAATTGCGAACCTCTCCGGGCTCCCGTCAAGCTTGTCCACCGGCCTCTGGGCCTCAGCCCCGGGGCTGTGACCCACCAGGATGGGCTGTTGACCGAATAAGGCCAGCAAGCCAATCCTGCCAGGTAAACAGCTGCCCGGTGTGGCCCGTTGGAGCATCTGAGAGCACGAACGGTTCATGACTCACTAAGGTCATGAAGAGAGCGGGCATCAGGCTGGGATGAGATGAAGGAACCCTGTGCCCCGGATGAGTTTCCTACAACGGAAACTGAAAACGTCTCGAGGGCACCGTGGGTACCTGACCTCGTGGAGACCCACAGCGGGACTTTCTGAGCCTCGTTCCGGATACTCACAATTCCTGGGATAACTGAGCCAAGACTCCCGCATTTACCCTATGTCACTGTGGCTCTGGACACACGCCCTTCCTGACTCTCTCCAGCTTTGGG
The DNA here is from genome assembly GCF_002007445.2 of Ailuropoda melanoleuca. NCBI lineage: Eukaryota > Metazoa > Chordata > Mammalia > Carnivora > Ursidae > Ailuropoda > Ailuropoda melanoleuca. Next base: position 119,845,889 of record NC_048223.1, read on the forward strand.
CTGAGAAGTGAAACTCTCCCCAGTTTTGTGTAGAGCAAAAAATGGCAGCACAATGCAGGCAGCTGACGCACTACAAAAACAGGCCTCGCCACGCCTCCCCTCTAGGACCGCTAAAGGGGGGCAGCTGCGACAGAATGGAATCCAGGCCTACCCCAAGGGGGCCTCCTGTTCACGTAAATAAAAATAACTCCACCGATTTTTTTTTTAACTTTTTATTTTGGACTAATTATAGACTCGTAGGAACTCGGAGAAACACAGTGCGGAGAGATGCTCTGCGCCTTCCGCCCCGTTTCCCACCAGGGTAATTCCTTCCAACCTAATTTCCAAACCTAAAATTCTAAAATCTCACTTGGAGCCTGCCCCTGATGGTATTTTTAAGTGTCTCCTAATGGAAATTATTCTAGAATTTGCACTCTATTTCTCTAATGTCATCAAGGGTGCCAGGATGAGATCGGATTTTTTCAAAGGATAAGCAGAACAAGGGGGCCCCATGGAAATCACCTGAGCAGACTCGGCCCTGCTCAGCTTCTGCCTGCAAGGACAAACCTAGGATGGGGGGGGGGCGTAGGAAAAGCTTCAAAATTCCTTGTTTCAGGGAGCAGAGAACATGCCAACGGCCTAGCAAATGAGAGAGCAGCTTTGTAGTCGTAGATCCATGAGTAAGTGAGGGGGGGGCACTTCCGCCCTGGCAGGAGGAGGTTTGAGGTTACGCCTCCCGTGCACTTTGAAGCTGGGCAGATAAGCAACAACGCATTGGTTACCAGCCTACCATAAAATCCGTCCTTTCTAAGGCCAGCTCCTGCACCTTCTAGAAACGTGTGAAATACAGCGGGCACCAAAGCATGAAGAAAGGTGCATACAGTAGTATTTTTGCAGCTCAACCCAAGGGAGAAGCCAGAGAGAAGGGAGTTACTTACACGTCACTCTGATGGGTGTACACCCGGTCAAAAAGGGCTTCTGGGGCCATCCACTTGACTGGAAGTCGCCCCTGCAAGTGTGGGGAAGAAAGGTAAAAAAAACCCACAAATTAAAACCAGTTTACTTTAGCTGGCTCGACAGGCTGTGCCCTATTTGAGAGCTGAACGAATGATTTTCACTGGTCAGTCATCAGAGCAGAAGTAAGTTCCAGCAGGGACTACACTTAACTGGGCACGAGGCACGTTTGGGCACATGAGGAAAATGCCCTTTCTTTGGACTCTCATTATCCTCGATCTCCCTCGCACACAGATGCACCCTGCCAACCTTCTGGGCAAAACTTAATCCAGAAACTCCCCAGCTCTAGTTTTGGCTGGAGAAGTTCTTGACAAAGGGCCTAATGAAGACCCGAGAGGCTGCTGATCATTCTCTCTACAAGGCTGTTTCGCATTTACTCAAAGTATCTTAAATACAGCTGAAATTTGCTTCTTGAGAAGTCTGTCAAGAGTATGGCAGGGGCGCCTGGGTGGCACAGCGGTTGAGCGTCTGCCTTCGGCTCAGGGCGTGATCCTGGCATTATGGGATCCAGCCCCACATCAGGCTCCTCCGCTATGAGCCTGCTTCTTCCTCTCCCACTCCCCCTGCTTGTGTTCCCTCTCTCGCTGGCTGTCTCTATCTCTGTTGAAAAAATAAATAAAATCTTAAAAAAAAAAAAAAAAAGAGTATGGCAAAAGAACAGGGATAAAGGGCAGAGGAATGAACACCCATTATCTTTCATCTGGAACATTCCGTGCCACCACCCCCACCTTCCACCACAGCACTGCCATAGACTTACGTTTGTGGTCTTTTTGTAATAATCTATATTGTTGATATCCCTGGCCAGTCCAAAGTCTGCTATTTTCATGACATTGTTTTCTGTGACCAAAACATTTCTGGCTGCTAAATCCCGATGAATACACTGAAATCAAGAAAGAACTCATTTCAAAATGTTTCCAGAATAAAGAGAAAACATACATCTTATGACACAGACAGAAAATATATCTTAAGTCAAAAATTGGTATTTTTCTAATTAAAAGTAACTAAAAAACCAAGGCCCCAGTCATTTCAAAGAGCAAAGACGCACCAAGCAGCTAATTCTCTTTTACCTGCAAATGACCAACACCACTGGCGTCCTTCCTAGGAGACACGTACTAGATTATCTTATCTCGACACTTACTCTCCCGCCCTTTACAGCCAGACTTTCAGAAGAACTGGTTAAACTCCAACACCATATCTAGTCTTTACCTCCTGGTCCTATCTAGTCTTTACCTCCTGGTCCTATCTAGTCTTTACCTCCTGGTCCTATCTAGTCTTTACCTCCTGGTCCGTCTGCAAACATTCTGTTTCCATCCCTGCCCCTCCCACAAGTGTATGAGGAACCTCTTGTCAGACCCAAGTGAGCTCGTTCTCAATCTTTCCCTCTGCAGCTCTGGACACTGCTGATTTCATGCTCCTTTTAAAAAACGGTCCCCACCACCCGCCTTGAGTTCTATCCCATCCCTTCTCTTGGCTCACCCTCTCAATCTAATTCCTCTCTTCCCCTGTCCCTCAAAATAGGAGAAATGTCCCATTAATTCTGTATATTTACACATATCCCTAGGGCTTCTATTCTTAGATACACACAAAAGATTTGCAAATTCCTATCTCTCTCCTAACCTCTCTCCTGGCACCCTCATCGTCATCTTCCACAGGCTATGGGACATTTCCACTGTGATATCCCTTTGGCACCTCAAGTTCAAGGTCTCTGCTCCCCTAATTCTTACCTTCTTCAGTCTCTCTCTCAGTCCAAGTATACAACAGAATTCTGTGCACACTCCTCTCAAGTTCTGTGGTCAGCAGATTCCCACCTGCCTCTACGATTTGTCCACCCCACTCAGTCACCACCACTAACCACACTTAGCCTAGGACATCACCACTGCCCACCCTCACCCCCACAGAGAGCCACACTGCCTGCCTGACCGGTCTCCACGCCTCCAAACTCAGCCCTACCGCACCTGCTATGCTTCCCACAAGTTATGTTTCTCAAAGAACTGACCACGTCCTTTCCCGGCTTATATCAAGAGGCTTATATCAAGACCAACGCCTGTCTGTCCATGCCCAGGCCCGTAGGACACCGGCCCACACAAAGGGCCCCACCTAGGTGTGCAAAATACCTGGGGGCGGGGGGTGGGGGCGGGATGCAGACACGCTCCCTACAGGGCAGCTAATTTAAAGTTCTGATGCTCTTCAGTCTCAGAAAGGTCTAGTCATTATAAACCCCATCTGTCCTCTCTACAAATGACACACTCTTGTAAAGTGTTACACTTCATCATCACAAGGTTTCATCATGACACATGGTAATGAGAATCCCCAATCATCATCCCCTATTTTTGGAAAAGGCAAGGTCTAAGGAAGCGAACTTCTCTACCAAATGATTTGCCACAGACTCCTGGCAAAGTGAACTACTGGATGAAGGAGAGGCTTATCAAGCCCCGTGACAAGGGTGAAATGGGGCTGGTGGCAGTTAGGGACTCCACGAGCAAGCCACACTCTCTCTGCAGAATAAATGAGCAATTATTTTTTCCTGCCCACCGCCCCACGATTCCTTGTTTTTAGATGCTTCTGTGGCCCCCTGGATGGGCGAGGACCAGGAAAGGGAGAGCAGGAAAACCCCACAAGTAAGTAGGCCTGTGACCGGCCAAAACGGAAGCAGGAAATGTGAGTGCTCCCAGAAGCCGCCTGGGGATCCGGCCGGGGCGGGAGCCGTGTTCCGAGTTTGGAGGCCTCTTCAAATTGAACTTCCAAGCCCTCGGCCAAACTCTCCCGGCGGCGCGCTCCCTGCCGACACGAGCTCTGTGCATTTGGCCAGCTGTGTGGTCAGAAGAATCTGGATTCCCACACGCTGGGCTCCCACCACACACGAGGGCTCCACTCAAGAGATACCAGGACGGTGACCTCCATCATCATGTTGGCAACAGCCAGGGTCGAGCACCATCCTCCCACATCCCGCGACGCTAGCAGACACGAACGCCCACCCTCTGGGCTGGACGGTAAGAGACTTGGAACCACCACGCAAGAAAAAGAAAATAATTAACATCAAGCCAAATTCCCATCATCTGCAGAAAAGGGAGCTGTTTTCCAGGGCAGAGCTGACCATTTACGTAACTAGGGCCCTCAGACCATTTGGTTTCCATTTCTTAAGTGAGCAGAGATACACGGGTCACTAAGGAAAGGAAGACTGACACCCCAATGGCCCAGACACCGTGATGGGTGCCTCTGCATGGCTGATCGAATTAAATTCCCATGGCAACCCATGAGATGGGTATGACTGCACCCATTTTACAGATGGGAAAGCTGGCGCCTGCTTTAAATAGCAAAAACAGCACCCACTCAGGTTTAACACCTTGGAGTAAATTGAACTGGTTTGGGATTTGGTAAAAAGAATTATTAGTGTACTTTGAACTAAAAACAGCAAAGCTTTCATAATTTGTATAAGGTTCAAATACCCCATATTACCTTGTTGCATTCCGTATACATCCAGTGTTTCTTTCCTTGCCTGCCCCCTAGTTCCCCACAAACACACGCACACACGTGCGTGCACGCGCGCATTTTTAAGCGGCTCAAGGACAGGCCCTGCACGTTCATCTCTATATTCCCAGCACTGCGCACAGAGCCTGACCCAGTAAATGTTTACTGAGCCAAATTCGTTACTGCATGCCATCAGCAATGAGCCAGAGAGCTCGCTCAACAGCTCTTTAAGTGGCTCATGGCGGGCGGCTGTGAGGCGGGAGTGTGAGCAGGCCAGAATCTGGCCCTTTCCCTGCTTCTTCATCCTCCACGGTCGGCACTAAGCCCCCCACCTTTGGAAGCACGCTCTACTCGTGGGGACCATTTTTTTTTTTTTAAAGATTTTATTTATTTATTTGACAGAGATAGAGACAGCCAGCGAGAGAGGGAATACAAGCGGGGAGTGGGAGAGGAAGAAGCAGGCTCATAACGGAGGAGCCTGATGTGGGGCTCGATCCCATAACGCCGGGATCACGCCCTGAGCCAAAGGCAGACGCTTAACCACTGTGCCACCCAGGCGCCCCCGAGTAGTGGGGACCATTCTTAAGTTCTTCATCCACCAGGTCTTTACCTGTAGGCGATCTTCTGCAAAGGGCTTCGGAACCCTTCAAGGCCCTAACGACATACAGCTCTGACCCTTCCAGCCCACTGTGTGTCAGTGATCAAAGCCTGGGCACAGGGCATCTTATCAGTCCTCCCCGCCATCCAGAGTGAGGCAGGGATTACCTGAGAGCAGCGGGGAGGCTGGGGAGCAGAGTGGGTTAGTGGAGAACTGAAGAAGGGCCAGGTCCGGGACCAGCGACTTTTCTCTGTGGACCTAGGAGTCCCCATCTTGGAATACAGGACAATGACTAAGGTCCACCTGACTCAAAGGTGTCCTGGCACCTCCCAACGCTCCTCAGCATCCTTATCCTAAAATCGCACATACTTCAGACATGTTCTGAGGTTATGGAGGATACTGTACGTAAAACGCTCATCCTATGCCTGGCAGATGTTGAGTTCTCAAAAACTAGTATTGATTAATATCAAGAATTGCTTCCTTTCACAAAGTTCCCTCTTCACTATACTGAACAGGTCCAAAAGGGGAGGGATCTCAGAGTCCTCAGGGCTGGGGAGCAATGCGGGGGTCCGCACGGGCTCCATTTGAGCCAGATGCAAGGCACATCCTTCTCTCCCATTCTGAGCAGGACACTCCGCCTTCCTGAAACCCGTCCTGTGGCCTCTGTAACCCACATCCTGCCTTTCCTCCTACCTCTGTGTCCCGCCAGCCTCCACTGCCATCAGGCGCTTTGAGCCAAGCTCCAGATATCGAGAGCTTTTTCTACTCCCCCTGTTCTCTGCCCACCCCCCTCCACAGATGACCTCCCATGCCTTGGAACTACACTTCCTTTGCTGGCTCCCAAGGTCTGAGCCCCGCCCCCGGAGCTGAGCTCTGGCCTGCACCTTCCTGCCCTGGAATGGCTCTCATATGTGATCAAAATGCATCCTGAATTGCACACCAGAATCTCTTCCCACCACCTCTCCCCGCACCTTCCACCCCGGAGTCTTCCTCGTCCTGATCGGCTGTGCTACCATCCGATCTCTCATGCTGGACACCACTAACTATCCCAAGAGCAAAATCTATCCAAAATCAGTCTTCTCCAGCGCCTGTGGGAGCCAGTAAACCCTAGCCCCAAACACCAGCCCCAAGCCTGCAACCCACCAGCTGTGAGCAGCCTAACGGCAAGGGAGCTTTATGGCTCAGACCGACCCAATTACCCACCCCTCGGTGGCCCACCACGTGCCGAGAGCGCAATCTGGAGGCCTGGCCCGGCTCCGTGAGGCCCTGAATGAGCTGGGCCTGCCCATCTCCAGCCACATCTCACACGCTGCTCTCCACACCCCGCGTCCCTCCCTAAGAAGCTGCACACAGCTGTCCCCCAGCAGGGTGCCCACCAGCCACCTTCCCCCCCAAACCTCCCACTGACCTCCCACATTTGTTTCCTGCACAGCACGCCTCTCAACCTTTCCCATCCTTATTTTTATTCCCACACTTATTGTTGACCTCTCCTGCCGTCGCCTGAGGTTCCTGTTCCAAGAGGTCCAAGGACTCTGTCTCTTGCGGCCACCCACCACGGGAGCCTGACCTAGGGCACGAGGCACCAGAGTCAGGAGTGCTTGGGAATACCCGCTGGAAGGATTAATAAAATGACCAAGCCAGCCAGCCCTCCTACTGCTTTTGTATTAATAGCAGAGCCATGCTGCGTCCGAAACACGCTTCCCCGCCTCCCACACAGGGAAGGGTGCAGAGTGGCCAGGCCCTGGGGGTCACCGCAGGCAGCCTGCAGGCAGGCCCGCTCCTCAAGGTTTAGTGAGGAACATCTGAAAGCTGCAGCGAAGGCGAAATAGAACAACGGTGGTCCACGGGGGGCTGGGATCGCCTGTCCTGCTGGTTCTTTCTCTTCACACCCCCCCCCAACACAAATACTTTGTATGCCTGAACCGCTTAGAAGTGACTGCACGCCCCACACCTCCACACACGAGCGAACATCTCCTGCCTCAACACAGGACCACTATCACCATCGATCCAGTCCTACGAGCTCAAGTAGACCCTAGTCAGGTTTCAGTTGTTCCTACAAGTTCTTTATAAGAGCAGCCGCCTCCCACCCGGAACGAGGCCCAGTCCGGGGCCACACGTGCACACCTGGCTGTCCTGTCTCTTAAGCCTCCCTTAATCTGGAACTGTCTCCCCAGTGGTTTTTGTCTCTCGTGATGTGGACATTCTGAAGCGACGTCTTGTCAAATGTCCCACATTCTGGATCTGATCCATTTCCTCGTGTCAAAGACTTTTCAGTTGGCAGACTCCCCTGTGTTCTGCACAGGCAATACCATCACAGGCACAAAAGCTGTTTGTTTCCTAAAATCTATAGGTTAAGAGCTTTTACAGGGAAAAAAAAAAAAAATCTGAGAAAGTCTTCGATTCTGGGCTCTCTTGAAAATAAAAAAACAAACAAAAAAGAAAATAAAGAACAAAAAACAGAACGTGTGGGAGCTCTGGCCATGTTCCAACACGGCCACAGAAGCAGGGGCTAAGGTGCTGCCGCCCCCTTCCTGAATCCCCGACGCCCTGGGGTCGGATCCCTCACTCCTGTGACTGGGCAGAGCCATGACCCAGCCCGGGCTCCCCGGTGACAAGGGATCCACGCCCACAAGAGAATCTCGCTCCTTTGGGGAGTCAAATTGGCATCAAGCTCCACCACAGGTAGGAAGGGACCCCACCTCTGCCCAAGGAGGAAGTCCTGCAAGCCTCCCCCCTGAAGTGTGAGCTAAGGGAGGGTGTCTCAGGTCATCCAAAATGCCCCAGAGGACATAGGGGCACCTGTCTAACTGCTTTCAGAATAACTCAGATGTTTAAAGTTCCATTGCAAGTGGCATGCTTGGAATGCAGACGGTTCACCTCAGGGGACCTGGCCAACTTCAAACCAGAGGGTCACCCCGCTAAGTAAGACAAAATAAACCCGGATGACACCCAGGACTCAGTGTTACTAAAATATCCCTTCGCTTGATCTTTATTCGTAGTATATTTAATGGCCTTTCAAGCTTAAAACCATAAATGCAACAACCAAAGTCTATGTCCAAAAACTCATCCCAAAACAAATAAAGCCCAAAAAACTCATCAGAATGACCTAACCTAGCCGTCCTCTACCGGGAGCAGAATCCCAGGAGAAGAGACATCTTCTCTGCTCTTCTCTGCAGTGTCACTATAGGCTTCTGAGGCCGCTCTGGCTTTTAAATGTCCACCAAACCCCAATGTGAATAACGCAATAAATATTTTCCGGGTTGTACAAGACGTGCGAGGGCTTGATTTAGCAAATGAGCACGTCCAAATTGCCTGTTTTCTTCATAGACCTTTTTAACTGGAATCCACCCAACTGAGGAGAATGTGAAGGACTCACTTTCTGGGAAGCCAAGTACTCCATGCCTCTTGCCAGCTGGTAGGTGCAAGACACCAAGTCCTTGAAGGTCATCTGCTCCTCGGGAACGCGGTTAATGTCATAGGAGTACTCCATCCCCGGCGGCCTGCGCGCTCGGAGGTATTCGCGGAGGTTGCCTTTCGAGGCATACTCCACGATGACGTAGAGAGGCCCTGTGGAAGGAGAGGGCAAGCTCGCTGAGACGACGCACCCAGATCCAACCTTGGGAAGCTCAGCCCAGGTTTGTTTCTTATAACCCACTACTTTTTTTTTTTTTTTAATTCATTGAAACATACAGAAAAATAGAACACCTGCATTCTCATCTCCCCCAAAATGATCATGGACACTTGGGTCAAGATAGCCTCCAAAGTCTTAGAGGAATAGACAGAGATATAGTCAGTGTCCTTCCCCTGTCACTCCCATGCTCCCCTGTGCCCTCCTGCGGAGCAATGGGTATCATAAATTTGCCTTTTCCAGTCCATTTTAGCCATTTTACATACACATATGTATCAATAAACATTATTTTAATCGCATCTATGAATAATAAAGCTACAATTTTGCAACATTTTCCCCTACACATCCTCGTGGAACCCAGTCGGGCAGATAAAAATAAATCTAGATCATTCCTTTTAACAGCTATCAATATTCCATCATACAAACATACCACACTTTATTTACTTATTTCCCTATACTTAGGGGCATTTACATTGCTTCCGGGTTTGGGCTGTAACAAAGAGTACACAGCGAACATTTCTGTGTATGCCTCCTTACACACACGTGCAATCCTTTCTCCGTGGCGTAGACCAGAGGTTGGCAAACTACAGCCCGCAGGCCAAATCCTGCCCACTGCCTGTTTTTGTAATTAAATTGCACTGGCACACAGCCAGGCCCATTCATTTCTGTATTGTCTGTGGCTTTCTCGCTACAATGGCAAAATGAGTAGTTGCCACAGAGACCCTAAAGGCCACAAAACCAAAATTATTTACAATCATCCTTCACAGAAAGTCTCCCGACTGCTGGTACAGACCTGAAAGAGAAATGGCTGACGCAAAGATAGGCATCAAGTTTATTATCATCGAACTGATTCCCGAAGTGTTAGCTCTCCAGTGAGAGAAGTCAGCGCTCTCTCTCCCCTAAGGAAGATAATGTGTCCCTTCATTCCACTCCCTCCCTCTCCTGCACTATTCCTGGGAGTTCAGCCATCACTGCCCATAGCAAGACACGGCTTCTTCCATTCCCATTTTAAGGGATTTGTCAACCAAAATATGGGGTCTTTTCTCTTTCTAAGATTTTGTGTATTTGAGAGAGAGAGAGAGAGAGCATGAACAGGAGGAGAGACAGTGGGAGAGGGACCAGCAGACGCCCCACTGAGCAGGGAGCCCGATGCAGGGCTCGATCCCAGGACCCCAGGACCATGACCTGAGCCGGAGGCAGACACTTAAGCGACTGAGCCACCCAGACGCCCCCACATAGGGTCTTATTTTGAGAAGTCCCTCTTAGCACTACAGAACACAAACATAATGACACTGTCTTTTCTAAACACCCTCCAGGTTATGCCCTAAAAACAGCAGGACTCTAGAAGGCCCTCCCATCCAAAGCCACCCAACGCCTACCTTTCCCCAGCCCCCCAGTATGTCACAAAGTCCCCTTTGTGCTCATGGCCAGGAACATCTTCCTGCGGGGATTTTAAAGGGAACTTTAAACATGCACTTGAGGTGCCCTAGTAGCAAGATCCAAAAGTCCCACTGTTTCTAAGATGATGTTAACATCGAAGCATAAATTATTTGGATGAAAGCATTTTTCCCTCCGACTCACCATCCTGAGTACAGGCTCCAAGGAGATTTATGATATTTTTGTGTTTTCCAATCATCTTCATCATCTCCATCTCTGACACCAGATCAGAAAGATCCTTCTCGGTGGCATCATCTACAAACATTAGGTAAATTAAAAACCAGTTAGTTTTCTCTCCCCCATCGGCGGCTGGTGCTACTTGTCAACAATTTAGTGGAAACAGCATGAAATTGAATTTTAGAACCAGAAAAGACTTTCCAAATCATCTCCCGCATTTTATTGGTAAGGGGGCAAAGGCCCAGATGGGGAACTGCCCTGATCCGTGTCAAATAGCTAATTTGGGGTCAATGGGGTCAAAGGTCAGGACGAGAATATAGGCTTCTGATGCTAAGGCCAATTCTTTTCCAGTAACCCCCACCAGTGTGGGGGGCTTTAACCTTATCGTGAAGTAAGTCCATCCTCTGGTCGAGCTACGGGGCCTCAAAAAAACCCGATCGAACTTCAAGGGGCCTGAGAGCAACTGAGGGTACAACAGAAAGAAAGAGGAGGAGGACGATGGGGCATCTCCAACCACTAGACTTTCTCCAGACCAAATCCTGCTAATCCGAGCCCTTACAGAATTCAGAGACACGTTCGGGGGCACCTCGTAAGTGTTTACAAAAGTGCGTGTGTGCACGTGATTCTGAGTGGGCAAAGTTTCCTGCCTTCGACTGTGGGCTTCTCAAAGGGGGGCTGTGACTCCCAACCTAAAAAAAAAATAAAATTTTTCTAAACCTCTGCTCTCTCATTTCAAGAACAGTTTAGGTCCCACATTCATGGCTCATCGCTTCTGGAAAGTGGCAAGACTCTTCCCATGTGCCTCTCTTTGAGTTAATTCGATACAGAAAATTCTGCATTTACTAAGAAAATGAAATAAGGACATGTATAGGAGCCATGTGCCAAAAAGCTTTTTAACTTCACAAAAGGAAGATCAATGCCATGGCTGCGAGGTAAGATACACACACAGCATGGGGAGGGCTGGCGGTGAGCCTCCCACCGGCTATAAAAATCGCCAGGGCCCCCACCGGGCTATGGGGCTAATGTCCTTCTTTATCCTGAAAGGGAAGGCCAGCCTAAGTATATCTAGAGAAATAAACGCCCAGACCTCTAATTCTGAGCTCCAAAAACCAAACAAAAGCTCTGCCAAGAGGCTGGAAGCCTGGGCCTTCCCCACGTGTGCCCCGGGCCGTGGCCAGGGGCTGCTGAGGCTGGCTATTGTGAGGCACGCAGCACCCTCCACCTGCCACACAGGGGGCCGAGGGCACACGGGCAGACCCTGGCCACACAGGACAAATGCCAGAGGGCCACCTCTGTGGGTGGAGCTGAGCTGAGACACGTGGGGCAGCCGAGCAGGCCTCCCTCGCATCAAATCCCAAGGTGAGGAGTTCAAAACGCTCAAGTTTTCCTTAGCAGCCATTCAAATCAGCAGCTTAAAAAAATTCATTTTTTTGGCTACTTATACCCACTTAGGAAGGAATATGAAGACCTTCGCACGACAGGCCACGAAAGAAAAAGCCTAACTCCAGGAGCAACCATAATGGGTCAGGCACCCGCATCCAAGAACAGGCGTCTCTGCCCGGACACATGGGAAAAACTCCGTCCTTTCTCAGCTCCCTATAATAGGATTCACAACGGAACCATTCCCTAGAACTCCTCTCCTAAAAGAACAGTGCAGAGGAGGAAGGTGACGGTTGAAGTGCTATAAGCTCCTTGGACACGAGCATGAAGCAGGGCTGGGCAGCCATCCCACGAACGCCATGCAACATTCACATCCCAGGGTAACTGTTCCCATATTCCAGAAGGTTCCGCCTGGCAACCATTCCTGCTCCTTCCCTTTTAGTTTTCTAAGGGCTTCTCCCAGACCAGTGTCAATTCTGCTTTGTTCCTCTTACAAAAGAGAAGGTGTGTCCTCCTCTCCCCACGACTCCTTCCTCCCTCCCTCCCAAAGACCAACCTTCCTTTATTTGTAAGTTAAGGTTTGCGTCCCGAATTCAGCATACCAAGACTCACCTAAATTAACCAATTACATGTGAGTTGATATTTCGAAGCACATACAAATATAGAGGGAATAAAAAAAAAACCCAGTCATCAACAAGGAGCTGACGAACAATCTGGGAGGCTACCACTTTCTAACAAAACTGGCTTTTCTTTCTTGTAAGTGCACACAGTGCAAGATAAATCGTCTGTCCAGGACGCTGATTTATACTGAAAACTTCTCAACCCCTAGGTCAACTATGTGCTCTCTGACCCCCTGCCATGATAGAGTTCACATGCCACAAAAGGAACATTCTTGATAAGACTTCCCCCTCCTTCCCACCCTAAATGTGTAAATAGGGGATTAGTGCACAGCATCTGGTGAAGGGGAAATTCCAGAACTAAATATAAAAATCTTTCAGCGGCTTGCAAAAGCATGGAGCATTTATCATATGGAACTAATGAGACCCGGGGTATACACGCGCTCGAGTATTTTCTTAGTGACGTTGTAGAGAATGCCAATTACAGGCGGGACAGCTATTAAATTTCACATTTGTGTTCACGATTTATTTACTTTGTCGAAGGTACCCTTGCTAGTGAGGTGGTCAGCTTTCCTAAGTGCTAACCATGAGGAGCTTTTCATCTCGAGCCAGTTGAATATTCGTAATTTAGAAAGTCTCAAAAAAAAAAAAAACATTAAAGCTGTTCTTATTTCTTGGTCTCTGTGAAGCGATGTCTTTAAAATCACTATTATTCAAATACCAGTGGATTTTACAGTCACATTCCTGGCCAAGTTACATGATATGAATCTTAAACACATTTTAAGGAATCTCTAATTTTTCCCTAAAGGACAAAGAAAATTCTAGAAATTGAGGGGCATCTTTTTTGACCTAACAGTTTAGAAATCCTTAACTACCCAAAATTAATAATGAAGAAGACCCAGAGTGAACACGATCAACCGTATTTCTAAGCTCAGAAGCTCGGTGCACGTCCTGCTAATAGCCATGTATTGTCTCTGGAACTTCTGGAAGCCGACAGAATGGAGAAATCTTTGGAATACTCATGAATGTGGTTTTTTCACTTAAGCACAACACAGCAAAGTATTTCACAGCCCTTAGTAAATATTCCGTATTTACGGTAAGTACACAATGGTTTACAAATGCTAAGCAAAGACTGAGGGCCGTGTATGCTGGGCTGAGGTCATTCCGTTTCTCTCCTGAACTAAAATTAAACTGAATATCTTGGCAGAAAATAAACATTTGCATTAGAAAAATGGCTAATTTATGTCCTCTTGCCCTGCTACTACAAGCACAACAATCCTTTCTTTGTGCCACCTTCGCCTCCAATCTAATAAACTGCTTCTAAAGAGCCTTCATTCACTGCAAAGTTGCTCCCCCCACGTCTGTGCTCAACTCCGTTCCGAAACGCTCAGCACTCAGATTTTCCGCACTCAGGGTCCCCCCCAGGTGGGAGCTGATGGTCAGGCACACACAGACTTCCACTGTTGACGGCAGGGTCCCAGCCGCAAACCCTGGGGCCCGAACCTGAGAGCCGTAACTTCTTCACGTGCGATCACAGCCGCCTAGGTCGGTCCTACACGCAGAGAACCGTGCGCACGAGCCCTCCTACTTGTACCCCCAGAGGAGGGAGCGAGGTGGCTTCGTGAGAAACAATCCTGTCCTCTTTCCACACTCTTCAGGTAAAGGAACCATTCTTTGTGTTTTTCTCTGCTGCCTCCCAGCTGTTGTTCAATAAACAAGTCTCTCTGCGATGGTACACGAATACTCTGGAAATTACCGCCATTAACTCTCTTGACAGGGCGATACCTGTGCAGTTCTTTGGGCCTAGTGTAGGACGCACATTAGTATCTCCAAACTGGCTCCTGGGAAACTAGACGGGCGTGGAGTGGTGGGACTCACAATCACGGTGCCCTGTAAGCTACCTCTTTCCCAAGAGAGCTCGTCAGACCCAGGCTCTAGAAAAGCTTATCTTGGTGCCTCCACATTTGTGGATGCGTTTCTTCTATTTAATTAAACACCTCTCTGACCTAATCGCAGGGAGATGCTGCTGATGTCAAGACGAACAGGGAGCGGGAGCTGTAGAGAAGCAAGGCAAGAGCTACTCCAGTTGATGGGGTACAGATGAACAGTCTGTCATTTCCACCTTCTGCTACTACCAAGGCTCAGATTTGAGGGACTACAAGCGGTACCCCAGACGCAAGCTGCTGGCCGTCAAGGACCATCCTACTTTAATTCAGAAGGTGGGTCTGGGTGCTGGTCCTGCCCGGAAGACAGGGGGCTGGGAGCACAGGATCGGACCCACACACTCTCTGCCTGGCACTGCCACGTCGTTGGGGTCTGCAGTTCAGAGCTCCCAGCTTAGCACTACGTGAAGGGAAGTGCAAGATGGGGAAGCTCGTGAGCCAAGCACTGCACTCAGTCCTGGGACGTCTAGACCATGGTCATCATTTTATAAACATGAAGTTCAGAGTATCAAGGCCGCCCAGCCACCAACTAGCTGAGCCAGGATTCAAATTCCGCCCAGGACAGCCCAAATACATGGACCTGAAGCCAAACAGAGAGATGAACAGCTCCCCGTAATGCCTTCAACAGAGCCCGGGGGCCGTGCTCTGACTGAACGTCTGACTGGAACACCTCCACAACATCCAAGAAAGAAAATATTATGGACCATGGGAAATTCAATGTCAGGTACCATATTAAAAACTCTACAGCCCCGTATGACATTAACAACCCTTAAAAAGAGGGCGCCTGGGTGGCTCAGTCATTAAGCATCTGCCTTCGGCTCAGGGCGTGATCCCAGAGTCCTGGGATCAAGCCCCACATCGGGTTCCTCCACTGGGAGCCTGCTTCTCCCTCTCCCACTCCCCCTGCTTGTGTTCCCGCTCTCACTGGCTGTCTCTCTCTCTGTCAAATAAATAAATAAAATCTTAAAAAAAACACAAAAAACCCTTAAAAAGAGCAACACTGACTGAAGATTCCTAAGACAATTTGTATTTTACACCTAATTTCCCCAAAGAAATGAACTACGGAACAGTCATGTTCTAATAACCAGAAGGTGGAAGGTCGTATCTGTTTTACAAATGGGATACAGTCCTACATTTAGTCCGTGGGACTGGGTCTGAATCATCTAAAATGTAAAGTAAGTGCTCGCAAGATAACTATCTTGGTTGGGGACCAGCCATGCCAAGCAGCTGTTTTAAAAGGACCAGTAAAAGAGAGAGAGAGAGAAAAATCCATTCTTTTCTTTTTTGGGAGTTGGTTATTTAGAAATACAATCTCACGCGCTCCAGTTGACACCATCAGACGTGGCCTTTGCAGTTAAGGATCAGAAAAAGAACATGTCGACCCAACATCCCCATTTATACCTACGATTCCATTCGGGGATGTGTCCAATAGAAGTACTCACTTATCTCTTGGGAACTCCCACTTTGGATCTTCTGGCAATTCATACTCGGAGACCCCTGCCAGCATGGGGGTGTCTGCCGTTGAGGAGAGGCGCGTGGTTATCCTGACCAGCGGGGTGTTGGAGTTCATGGAGGAACTGGACTCGGCAGAAACCTGGATACAAAATGCAAAGACAGATGTAATCCTGGCTCCACCTGAGAAGCCTGGCGGCCAGCCAGAGCCCAGCCAGAGCCCAGCCAGATGTTCGAGTCTCAGAAAGGAAGACAAGTGGAAGAGCTGGCCAAAGTCAAGAATTTGGGACCAAAACCACTGGATTCCAGCTCCTCTGTCCTCCCATCTATGCAGTACCAGATTTCACCCATATCCTACATTCCCTAAGACCAGGTTTGCAAACATTTTTAGACAGCACCTGAGTTAACATGTAAGTCAGCTTTCTGATCTAATTCCTCAAAACACACACCTGAGGACAGGACAACAACCCCATGGGCTTCATGACTGCCTTTTTGCCTAGGCCTGTCTCAGAGCCCCTCATGATCAATCTCCCTGCAGAACAGCTCAGATCATGAATCAGTTCTGTATCTATGACACTCCAAGAAAACTTCTTAGAAAATCAGCTCTTCGGTATTTCGTTTGCCTTTTGGAATGAAAAGGTGAAATGTCTCAAGGAATTAGCTCTAGGATTCGAATGTGAAGGGCATTCCTAGTAGCTCCAAGTGCCCTAAGTCCAGGTAACCTGAGGCCCAGGCACTGGGGCCGTTCTCTGCTTCTCCCCAGTCCTTCTGGGAACTGGCTGATGTCCAGGCCGTTCAGTGAAAATCAACGGACTCTGGTCAACTTCACTTTCAGAAACTAGTGGATTGAACACATGGGACGAAGAGTCAAAATGCAAAAAACTACATCCTTGATTCATAATCACATGGGAAAGCTCCTCTCCCCGCTTTGGCATGCAAGGGCTTCCCCAGGTTTTCTCATTCACCCTCACCCATTTCAGTCTGAGTCTGATAAAAGGGTTACTCCTTAAACATGGCATCTTCCCTGTGCTGGTTTCTATAAAGGAAAACGCAGCAGAGCCCACTTAAGGCCAATTTTTTGAATTACTACACAATGCTGGTAGGATTGTGGGCTGCTTGACCACCCCCTTATTCTAAACTATGAGCGAGACTTGGGGCTCAAGAAAGTTGGAACATGAGGTTTAACATGGCCCAAGAATGGACTGGGGGAGGGGGATCATTTTAGGAATAAGAAGTTGGTTTCAGTATGAAAATCAAGTTGTATGTGATTTTTAACCCAGAATTTTTTTTTCTTTTTCTTTCTTTCTTTTTTTTTTTTTTTTAAGATTTTATTTATTTGACAGAGAGAGACAGCCAGGGAGAGAGGGAACACAAGCAGGGGGAGTGGGAGAGGAAGAAGCAGGCTCTCAGCAGAGGAGCCTGATGTGGGGCTCGATCCCAGAACACCGGGATCATGCCCTGAGCCGAACGCAGACGCTTAACCGCTGAGCCACCCAGGCGCCCCTTAACCCAGAATTTCTATTACCTTTTAAAATGTACAAGAGAACGGGCCCCTGGGGGACTCAGTCAGTTGAGCATCTGACTCTTGATTTCAGCTCGGGTCATGATCTCAGCGGCCGTGGGATCGAGCACCACGTTGGGTTCCCCACTCAGCACAGTCTGCTTGAGGACTCTCCCTTTCCCTCTGCCCCCCCCGCCACTCGCTCTCTCTCTCTAAATACATAAATCTTTAAAAAATAAAAATAAAACACAAGAGAACATTTCTGAGCCTTCTGAGCAATCTTCTGACAGGGGGACTCACTCCTGAATTTTACTATGCAGACAGTATGAGCAGTGTTTTTGTGAACACCGTAAATAATTTTTTCTTTAAAAAGGAGCTGAAGAGTCATTCATTTTAGAACTGAGAGAGCCTCGTGAAGAGACTGGGCTCCAAGAGGCTGAGGCCTCACACCCAGGTGTCCACACACTCCAATGGCAGAAGCAAGGAAGAAAGCACAAAAGGTTAACTGTGTGGACTCCCATGGAACCCACTCCTGCTCCCCACTAATCCGGGGACCAGGCAGAGACCCCACCCTGGCCAAAGAGACAACTTGGAACACCCCTCCAAACTCCACGTGGGGCCCCACACACCGCTCTACACTGACTCAAGGCCATGTGCTGTGGATACAAAAGGAGGCTGGTATTTGCAGAGACAACAAGGTCTTCTGGAAATTCTCCCCCGTGAAGAGGCAAAAATCACCACTGGCTGCAACGGGAACTTGCACTTGAGGATCACAGGCAACAAGTACCAGCCACACTAGTGAAAGTCAGCCTCGCGATGAGACAAGACAGGCCCCAAATGGCCGCGGCCTAACAGATTCTGCGGCCACGACTCTCTGCAAGGCCAGCAGGGGAGCCTCGCGCCACCAGCCCTGCAGGATTTCCAGAATTCCATTATCGGTGCCCGGGGTGCTGCGGTCGGTGGAGAGGAGGGGGAACCCAATGGGGAAATAACAGGGGGGCACGGTTCTGGGGGAAAAGGCAGGTCCTCAAAAATCTCTGCTCTTAGTGGCAAGATGTAGAGTATGATGGAAGAAAACAGCCCTCCCACATGGCATGTGAGAACACAGCATTGCTTTTAAACTTTCAGGAAGGATACAGAAGAGATTTAATAGTGTCCACCTTCAGAGAGAGAGACAAAACAGTTGAGGGATGGGGCAGAATTTGTCTCATCTCAGAACTTTCCAAGCCACTTGAATTTTATTGCCCTGCCTACGTATTTCTCTTATGTTTTAGAAAAAGCACCTTCTGGGGCGCCTGGGTGGCACAGCGGTTAAGCATCTGCCTTCGGCTCAGGGCGTGATCCCGACGTTAGGGGATCGGGCCCCACGTCAGGCTCCTCCGCTATGAGCCTGCTTCTTCCTCTCCCACTCCCCCTGCTTGTGTTCCCTCTCTCACTGGCTGTCTCTATCTCTGTCAAATAAATAAATAAAATATTTAAAAAAAAAAAAAAAGAAAGAAAAAGCACCTTCTTTAACAGTAAGAATATTTCTTATAATAGCAAAGATATGAACTGAGGAAGTCAAAACTGTCACAGGAAGGAAAAAAAAATGCAGAGCACATATGCTTGAAACACAGTGACTTGACTTCTAAAATGAGTTCGAAATGACAAGAACACTGCCCTTCTTCCCCTGTGCTCCCGTGCTGGGTTCTGTGATCTCCGCACCCCCCCATGCAGACACCCCACTGACCGGCCCTAGCCAAGCAGCCAACCCTAGCTGGTACCCTTCCCCCTGCTAACTGTTATGACATGGGGGCCCGGTCAGGTGGGGGCCACGTCCCAGTTCCCATGCTGGCCAACTGTGAGAGCTTGGGGAAGTCATTTATCCATCCTAAACTAGACTTTCCTACCTGTTAAAAGGAAACCAGAAAAGTTCCCACCCCGCAGAGTTACCATGAGGGTAAAATGAGGTCACACCCATTCAGGCATTTAGTGCTGAGCCTGGCACTTGCGAAGAGCTCAGTTAATATTTGCTACCAGCACCATAACTGCTTTTCCCAACGCCTTTGCAGAATCCTGTGCTGCCTAGATCCAGAGGGGCTTACGACTGGCACCTTCTTCCGGGGAACCCGGATGATCTGGACCCCGTGGCTGTTGGGTGTGGAGATGCTGGCATACTGTGTGCTCCGCAAAGAACCAAACCCCGCTGGCATTAAGGGCTGACTGCCTTACTGGTTTGGAAGATGAGACCCTCTGCTCACAGCCAGGATGGGCTGGCGCTCCAGCAAGGAGCAAACCCAAGAAACAAAGGATCGGGGAGTCAGGAGGAAAGCTGGAGTGTAAGAACGTCCTCATGACAAATATGGCTCAGACACTGCTTACGAACAGAAAAACCTAACATCCAGTCAGACGTTAACTGCTCTGCGGCTAACCTGTGACCCGAGAAGATTCTCTGCCCACAAACCCACGGCGAAAAGTTCACATACATACACATCTTCCTCCAATCTCAAACGAGGTTTTCATGTGAAAGCTTTTAAAACGGAAACCCCCCTGACACACTTGTTATCATTACTATTAAAACTTGAAAATCATGTTTACAAAAAGGATTACTTAGGAAAGTTCTGTCCAGATTACGAATGGAGGTTTAGGTTCAATGTATAAATCTGGAAAATACTTTTGTAAAAAAGCACAAAGGGGAAAAAAAGGTAAGACAATATCAGAAGTATGAGAGACCAGAATTTGGTCACTCTGTCCATGGAGGTGTTATCTTCATTTTACCTCCATGCATTTTTATTGAGCTTTTAAAATCCCCCTCTAGGATTGTAAACCATGGCTGGCTTTCTCTTCACGCCGTTTCTGCTGCGAGCCAATGTGGGTCCGGGGCTTGGCGCAATCCTCCCACTGCATCCTGCTGGAACTTCTTTCCTTCCGAACATGTGCCTCAAGTAATTCCACTGCCCACCTGTGAATCCCTTGACGAACGCAACACTATTAAATTATCCCTGCTTTTTGTTTTTTTGTTTTTTGCACAAAATCACGATCTTCCCTTATTGGATAGCCTATCTAATTTAAAAATATTCCATGGGTGGCAATCATTAAGTTGATGACAAACAATAAATGGGAACACCCTAAAATAAAACGCCTTCCCAGTCCTCAATCCCCACAGGCACATTTCTAGCATGTATTTTCAGTATCTAACTCCCCACTTTCCGGAATCTCTTTAACACGTGCCATAAATCAAGCTTTTAACGAAATGTGCCTTTTGTATATTTCTACAGTCTGTATGGGAGATTAAGCAAGGAAGTGATTTTTTTCTTTTCTTTTTAAAGGGCCACCAAGAAACAGGGTTATCTCTACGCACTAGATTAGACTAGATTAGAACCAAGGCAGGGGACCTCACAGAGAACAAGGCAGGCAGAGGCAAAGAGGGGAGGGGTGATGAATGTTCATGCTAATTCCTGACTCTGAAGCTGGGGCTCTACGTTCCCAACCCAGAACAGAAGGCCCTGAGTTTAACATACAATTTGCTCTAAGCCCTGCCCACCATTCCCTGATGTCCAAACAAAATGCTTTCACCACCTCGAACCAGGTGGCAGGGCTACAGGTTCAAGGGCTTTCGGGGGTGGATTCTGTTTCCCTCCAAAACCAAATTTAAGTCATCAGACGAAGTGGTTTATCACTCTTCTCCTTTGCCAAGTCTCTGCCTCCCCCATGCTGTTCCCTGGACTCCCCGAGTCAACCTATCAGAGCAATGGCTCACCGGTCCTGGGCAGGCTGGTTCTTCCTAGAAGATCCCAGGAGCCAAAATCCAAATCAGATCTCACACTGCCTTGTTTTCGGAAGGCTGAGACGGGAGAACAGCCCAATGGGGGCCACGGAGACTGAGGCACCCGCAGGAAGGGCAGAGTCCTGTTAGCCATCCACGGCCATCCTCATTACCCAAGTGTGTTCTGGAACCACAGAGGTCTCATTAGACCAGATGACTGACCAAAACATGGAGAGTATTCCCAGGTCAGGGCTGCTAAACAATGAATGAGCTTCTAGGAGTGGAACCCTCCTTCACGGGATTCAGTGTGTTTAACAACCATTAATGCACAGCCCCAAGAACTGGCTCGTAAGTCGCCTGCACCCAGCCAGTCCCTCCACATCTTCTGACCTGTTCAGGTCTCTGGGAACATGCCACTCACCTCAAAGATACCTTATAAAAGATGACCTTGATCTATCCATATCAGCAACCCAAAGGGTGAAACTAAAGTCTCAGAAAAAAATTACCCTGTGGGCCCTTCTCTGAGGCCAGTGGTGGTGGGAGTGTGTGTTGCATGCACGTGTGTCCCAACCCAGGAGATGAGTTTACCTGTTTATGGCAAAAGTGAAATTTCCATCCTGCCCTATGGAGACTTCTGGCTCCAGAGAAGGAAGACGACGTACTCACTGAAAAACTGACCCACCCAACCCAGCAACAACACGTGCCCCCTGAATAAACACCCTCAGTTTCCTTTGCACCCTCCTCCCCACCAGTGCCCAACTGATGTGTGCAGTCCAGGGAAAGTGAAACCCTCTCTTGAACTCAGGGATGTGCAAAGGCTGCCTCCCAATGACTACGGCTGTCCACGCACAGCCCCAGAGACCTGCACAAGAGCTGATGAGCTCACGAGGACACCCTCCCTGGGCTGGCCCTCTTGATCACGCTGATTCCAAAGGAGCAGGAGCAGGCGAGCCAGCGGCTGGCACGGTATCTGAGCCCCAGCACTGAAAGCGGGACGAACCGCCATCACGGGACCCAGGGAGACGCAGCGTGCCACCTTCCTCGCCCGACTGAAAAGTTCTCGTCTCTTTCCTCAAGCATCAAAATGCATAAAGACCCTCAAAAAACTCCAGCTTATTGGGACCTGAACACAAGGAATGTCTTCTTAGCTACGCGAGAAGAGTATTTTTGACTCAAAAAAATAACAAACTCAACTATCTGTCTTGTAACAGTTAAGTCCAGGACAAATTAGTAAATGTCAAGAAGGAAAAACTCACAGGATAAAAAAAAAGAAAGAAAGAAAGAAAAAAAAAAACACAACTCTTGTTCTAAACAGAGAACAATGATGGATTGAGTTGAGTGAGATGTGTGTATGTGTGCTGGGGGGGGGGGGCAAGGGTCAGGGCCAAGGAGATAACGCTCAGTGTTACCTGTGTGGTGGAGGAGATTGGGCAAATACAGCACTGCAAATAACTAGGGAGAATCCATCCTCAAGACATTTGATTACAGGCTCACCTGTCGCCAGGTAAAGGCATGCCTGGCATCCCTGTGGTATTTTCTCTGTCATCAACATATCTGCTGGCCTTTATGGGGCTTTTCATTCCAGCTACAGTCCAATAACCCTCTTTCATCCAGATACCTGACAGGCATCTCCTTCTCCACCAAGGGGCCGTGCTTATGGTCGGGGTGCTCTTCGTAAAGAACATCCATTTTAACATATAAGAGGAGGTGAGGTGTGTGAGCATTCCCCCAAATAAATTAATCTCCCAGAGATCCTTTTTCCAGGGCACTGGTAATTGTCCACCTCCCTCTGCTTCTCTTATTCTACTTGACTCTACTAAAACCCAAGACAAAGACATTCCAAATGATGACCCCCAGATAACCTTGGAAACACTGGTGAACGTGAGAGGCCGTATCTTGCATGGAAGTTGGGTTAGACCAAGCCCTTGGGAAATTATGATAAGGGAAGGAAGAAAAGGAGGGAGAGAAAAGGAGAAAACCTAATGTTCCCTTTGGTTACCCCGGGGGAGAGTACAGGAAGAATGGCCAACCGGGGCAGAGACAAAGAAGAAAGGCCAGTCAGCCAAAGAGACATGCAAATACAACGACTAGGTAGGGTTGAGTCAAGGCGATGTCAAGGGCAGCTGTATCTTTTATATTTAAGTAAAAAGAAGAGCATTGTAACAGTTGCAGAAAAAAAGATGAAATCATTATGGGCCAATGATCTAGTTACACCAAATTGCAGGTTACCTCCAGAAGGTAGCATTTTCCCCTGTTAAAAAAAAAATAATAGAGATGGGAACACCACTCCCTTTTCCAACTCCCTGAGGCAGGTTCTCAAGATGGTGGCTGGAAGAATGGCCCAGAGGTAACTGGAAAGGAGGGGGAGGGGAGGGGTGGCCAGACCACCTAAAGGTCACTGAAGGCACCATCTGGCCATGTTAAGAAGAGTCAGGCAAGTGGCCCCATCATTGCTTCTCTAGAAGGCCGCAAGAATGACAGTGGTGTCATTTTAATAACAACGGCATTCTTCGTGGCAGGAGTCACCCAGTGGGCACCTTTATTCCCCTTGCTCTAACACAATTTGGGCAATCACTTGCACTTCACACACACTCCAAACGCTACCCTCAGCCTTTAAGAAGAATAAAGGGCCGCTTGATACATGGCTTCAGAGGAGTCAACAAGGACCCATTCAGCCCGGAGCTTGGAGCTGGGTTGAGAACAGCCAGAGCCATGCCAAAACCGCGGCTGGCCAACTGGTTCCTAATCCGTGCTAAGGCTTGATCCAGAAAATGTCATCGCCACCTGAAGTCCCAGGAGGGGCAGGGCTGGGATTAACCCAGGGTTTCTCGGAGTACATTGCAGAATCACCTAAGGACCTGCTTAAAATACAGATTCCTGGCCCCATTCAAGATCTACGGAATGAGAATCTCGGGGGCTAAGACTAAGGAATCTGCAATTTTAACAAACACCTTGTAATTCTACTAAAGCAGGCACTGCAACAGAGCCAGTGAGTTCGCCATTTTACTTGCCTCAAAAGAAATTCCTCGAACGGAACACAGTTCCCAACCCTTTACTTGTGAACACTTTCCATTCACATCTGCCTTCCCCTCCCATCTCCAGGAACAGAGGAAAGAGTCAAAGCATGTCCTGTTCCACTCAGCTTTGGTTAATGCAGAGGTGTGGAGGCTCGATCTTGCCCTGTCTCCCCAAAGCAAAATGACACAAGCAAAACGTAACCACCGAAGACCAGACACGGGGTGAAGAACAATCTGTTGCTCGTTCAATATAAAAATCTTTCTACCACCAAATCCACAGCCACACTTGTGAACGATTAACAATAACGTATTATATGCATACATTTCTATTTTAAGAATCAGAGAGGTCGAGCCAAAACCCAGTGAAGAAAGACATCATAGTCTAGTTTAAATCAAGCTGTAGTTCAGTTTCATCTCTAGGGCATAAGTTTCTGACCTTGACTTAAAAAAATAAGTCAAAGAGAACTAGAGTCCCTCCCTTTCCAACTAGTGGCATAAGCCTGTCTCAAAAACAGCATTAGATCACAGGGGACAAAAGTGGCCTATGATTCAAAAAGACCGCTACACTTGAGCCTCCAACACACAAGGGCATTGCCTCCCCGTGTTATTTCCAGTCCTACTGATGAGCTCCCAGAGTCTCACACCGTCATGCTTTCTTGCCTTTGGAACTTGACTCAGTTGACCCCACGGATGCCCCAGGACCTGACTCTCCGAGCCCCAGACACTAACTGGAGAGCCACCGAGAGGCATGTTGGGACAGCTCTCAGAGCGAAGCTCGCAGAAGTAGATGGTATCGTGGCCAAGAAAAAGACCCGAGGGCTGGCTGGGGCGCGGGGGAGGAGTAAGTTTCTTCAAACTCTTTATCTACTTTCTGTTACCTGTCTCCGCAAGGGGATGCGCTTGGTCAGCTTGTGCACAGCTGGCTGGCTGCTGAAGTCTGGCTTCTTGGTCGTGGTCTTCATTCGGCACAGGATGACCGTCACCACCATACAGGCAATCAGGAAGACCCCTATGCAGTAAATGGCTATCTCCAGGTAGTCTGGGGAAGCCGTAATCTCCTTTTCTCTTACAGGAGCTAGAGTGTAGACCACAGGGGAGGAACAAATAAGCAGGCCACAGAGTTACACGGGGTTGATGCATCCTGGCATAGCTAAACGAATCACAAGGTGATGACCATCCCCAAGCACAGGCTTCCCAATGACTCAATGCTGCAGAATGGCATGGGCTACAGGCCTGCCATGCACCTCTCCCAAATGAATGTGAGTAACCAAAGGCTCCCCGCTTGACCAAAAGGGCCCAAGCGGCCACTATCTCTAGCCTCAATGGGCCTCTGCAATCCAGTGATCATGATGGACTGGTTGCCAAGACACAAAGGGCAGGCTACAGGGCCACATTGTGTCAGATATTTGGGCAGGGTAGGGCAGTTAACCACACCTACGGGGGGGGGGGGGGGGGCTGTNCTTCCATGGTGGTCTCTGATGCAAACCAAATTAAAAAATTCATAAATATAAACAATGCCCACTTTTGCATCTGAAGAGATGGTAGGTGCCTCACTCTTATCTGGGTAAGCTCTTCCAAAGGAAGATGTGATGGGGTGATTCACCCCAGAGGAACACACTTCCATATGAAATGAAATATATATTCATCTAGTAGGCTGGTCCGGAAAGGTTTCAAATTTCTTAATACAGTCCAGCAAATTATTCAGCTAAATAAACAAACGCACTGAATTTAAAGACCAAATTGTCTTTAATATAGAATCACGATGTCCATACCATGGGACGTTTCCAACATCCCCTAATCAATTACCATTTAAGATTCGTGTTTTCCAACGGTTCTACTGAGATCACTACAACTTTTCTCTTAAAGAAAAGATAGAAACGGTATTCCGTGTGAGTATCCATCTAATGCCTTAAGGTAGCACGTTCTTAGGTCAACTTCCAATAATATCTGCTCCCTTCTCAGTCCTCAATGGTCATCGAGCTACAAGCAGTGTATTTCCAAAGGGTATTTTTTTCAAACTGTATTCTTAGTTAATGTGCTAGTACTGTCAGGCAAACTGGTTAAGAGACGCCAATTGGGCCCCCGCAGAATGCAGTACTACGAGTAAAAGCAAGCTCAACGTAAGAGGCATCTCATTGTTTCAAAGCAAATATTCACAGAGCAGATTCACAACAAAAGGGGAAACGGATGCAATGGTATTATTTAAAGCTTATACATTTTAATCAGAAAAATACTTGCAAGACAGTCAAAACTCTCAGCAGCACAGCACATAATGATCAATTTCTTTTGACTAGATACAAAAACAAGCATGCAGGTAGGCACCATACTCTAAAAATAAGGAATTAATAACTGGAGTGGAACATCATGGGCTAGCAAACCAGTCTATGCAGCTTCACAAAGGAAATGACAAAGGGACAGACGCATCAAGATTGTGATTATCAGGAAAAGCTCAACTAGGACAGAGATGTCGGTTAAAGATCCAGACAGCAACAGTATTTAGGCAACAGGGCTTTGTTGATGTTGATTTCTCCACAGGGCGGAAATAACATCAAGCCCGAGCTGGCAAGAGCATGCTTTGCAGGAAAAGCAAACGGAGGGTCTATTTGGTTGCAACATGCGGCAAGCCACCAATCCCCGAGGTAGGTAACACACTGCTTCTGTACGCCCTGTGTGCCAAGGGGTTTCTCCCCAGGCATCTCAACATACATCCATCTAGCTGCATATCATTAAAAAGAGAGAGTGGAACAACGTAATCAAAGTACATATGGGATTTTAGTGAAATGGAATTTGAAATGAGAAAAAATTACTTTGAATTTTACAAAGTAATTTCCACTTCTTCCTTAAGAGAAACGCGGATGGGTGAATTTATACATTGACTCAGTGACTCACTGAAAATATAAGATCCCTTTGGGTTTTAAGGATGAAATTTCACTTGATCATAAATGTGAGTGTGGGATCTCATTGTAAGTGACTTTCCAAAGGCAACTTTCTTATCCCCGGGGGATAATTTTCAACATTTTAAAAAATCTTTACGCCAGGATAAAAGAGGCCATTTCTGAGAACAGAAGCTGTGTTAATTTTATAGCAATCAACCGAGAAAAGGGGGAAAAACCATGGAGAGAAAGAGCAGTATATACCTGGCAGGACTGTCAACCATGCAGAGTGAAAGGATATCCCAATAGAATTACCCGCCAAGCACGTATATTCCCCAGCATCCTCAAAAGTTACATTCCGAATATAGAGAACCTCAATCTCTCTGTCCGTGGTATTAACACCGGCGGCCTAGAAAACAGGGAAGCAAGAGAAAAGGCTAGACAACACAGGGATGATCGTGGAGGGAGCCGTGGAACCATGAGGCATCGCGCCGGGGGCTCCGGCAGGTGCTGGCCACCAGAAGATTCCGATCGCAGCCCGTCCACAAAGCCCACAACCGAGAGACACTGAGCGACACTGAGCAGCTCGCCTCCACAGGCCCGTCACCACACCGGCTTCACCACCTAGACATGCATGCAATCAGACGCATGGAAAAATCAACCCACAGAGATCCGTTCTCTTGGCCTTTGTGTTGCTTTGGGTTTAGGAATGGTTTTCCAAAAGAATAGCACCCAAAAGTCCCAGCTGGATTCTGGTCCTGTTGGCTGCAGACTCCCACCTTGAGAAAAGGATGGTGCTGAATTATTGCATATAGAGCGAAACCCTGGAGACATGCCCAAGGGGACGCCCGGCACGTCCTTCCAGCCCTGTGGGAACCAACCAGGGTGGAATATGGTGTTGGTTACTGGACTCTGATTTTCACATTTAACCATTTTGACTCACATGGCACGAAAGAAAACAGAAGAAAATACGATCTTGGTAGCAAAAAAACTGGGTTTTTTTTTCCCTTCGATATAAACATTTGAGTGTGAGTCCTGACGAACGAAGAACATCAGCTGGTGCCTTCAAGAGCGTCCACATCCATTAAATGGCTTATGCTCTGATTCGGGAGAGCAAGGTCAAGGACAGTATCTCCTAAGCACCCATTACGTAACCAACGAAATGACATTCTGCTGGAAAAATGATCGCATGCCAATATTTCTCTACCAATTTGGGGCAGAAGCAGCTATGAATTCTGCTGATAGGCAAATGTCACAAATTCAACAGGCACGCCTGTGTGCATTTAAAATGCTGATGATGTGCAGTCATGATGGGGAATGTGCAGCCCAAACAAGATACACCAGAAGGAACGACTTAAAAACTGGGTGGGGGCGGGGAGTGGAGGGTAATCTTTAGAAGAAATGAGAGCAAGCACTTTGAACATCGTGGGCATTTTTCCATGGCTGCTGGCATCCTACCAGCGGCATCACCGAAGAAAGATTATTACGAGTACACCAAGGCCACAGAGTCATCGTCTAAGCTGCCTGCAGTCTCCCAAAGCACCAAGTCTTTTCAGCTTCTATATCCAGCCTTCTTTTAAAAAAACAAAAACAAAAACAAAAAACACAAAACATTGTTACCTTGCTGTTTTGGCAGGACAGTGAGCCAGGCAGACTGGTTGGCCTGCCCTATATAATTGGAGACCTTACATATATACTCCCCAGCATCCGCCTCAGTCACATTGAACAGAGCCAGCACTTCTGCATTGGAACTATTTATCCCCGAGTGCTGGAACAGACACAGGAGAACAATATAACGGCCAACCAGGAAGGACTGTGCGCTGTCTAGGGTCCCACCACCAACACACCACCAAAAAAAAAAAACCAAAAACAAAAAAAACCCAAACTCCATTAGGTCTAAGCAGCTGCCTTAAAGGGTTGTGGGCTTAGACAGAACAAAATAAGCCAACTGGTGGGCAACGGAAGTGACCCGGTGGAGAGGGACGGAAGGGCGTGGTCAATGCCTAGCAAAAAGGACCATGGTTCCCCAGACTGGTGATCTTTTTCCAGCTCTTGTGATCACTGGGATTCTCAGCTGGGGAGAACACCTCATCGGCTGAGAGTCCTTTCCGGAGCTACCTATGGGAAGCTATTCTATGGGAAGACTGTTCTGTTTAAGGACGTTCGTTCTCCATGAGCACATAAATGCGGAGACGCGGCAGGTGGTGGCTAAGGAGAGGCTGTACAGACTTAGCTGCCGCTTCCTGTCACCACCCTGAAGAGCGAGACAGATCTAAAACTTGAAGAGGCTGATGCCATCACCATGTCCCCTCTTCAGTAGAGACTTGCATGGGACCAAATACGAAATACAAGGAGAAAGAGTTTCCTTGTTCAACATTTCACTGGTGCGAAAACATTTTCTACAAGTTCATTGCCTACACCACATGTGAATGAATTTCAAAGGCTAAACGCCTTCTTTTAAAAGTAAAACGTAAATTGCTTCTCACAGATGGCTACTCCAATTTGATCCTAACGTCGTATTAAGAGAAGTCAACATCGGCGTAACCGTAAACACCGGTACCACGCCTCGAGCTTACAAAGCTCTTTCAGTGCACGCCATCACATGGATTCGGCACAGCCACCCCGTCGGGGAGACGGCACCACGATCCCCACTTTTATGGACGTGCAGCTAAGCCTTAATGTCTCGTCTGAGATCTCAGGGCCGATAAACAGCTGAATTATTTGGACTCCCCCTTAAATAGCCCTTCCACTGGCCTGCTCCCCTCCCAACCTCCCCCCTGCAATTTTGCCAGGGAGCCTCATCATCTGCTAATTCCCTACCACACTCTCTACTGGCCGGTCACAGAAGAGAATCCTCTTCTCACAGATCCAACGGGAAATCAAAGAACCTGTCCCCACGTCCGCGACAGAGACCCCGGGGTGGGTCCCTTCGGATTCAGAAAGTCCTCACCTTCAGCACCTTGAGGTAAGGCAGCCCGTCGGGCCCGTATTTGCTGCCGTTCTTTTCTACATGTTTGATCCACTGAATGTGGGGCTGGGCATCGCTGTACACTTTGCAGACGAACTCCACGTCGCCCCCGACCACGGTGGAAGCATTGGCCGGCAGTCCCGCTTGGAGGATGGGCCGGTGTGGCGATCGCTCTGAAGGGAAGGGCATGGGAAAGGGGGGGAAGACGAATAAATAAGTTGTGTTGTCCAGAAGGCTGTTCGTGAACACAAGCCAAAAAGGCCTCAAGTCTGCTGGCTGACTCCTTTGAAATAACACCGCGGCCCAATGCATAACAAAACCGACTTCAAAGGAGACTGCTGGAGCGCGACCCTTGTAAAAAGAATACTTATTTAGAAAACAGAGAGAAGAACTTCTGATATCTCGAGTTATTGGTTGTCCGTGGCCACCTACCGAACAAGGGGAAAGATTTTATTTTAACAATGGAAAGGACACACGGTGGGGGAATGGGGGCCTCTTCACTTGTCCCACTTGGGAAAATATCGGAGACAGAGGACACCCATCATCTTACACCTGCAAAAGTTGCTCTTCAGTTTAGAGGGGGTCTTTACAGAAATCTTGTAGAGGCAACCAGGTCAAGGTACATGAGAAACTGCAGGCAAGAGCCCTCAAGAATCTGGTTAACAGACCAGCCTGTTGCATGAGCCTGTCCACAAAGGCACTAGAATCACAAGCTGGCTGCCATCTTGTTACATGGCAGTTTGGTCAGGAGCCATACATACCCAGCCAGCCAGCCACAAACGTACTATCCCACCCCACATACCTGCACATACAAGCCACCCTATCGGTCTCCCCACAGTGCAGATATCACCGCCTTTAACCCCCAATTTAAAAAATGGCCAAGGGAAAGAAGGAGACCCCAGTCAACCCAGCACACCAAAGATGCCTCCACCCTGCACCTGAGTATCCCCGTGCAGTGGACTGGAAATAGCAAATTAGAATGATAGATATCTAAACCCTTCTCTATTTGGGCCTTTCAGATTAAAATATCATTCGGCGGAATTTGCTGGACACAAGCCAAACCATGTGCAAATTGATTTTAATGCACACGTCTGCTGGTCTTTAAAAACTTTAAGAAAAAAAAAAGGAAAGGAAAGGAAAGAAAGAAAAGAAATGCTAGCGGGTTACTCTCAGCACATTTCATTCCAGAATCTCCCATCACTTCGTAGACACCTAAGCTTTCACATTAAAAGGATAAGGATTTCAGAGCCTCCAAAGAAGTCATTCATTTACTGGACATTATGCTCTGTAGGCTGAGCAAAGAACCCAGAAGTCCTACTTTTGTGGACAGAAAATCTCAAAGCTAGGACACCTCCAAACATGACCAGAGAGCCTCACCCTTCGGCTGACATGCCATCCCTGCGATGGGCCACACGGCGAGCCTCCTGGTCAGGTGTGGCTGCCAGCTGGATGCGAGGGACACCCGGCATGAAGCTGGCAGGGGCAGGGCTGGTTTAATCCCGGCTAGCCCCATCCACGGGAGAAGAACAGAGCTATATACACATACACACACACTGTCCTCATCAGGCCTCCTCCCACAACGCTCCGTGGGAGGGGAAGCGGTCCTCTGGGCTGGATACTGCCAGCCAAGCTCACAAAATCCGCTCCTTTTCACATACCTCATATGGAGGCG
Organism: Ailuropoda melanoleuca; assembly: GCF_002007445.2. NCBI lineage: Eukaryota > Metazoa > Chordata > Mammalia > Carnivora > Ursidae > Ailuropoda > Ailuropoda melanoleuca. The sequence continues at coordinate 119,877,358 of NC_048223.1, forward strand.
GTCTACTCTTTCCCGCAGAGAAGTGAATTTTAGGTATCAGTTCATTCCCTGGCTCAGTTTTCCAGTTTTGTGTGCGTGTGTTTGTGTGTTTTAAGATAAATATTTACAGTGGACCTAAATATTTATTCTTAGAAACAAAGGTCCTATAAAATCTTAAATGTCATAAGCCAGATCAACTGAATTTCAAACCAAGTTCTCCTTCTTAAACATACTTGTTTCCAATAAATCGTTTCACAAGCAAACATTGTGCATGTAATACCAAATAATGATGCCCTGGGAACAATGAGTGCTTTCATAAGGCCGACATCGCTGGCCTGCGCCAGCCTTCAACAGGGAATGTAGTCACTGGGGCAACACTGGCAGGGCCCATTCCCGAGCTGCAGCCTTGTTTTACTTGTGGTCAACATGCTGCTGCGTTCCAGTTATTAAGTTATTCCATTGCTATCCGGACTATTTTCACCAAGGGGGGAGGGGAAGCCCCTGCAATGGTTTAATGTTATTGCATTTGCAAATTACAGCGTACCAAATGTTACCGCTTGCCGTCCTGAATGTATCCTTTCAAATTTTCTCACCTTATACAATATAACCTCTTAACCACCCCCACGTCCCTCCGCCCTTTCTCACTTTTGGTACAAAAACTGCAAGTCGGCATCGCTCTGTAATCGAAACCTTACACCATCTTCCAAAACTTATTACAGCTGCCTTCAGTATAAAATGAAACCTTAGAGAATGTTATTTAAAATGTTTTTAAAAAGTCAGTAGGCCTCATGTTTCGTTTCTCCACATCAGGCTTTGATTTCCTTTGCAACCTTATTCTCTGCCCTTAAACAAGTCAGAGACCAGGCCCCAAACATCTTGGAAAAGGTCCCGGGATGCCAACATCTGCAGAGCTGTGCCTCTTCTCAGATCCTTCAGCGATCACTCCTCCCTGGTGTCTGTCAGATCCAAAAGAACAGTGATCAGCAGGAAGGGGATGACAGAAATTAGAACTCCCGTTCTAACTTCCGAAAGGAGGGGGGGGCAGGGTGTGGGCAGCAGCTCCCAGAGAGATGGGACCCCCATGGCCAGCTCCCCAGGAACAGGGAAGTGACGGTGGGCAGGAGAACCCCCTTCCCCAATAGCTAAAGTGCTTCTCCCTGGAACCTCACCAGGCCCTGGGCAGAGCAAACCCCTCAGGTTCCCAACGCTTTGGGCAACAGGCCAATATAAAAAGAAGTCAGTGAATTATCTCTGGGTGACGGACGAAAACTCAAGAGCTGGCCCATCTCTCAGTCTTCTATGTGATAACAGAAATCATAGCTTCTCTACCAGGAAGGTTTTACGGTTTCAGGCAAGGTTCTCTTACAGCACATTTAACTCTCAGATCTTACAGAAAACAGATTTTTCTCTTTCCAGAGGCAGTAAAATAAATGTAAGGAAAACAGAAAAGCTGACGAGCGGCTCAACCCCTGCATCCTTCCTGAGATTCTGAAAATACACTTTCTGAGAGCAACAAGTTGCAGACAGTGCGCAGACCCGAACCAGATCGAGCACCTTTAAAGGAGCGGCTCTCGGGGCCCCTGTGCAAATTCCAACTTGAGACAGAAGGGAACGAAGCCCAGAGGGCGCGGTTGCTGCCGATGGGGCAGTTGGCTGCCCGGCTGGAATGAGGTTCCACCAAATCGATGCGTAGTAAACACAGACTGAAGTGCTTTAAAAAACACATTCTCTCCCCCGCGAGTTCTCTCTCTCTCACTCCCTTTTGTCAAGAGTGCCAAGCGAGTCCACTTTCTTAAAGCAGAAGGCCCAGCTGCTACAAGTCTGAATTTCGAGACTGACCCTCTCAAGTCCTACTCTGACGCTGGGAGCCACAACCAGAAAGAACAGGCGGAAAACAGCCTGCTCCGTTCCAAGAGGTAATTATTGAGAAAGAGAAAATACCTGAGTGACAAAGAATAAATCTTTGTTAATTGACCACTGAAACTTTATAACATGCCAGTCCTCCTCTGGACATAATAATATGCTTGGCTCATAAGAGATCTACGACTTTTGCTCTGACATAGCAAAGGCCATAAAAAACGTCCACAGAGCAGAGAGGCCTCATGTCTACAGGCTCGGTAAATACGCATCCCGGGGATCAGAAGGAGACCAGGTTCTTAAATTACACCCATAAATTAATCAAGCCCAGAGTTGCTGGTTTCCCAGCACACATTGGTCTCCTGAGTATTTCTCCCCAAAAGTTCAGCAGTGCTTGCCACAAAGAACCATTTCAAAGCTGTTCTCTCGGCAGCAAAACACCCAGAGACTCAAATCACGCGGAGTGCCAAGTATTGATCTGGAAACAGCACGTCTCCTGCTCTGGGGCACTCATTCATGTAAGGAGTGTAGAGAACCTTGCCTGCTCTGTCCTTAAATTGAAATCAGAATTTAATTACCCTTCCTTTCCAAGGGGCAACTCCAAGGGGCTGAATAGGGAAAGAACGTTCTACGCGATTTGGAGGACAAGTGAAAACAACGGAGAATTCTTTTTCTAAAAGCCTGGCCTCGCTTGTTTTCTAAAGAGTAGGTAGTTGGTTGCTTTTGTTGCATAAAAAAACTCACTAAACCAGTCAGCGAGAGGGGATCAAAGCCCTCTGAAGTCGGAGGAGCCCAATAACCTGCCAGAGACCTCACACTAATTGCAATTAGTAGAATGAGTTCATTGCCTTGTCAAGACTCTACGTAATGCACTCAACAGTCAGGAGAGATCGAGCTGGGTTCTGAGTTTTGTTTTCCCTACGTTTTCTCCAGCCTCAAGAAATCGGCACAAAAGACGATCAGAGCTAAAAACGATCAGTAGGACTGATTGCTTTTAGAGATTGGACTCTTTTAGAAAGAGTCCAAGTACCAGTAGCTGGTATTCTGACTTGTCATCTTCTAGAACAGGTGGAGTGGCCTGGGATACTGAGCACCCAGAATAACTTTAAAAAAAAAGGAAAAAATGCCTTTTTGTAGAAGGTCACAGTATGTTGTGCTCTCTCTGTCCCAAGCTTAGCTGCGCCTCATTTTCCTCCTGCCTGGACATCTGACCCCGAATGTCTTGCGGAACTGGGCTGGACGGGGATCCAGCTTCCTCCAAAACATCCATATTTTTCCTATGGAGAGAGCAAAAAAGTCTCAGACCAGGCCTGTTTGGGGAAAGCCACGGCGTCTTCCCTCCGGCGCTGAAGTCCCTTGGTGACTTATGGAGGCTGCACCATGTGAAATGCTAGAAGGAAAACACCACTAATTCCTTTGTGCTTGCTCGATGAGGTGGAGAGCGGAGTGAAGTGCTGGCCGCAGCCGGGCGGCCTGAGAAGACCAAAGCAGGTGGAGGCAAAGTGCCTTCCCTAATTAATGTCATCGACTGTATTATGTGGCTGGGGGCTGAGTGGCTCCTACCAGCTGGGTGTCAATTTAGGTCTTCTTGGGCAAATTACCAGAGCCGGGCTGTGTGTTATTTACACCCCAAATGTTTATGATACCCTGAGCTCTGTGCCTTCAAAAGCTAAACCGGAAACGGAAGACTCTTCGATGACCACAAAGTTATGTCCAAGTGAGGTTCAAAAATGCCTTTCCTTTAGCTAAAGAGAGACGTGGCTTCTGGGCGATGGAATGTCCTGGGCATAGGTGCTGGTGATCGTTGCATAACCACGAGAATGTATATTTCATGCCACTAAACTGCACGTTCAAAATTGACTCACATGGTATATTCTGTTACATATGCCTTGCCACCATTTTTTTTTAAAGGGAGACGCGGCAAAGGGGACATCATCACAGGGTGAACAAGACCTATTTCTAGGGTCATGGAAAACCTGTCTTCTCAATTAGTTAAGTGTATTGACCTTGTCCAGTTTGCCGAGGGCTTTTCTCTGTTCTGACACAAAGACTCCGCACAAGGGCCCTCCCTGTCTTGTGCTTGGTTTTCACACTGACGTAAAGCTCAGACGTCAGTGTCCCCAGGCTTGCTCCAGTGGCGCTGGGGTAAACACAGCTGAGCGCGGTCACGCTGGGAGCCACATCACAGAGCCTCAGCACCCCGCCACTCATCATAGGGGGTGCAACATCTTTCAGGAATCTAAGACTATCAGCTGGTGTCTGCATAGCTGGGTTTCCTCCATGGGAAGAGCATGCTGGAAATGTTTCTTCAAAGTCCTGGAATGAAACATACCTTTCTGCTGAACTCCAAATCAGAACGTCTTCTCTCAAATGATTTTCAGAGAAGCTAAAAATCAAGTCACTGGGGAGGCCCCTAAGACAGCAGCACTCAAAATGAAGCTCTTCAGGTTGCAAATGTTTCACTGACATCAAAGAGGATCCAGTTAGCCCAGCTCTAGAAATCGATCCCAGAAAGAGAGTCACCCAGGTGGCCACCGAAGATGGGTGCAAAGCTTGCCTCTTTTGTAACTGGAGAACAACCTGAACACCCACCCAGGGGAGAAATGATTGAACAAATCACACTACATCCATGACACAAGAGCATACGGGTCACGAGTAAGAATGAAATCAGACATGGAAAGAAGTCTACAAAAATAACGTTCACAGGTCCATCAACTTCCACCATGAAAAGGGCTTCATTCTAGAGGAAGTCTAGAAAAATCTATCACACTAATCTCTTCAATGCTTTATTTTGTTCCTGGGGTGGTTCAAGCAGAAGTAAAAGTTTTCAGCCCATCTGAGCAAACAAGAAATGCCTCCCTTTGGTACAAACTTGACATGAGAAGTTAAATGATAAAACCTTATTTTGTTTTCTTAGAGGCAAACTCAGACACTGAACATAGAACATAGAAGTGATTCTCGATACTCCTTGCTGTCAGCGTCACCTACAGAGAAGCATCCAAATAGTCACCAAGCCCACGAGAGGCTCCACTTCTCACTGTCTGAGCCTGCTGGGATGCCTCAAGCCAGCCTGCAACCCAGCCCACTCCCTACTGCCCCTTTCACACCCAGAATGGTTTTGTTTCTATTGGCCAAAACGTGAAATGCAAAGGACTGAATCCTTTTACTTTTCAGCCCCAGTCCAGAGTATACATTGAACCCAATAAAATGAGGACTTCCTCGGGGCACTTGGGTGGCTCAGTCAGTTAAGTGTCCGACTCTCGATTTCGGCTCAGGTCGTGATCTCAGGATCGGGAGATCGGGCCCCATTTTGGGCTCCATGCTGGGCGTGGAGCCTACTTACGAGTCTCCTTCCCTCTTCCTCTGCCCCTCCCCCCAGCCCCAACCAGCTCCAGGGCACTCTCTCTCAAAAAAAAAAAAAAAAAAAAAAAAAGGAGAGACTTCCTATTTCAAAGAAAGCACAACTGCCAAATGATCCTTCTGGAATAATATCCAATACCTGCCTTGCAAAATATCACTTTCAACCTGATACGGGGGGAAACAGGTCTGGTGCACAGTCTGACCTGTTGACTTGTATACTTATTTGTGATGGAAAGGATTATGGGAATCCTTGTGTGAGAGAACCCTCTGAGGGGGAGGCTCTGGAAGAAAGACAGAAAAAGTAGTTTTATCAAGAACCAGAAATCTCCACCCCTATCTATCATCATCTTGCTGTGGCAGTTTTGGGGTCTTCTGTGCTGTGACACGAGAACGCCAACAGGATGTCTCAGGCAACTGACTGCCACCCCGTTCTAAGGGAGGAGGCATCCATAAAGGCGCTCTGGTGGAGGCATCATGGGAAGAAAGCTCTTGGCATTTCTATATTGACATTTTAATGACAGTTGACCTAATCCTTCCCAACCCGGGTCCTTTGCTTTATAAAGGTGACTGGAGTGTTTGGAGAGGAGCTCGAAGTGGACTCGCTTCAGAACTCGCCGTGTGAAGAACCAAACTCCAGATACAAGTAAGGCGTTAGGGGCGCCTGGGTGGGCGTCTGCCTTCGGCTCAGGTCATGACCCCGGGGTCCTGGGATTGAGTCCTGCATCGGGCTCCCTGCTCAGTGGGGAGTCTGCTTCTCCCTCTGCCTCTGCTCCTCCCCCACTTGTGCTTGCACTCTGCTCTCTCTCAAATAAATAAATAAAACCTTTAAAAAAAAAAAAAAAGAAAGTCACGCATTAAACTGCTTTTCTTCTATTGTCCAATTCAGCGCGCACTGATGGAGCTCTTACGAAGTTCTAGCCCATTCCTGGGCACTGTGACTGCCAGCAGTGCACTCAGATCCCCATGCCAACCCTACTCGCCCACACTCGGACAGCCGCGGCCTTCTCCCCGCCCCGGCCCTGACCGACCCTACCACCAAGTATGGCGAAGAGACCGTCTTCTTACAAAAAGCTGTAAGAGCGCCACTTGTCTGTGACACTTCCACATCCTCTCTGCCCACACCATAGACGCGATGCCAAAGAGGAGACAGGAGATCAAATATTAGCCTAGCCTTCTCCGCAGCCACCTCGGCCGGGACCCCTGCCAGAATCCAAAGCAATCAATAAGGCTTCCTTCTTCAACTATGGGGCAGAGGGCAATTGATGGCCTGCAGAGAACATGGCAAAGTGCTGACACTGTGAAGCCCTGACACGCCCCGTCCATGCCGGCGTGCCAACCTCGGGACCCAGCACGCAAGACACCCCCTGCTCACAGTGCCGGGAAGGACTGACTTCCGGCGGGTCTCGCTCCTGCAGGAAAGCACTTACCTGCCGGTCAGTGCCTTTGGAGTGACATAGCTACCCACTGACCAGCTTCTGCCCCCTGGAATCCCTGTTGTGAAACAGGTATAAAAATCTGCTCTGTAGTAACCCAAAGCTCATTAAACGGTCGCTCAAAGGAAGTTTTGAAATCTCGGTCCTGGAGGAGAGAAGAGGACGGACCACTCCTTTAACCAGGGCTGCGCAACGTGCCTCAGCCTCTCGATTAGGAGGCGTGGGACCCCTAATGACAATGACTAACAGTCAAGTCCATGGTGCTATTATTTAAAAGCACCGCCCCCTACTACCTCACCACCACCCCCCCAAGAACAGGAGGCGGTCTTTGCCCCCCTGCTACAGACGAGGGAACTGAGGCTCAGAGGTTCCACGCCTTCCATGGCCATAGAGCTACCCAAGCTGGAAGTGGAACGTGAACCCCTCCATCCTGTAATTCACACAAGAGCCTCCAGACCCGCTTCCAGGAAGGGGTGGAGTCCCACGGGGGCGGACACAGTAGCACGGGGTGGGAAGACAAGGGGGAAATGGCTCTGGAGACACAGAAGCAGCAGCAGGACTTTGCTTCATCCTCAACCTGCCCAGTTCCATGATTCTATGGTAACTAAACAAGCCTACTTATTAAGGCACTCGCTGTGCCCTATTACCGAGCATGGCACCCCAACCCACTGACAACAGGGGGCTTTCTATCTCCCCGAGACGAGATTTCACCACTCCAGAGCTGGCATGCAGGACCAACATCAGGGTAAACACACCACATCTTAAACCCAGAGCAAGAAAAGGAAAGGCTTCGTTGGCAGCAAGAAGATGAAAACAGAAAATCAAATGGGGCCCGCCAGGAAGCCTCTAGGTCAAGATGCTCCAAGTTAAGAACCGCCAGGGGCTCTGTGGAGCTGAGGCCAGTAGATGCCAGGGAAATGCACAAGTGTAGCAACTCTTGAACATGAAATGCAAGTGTTCAAGGCGTTCAAGTCTCTGGGTGAACGGTTTCATGTTTAACGCTACCTTCCACGACAGCCACCCCTCATCAGAGAAACAAAAGCTTTGTCTAGAAGCGCTGGAGTGATAGAAACGAGGACAGAGAGGGGTCTTCCACGAGGAGCAAGGGAGCAGGAACGACCCCAATTCTGACAGTTTCATTAAGAAACCAACCAGTTAATCAAGGAGGCCACCACTTCTTCATTTAGTTAAATGCTACTTTGTTCCAAACCCAAAAAAAGACAAAAAAAAAAAACAAAAAAACAAAAAAAGGTCCAAAATCCACCCTGGAGAAGTGTGGCCTGCCTCAGCCCCTCTTCTGCTCAGGGATCACACTGGAGGCTTTGTCTTCCCAGGACAGAGGCTACTCCAAGCGGTAAACAATTTATGCAATTTCTCCTTCTCCCACTGGGGACGGGCTGCCAAAAGCTCAGTCCCAGGTGTCAACCCCACAGCCAGGCTTATCAGTCAGTGCCTGGAATAAAAGACTCTTCACTCCTCCTGAACACACACCGGAGGGGGGGTTAGCCCCAGCACAGATTCCTTCGTGCTTTCGGGCTCCGTCCCATCATGTCCGGAGCCCAGGTAGAGCAAATTTATGTCAAGGACTAGTCGACAGCACGTTTCTGCTCTGCCGCCGAGCAGGTGAGGGCTGGTGAGGAGGCCTGAGGGGCCCCCAACCGGCCGGAGGTGTGCGTGGCCGCTGACTGGCTCCCAGCCATCCACTGAGACCCTGTCTGGCGCTTACAGCTCTTGTCCCAGGGGAGGACAAAACTCTAGAAAGCCGGACGAGGCATGGCTGGCCGCAGCAAATCCAGAAGCACTGCTTCCACCCTCCCCTGCACTCTGCCCGCAAGTATCCAACGCCAGGTGAAAAGCTCACCATTTATCTCATGGTCTCCAGGATTGCAGAATTGGGACAGCCAAAGGGAGAAAAAGTTCATAAATCAAAGATGAAGGGTCTCTATGAGTGAGGAGGACTGACTGGTCCTGGTCCGTTCAATACTTTAATCTCTCTCTCTCTCTTCCTTGTTTTGAACATGCGGTGGGGATAACAGCAGCACCTTCTCAGAGTTTAGCAGCGGGACCTGCGGGTCCACACTATGGGACACCTAAACCGAGATTTCCGTGTGCAGCACCTGGAGCACTAGTTTCCAGAACATTTGGGTGGAGGCCGGGGCTCGGAGGTTTTCTTTAGGTCTTTGGCAAGTAAATTCCTCATCCGCCCGCCCCCCACCCCAAACCTGATGTTCCTCAACTATCAGTGGGGTGAGAGGTGAGGGTGGAGGCCAGCTTCAGGAACCCAGAGCTCTCAAACGACACGATCCTCTCCTGCGACTGGATGAGTCCTGGGACGGCCATGACGCCTGCGTCAACCAAAGGTGTAAAACCAGCAGGACACGTGAACGGCAGCCACTGGCCCTTTCTGTCGGTCTCAACATGGCATTCAGTTTATTTAACAAAACTTCTGATGGAGTCTAAGGAAAGCTATTAAAAATGCATTTTAGGAAAGTGCCTGGGTGGCTCAGTCGGTTAAGCATCTGCCTTCAGCTCAGGTCATGATCGCAGAGTCCTGGAATCGAGCCCTACATCGGGCTCCCCCACTCAGCCTGCTTCTCCCTCTCCCTCTGTGCTCGCTCTCTCTCTCAAACAAATAAGTAAAATCTTTTTTAAAAAACAAAAAAAATAAATAAATAAAAATGCCTTCTAACTCTCCAGAGAGTCCAGGTTTGAAGGGAGAAACCAGAATTTGTTGCTGGCCACCTGATGCCAATTCGGGGGTATTTTTTTTTTTTTAATCTGTTAACCCAAACAGATTCCTCATAACCATTATAGTGGGTTGAACTGTGACCTCCCCCCAAAAAAAGATGTCCTCACCCCTAGAACCTGTGAATGTGACCCTATTTGGAAACAAGGTCTTTGTAGTTAAGGATCTTGAGATGAGACCATCCTGGATGGAGGGCGGGCCCTCAATCCAATGACAGGTATCCCTGTAGGAGACACACGGGGGAGATCTGAGACGCAGAGAGGAAGGCCACCGGAAGACAGAGGCAGAGACTGGAATGACATGTCCACAAGCCGACGGCGGCCATCGGCCACCAGCCACCAGAAACTGGGGAGAGGCGTGAAACAGACGCCCCCCTGAGAGTCTCCAGAAGGAACCAGCCTCGCTGGCACCCTGACTTCCAATGTCTGGCTTCCAAAACGGAGACAGAATCAACGTCCGCTGTCCTAAGCCATTCAGTCTGTGCTCACTTGTCACAGCAGCCCCTAGGAAACAGACACAACCATCACAGGAATGAGCTCAGTCCCATCGTTCCAACGTCCCGATGAGGCCGGAGAGGCTCAGGAAAGGCTAACGGACTTGCTGCAATTCGGACTTGCTGCAATTCGCTCGGCGCCCCTGCGGCGGCCCTGTGGCCCTGCTGCTCTCTCCGCGCCGCCGGGCTGCCTTTTGCGGACGTAAACCAGTCTCGGCTCCTTCATTCGCAGACACGAGGGCTGTGAAACCCACAGTTACGGGATGTGTCCCAGGTTGCGGCTTCTTGACGGCAGAGCCGCCAGAGCCCCACACTTCGGCCTCCTTTCACTGATGAACCAGGGCCAAGACCCGCCACCTCCCGGAGCCAGCTCTGCGAGGGGAGCCTGGTTTATGAGAGTCACAAGTACCGAGATGTGGAGTTTCACACTAATTTTCCCTTGCACGTAAATGGCTGAAAAGTAATGGTGTCAATTTTAATGAGGATCAAGCAAGGCTCCTAAAAGGGCTCCTATAAACGAGAGCATTTCCCTCACACACAACAATGGCTGGCTGTTTAATTCCAGCACACAAGAATGTCACTTAAATTACACGGCTTTTACATTAAAGTGCTTATGGGAATGCCTTTCCAAGGAAGAATCTCGGTAAAAAGATCTCGCCCATTTTTGATGCTCCGTAATATCTGAACCGCAAACACCTACGTATCACAGCAACAAAAATAAACCCTCGAAGAATGTGAACGAGGACAGGGCTTCACTTTTGCTGGGAAAGAGTCTCTGCTGTTCCGTGAGACGCAGCTGTAGCTGGGAAGCCTGTTATCACGTGGCGGTATATTACACTTGGACTGTGGGCCACCAGAAAATCGTTGTTCAAGCCTGAATCCCTTTTGTTGCCACTTGCTGAGATGTTCAGAACGCCCGCCTGCCAACGCCGTAGTCTACATGAGACTCTCGAGCTGACTCAATTCTAATTTTATTAGTGCTTCTCAAAGCAATTACTGGGGTTTTGAGCAAAGATGAGAGTATCTCACACCTCCATCTTTCCTGAAAATGTATTCTACTCCACTGACTTTTGGCTTCTATTTATAAAGAAGGTTCAAGGCTTGGAAAATTATTAGGGGTTGAGCTTTAATGGATATTCCCAACCAGCATTGTGTCATTATTGGCCCACGTCTGGCTGGGCAATCTCCCAAATTTGTGACATAATCAGGCCTTTCTCTGCATTACTCCATACGCTCTATGCTCCCTCTACATTACAACACTGAATCATACGCTCTTTTCAACAAGACTGATTGCCAGGGGATTAACATTAGACAGCACAATTCCATTATTCAGCAGCCTAATTCAAATCCAGCCCTAAACTGTAAGAGACATTGCAGGGCTTCACAGAGATGAGCTGCCAGAGAGCTCAAAGGAGCGGTGGGGTGAGGGGCTTTTGAATGTTTTACGTAACAACTCAACCTAAAACCTGCTAGGAGCCAGAGCCCATTGGCTGAGGTGGCCAAGCTGACTCCCGATTCCTGGACCGGTCCCCAGCGCTCCCCCAGGCAAAGTCAGAATCCCCACGGACTGCTACAACACGATTATTTTATTCGCACCCTCAATTGCTTGGTTTCAAAATTAAGTATTTAAGAACTTTTAGCCCCAAATCTTTCTTTCCTTAAATAGAAACACTCTCAAGTCAAATACAGGAGATGGGAGGCCCAATGTGAACTCCACGTTGCGTGCTGAATCAATAGATTTATGGCACCTCCTTGCCAAAATAAATGTTCACCATTCTCTTCTCATATTTGAGTGTCACTTCTTTCTGTTTGATCTGTAAAATATCTGTACATAGTAATTCCCACTAAGAAACCTTCCCCAAATATCTGTGAGGAAAGAGGGTTCTGAAACTTAGTCTCTTATAAATACATTATGTAAAAGCTACCAAATTTCACATTAAGGCTTCTGGGTAACAAAAATAAAATGTCACAAACACGTTTTTCACTGAATTCTAACATACACGTGGAAATAAACACTATCTCACGCTAAGGCAGAGTTTCTTATGGATCTAATTTAACTTGATAGAAAATCCAAATAGTTTTCCATTTAATTTTCAGTTAACCTCAAACTTCAATTAACCAAAATCTATGTAATTTGGTTAATCAAGCTTTCGGGAGGTGTTCTCATGGTTCTCTGGGCAAATCAAATCGCTATGGAGCCTCTCTTCAAAGAGTTTCTAGTTTCTTGAAGGAGAAGAAATGCCCACATATGAAATAATACCAGGGACACACGCACAGGAAATGATGGAGGAAAGCCTTTTTGCTCATAGACGTGGGGGCAGGCATGAGTCTGTGGAGTTACATAGGGTCACATTAAGGCTAAATCCATCAGGGAGAGCCCAGAGTTGAGACCTTTAGCAGGAGCTGGCAATCCGGTTGGCTGACCCCCATCCAGGACTCAAGGTCAGGTGGTGATCCTGAGAGTCCAGGTAGATGACAAGACAGAGAAAAGATGGACTGTACAAAGAAAAGATTTTAGCCCACCAGCCCTGCAGCAACGAGACATCCTCAGCATTGCCAATCCTCCAAAAAGACAGAGAAACCCTCTTTCCTTATCATTTACAATGCAACATGCAAGATGGGAAGAAATCTGAGTTCTGGGACAACAGGCTCATGGTCTTAAGATATTTAATTAATAGCCTGGCAATCTGAGCACTTAGATATTTGTTTACAAGCCCATATACACAGTTCCCTTTTCAGAGAAGAAATTGTTTCTAGGAACAAACGCTGAACATACAGTAGCGAATGACTTTCTCCTGATGGAAGTGAAGGGTGCCTTGACCCTGATCTGCCTCTAGCCAGCTATCAGCTCAGTCACTGTGATACCTTTTCCTTTACTCTTCAGCCAGCATAATACAATTGCCTTAGAACATGTTGCCTCTCTTTTAAAAACAAACTTCTAGGGGCTCCTGGAAGGCTCAGTTGATTAAACATCCAACTCTTGGTTTCAGCTCAGGTCATGATCTCAGGGTCTTGGGATCGAGCACCGTGTTGGGCTCCATGCTCAGTGTGGAGTCTGCTCAAGATTCTCTCTCTCCCTCTCCCTCTGCCCCCCACCTCCTGCACCCTTTCCCCAAACACACTAACATTCTTCAGAGTAATCTCAGCTTCCAGTATGTCAGCACCTTTCATACCATGTCCATTTTGCACAAGACATGAGAGAACCAGGAAGATCACACAAAATACATCAAACGTGGCTCACTGGAAAAGAGAACACCGTCAAATAACAAAAAAATCCTCCAACAACAGCGCATATTTAGAAAGGAGAATGGACCAACTCTCCTTAAACCACGGCGAGAAACAAGACTCACTTTCGCAAGGTCACAGGAGTCAAGCTGGTGGACAGCTGCCCCTCTGGGAGAAGTACACTCACCAACGACATCGAGGTGGTACGTGTGATTGATGGAGCCGTACTCGTTCTCTACCACACAGGTGTAATTTCCTTTGTCGGACGGGACCACGCTCTCCATAATAAGGCTCCAATGCTGGTTTCGCACCTGGAAAGATCAAAGTAAAGGTGCTTACTTAACAATCTTAGCGAAGAACACCAGGTATTTGCTTTCTTGATTTAAAGAGAAGTTGAGGGAGACAAGGAAGGTAGAGAAGAATCACCTGACTTCTCCATTTTCCTCATACTAAGGACGCAGAATGGAGACAAATGAAAACAATCATTATCATCAAGGTGAATGTCTAGCACTGGGATACAGACGTGTTCAGATATGCAAGTGTGCGGAGTGGGTCTCTCACAGTCATGGTTTGAGGGTTCCTCCAGGAGCTGCCAAATGGCCAGGGGAACTTGCACGTTAGCCTACGACCCTATCAGTGCCTCAGAGCAGACAGGCTGAAGGTTCTCACCTACTAGGAACCCTGAGGCCCCACGGCACCCATGGACTATTTATCGCCAACCCCCACGAGCACTTACTGTATGCCAGGCACTACTCTGAGCACTCCATCCGGCCTTAGCTAATGTGATTCTCCCAAGAAGCCCACAAGCTAGATTCTGTATTGTTCCTGGAGTCTTCCAGTTTCTTTCCCCATGGTCCTCAGATGCCATCTGGAAGTCTCTAGAAGTTTCAACTGGGAACACAGGTCTGCCCCTCCCGTCTCTGGCAGTGGCCGATGAGATGCTACATATTTCTGAGAGATATACTCAGAATTCCAAATATGGGAGCAATGAATCCTCAGGAAACCTAAGTTGTATATCTGTCTGCTTACAAACTCCTTGAGACTTTTCAAAGATAAGCAGCACATGTGAAAATAGGTTAGTGATTCCCACCCACAGGTCTGTCAACATGCAAACAGACTAGACTCCAACATTCCCACCTTGCTTTGAAAATATTTTCATCAACTTAAACTTTCAAGCAAGCATGACTTTTCCTCACGAAGACCAAAATGCAGATTTTTATCTTGCAGGTTCAAGGCTTTAACATTTTCTCCAAATCCAAGTCATGTTTTAAAGGTATTTCGGGCAAGGCACTCTAAAGACATGGAGAGGGAAAAAAAAAAAAAAAAAAAAAAAAAAACCANCCCTACCAGTCTTAACTATGATTTCAGGAATTTCAACTGACCTTCTGAATGATTCCCTGAGCATTGCAAGTGTTTTCTGCCTTAATCACATAAAAACCGATAATACCATCAGAGCCTCTGCAAGCACACGAGTGAGTCAAGGAACTACAGTAAAGAGAATCATCTCATGAATGCTCCATTATAAGAGCGGGAGGGCAGAGCAGCTGTCCACTTTGAAAAGCAGCGCCAACAGAGGTAAGAGGTTATCACAGCCTGCTACCACCCAACGCGTGTGTCACGTCAGATGTTCAGTTCTGCTTCGAGCCACTCTCACAGGGAGCAGCCACTGATGCTGAGTTTAAAAACGAGACCACTGCTCATCACGGACAGTCCTCTGCAGGACCCCGGGGGTGAGGGCTGGACTCTTCTTCACCGAGCACAAGCATGAAGAGTGAGTGAGCTCTGGGCAGACAGTCCCTTTGTTCTAGCTGCTGTCCTCGCACCAGCTCCCCTGTATAACCCTGAAGACTGCTTCAATCTACTGTCATGGAGCTGACTCGGGGACAGTCATTCTCACAGTCACAGGCGAAGAGTGTGGCGGTAAAATGAATCTGAAAGCATCACACCCCAATGGGGAGAGTCTGTCCCCTCCAATGGAGAAGACCTGCCTTCTGCTCTTGGCTGGGCCACAGACTTGGAGGAGAACCCAAGCAAGAGGCTAGGTCTCCTCTTAGGAGGGACAAGCGTTCCATGCACGGTGTATAGAGGGAACGCCATGAAGGAGGAGAGGGGACTGCTAAGTTGTCCAGGGCAATAAGAATTCTCTCCTGAAATCCGTGCCCCCTGGGTGTTACCCTGGAGCTGTGTGCTGAAGAGCATAAAAGACTCAGGTACTAACTCCTTAATTTCACTTGAGGCAGGTGGGCCCACACGGAGACCCTCCCTCTCTCCAAGCTCTCAAGCGTATCAGAAATGGGACTTTCCTGGACTCTGGAGGGCTAATCACACGGAGGCTAACCTGGGGATGAAGCCATAGGCCCTAACGTCACCAAGCCACGTAATCCAGCATTTAGCCCTGCTGTAAATATTCAGTTCTTTGAGCCCCCGCTCAAATGTCATGCCCATAAGCCCTTAATCATGACTAGTGCCTGTCTCTGGACCCCGTCCAAGCTGTCAATGTCTTTCTTGCGCCTGGATCCAGATTTGGCACACGGCACACTCCAAATGGAGCTGAAGCCGTACGACACAGGGAGGGCATCGTCTGCCTCTGCCCAAGACATTACATCTTGGCATACACAGCTCGGCATACCACTGCCGTTTTTAACCCCAGGGCATATGGTCAGATCCAGTCTCTCGTCGGGGCTATGGCATTCCACGTCAGATCTCTCGTCGACAGCATGTGCTCCCTGAATATTTACTTCCTGCAGATGCACTGCAAATATGAACAAGTTAACATTTATAAAATGCTTTCACAATGAGAAACACATTTACCAAACAAGGTGCTTCTGCCCTTTCCGAGACCTTGGTACTCAATCAATACTGCCCCATGCAGTGCTGTTAATATTTATTTTCTTACACCACTGCTGCAGTATTTGATTCTTTGACATACCACCAATCCCAAATTTTATGAGCTGTGGCATTTTCCAAATGGACACCCTTAGAAGCTGCCAACAGTGGGACGTTTGACACTTCCATGGGGGATATCCTACCATTAATTAGTGGTTGCTTAATGACAAGCTAAGAGAGGACAAACGGTAACTCTATCAAGATGGGGAGCAAAGGCACAAAGACTTTTGTGTTTCTTTTCTAAGCCCTACACTTCCATACCCCGATTCAGGGTCAACCTAAAGACATGATCCTTCCAACAAAAATGTCAGATGTTCTCTTCTACGTGTTTTTATATATTCCTCATCTTTTTAGAGCTACCATTCTTCTGCCCCTTAGAGCAAATGCACTTCTCTGCTTTCACAGAAGAGGGAATGTAAATACCCAATAAACATATGAAAAGATGCTTAACCTCATTAACAATCAAGGAAATGCAAATTAAAACAATAATGAGACACTGTTATTCACCAGCTGATTAACAAAAATTAGGAAGAGCCACGTCACTACTGAGTACTTAAGTGAGGGTGGAGGGAAAGAGGCTCAAATTGAGAACAGGAACACAGAGAAAAACCTTTCAGTAAAATAATTTGGCCAGGCCTATTAAAATTAGCAACACATTTTTTTTTCTTTTTACCCAGCTAATTCCACTTCTAGAAATCTAGCCTACACAGAAAACAGCAGGATGACTTCAAGTCCCATGAACAAGACTGTTGCTTCGAGAACCGTTTGTAACAGCAAAAATGAATCCATCAGGAAAGAGAGTCATTAATAATATATAGTTCATCCTACATGAACTGATGTATAGTTAATTCATTCCAACAAAATAGCATACGGTCATTAAAAAGAATGAGGTATTCGTAAGTTCAGACCTGGTAAGATACCGTGAATAGTTATGGATGGGGGGGAAGTAGGTGGTATAAAAATATGTATATTTAGGATTCCATCGTACAGAAATACACACGCATGCGTGCACGTGCGCGCACACACACACACACACACACCCCTACAGGTGCCTGTAGTATAGCCCTGAGTCTGTAAGCATGACTGTATAAACACAGCTGAAATCAGAACGAAAACGTACTACATACATTGTTAGCAGTACATTTTCTATAATTAACTGGTGGGGTTATGCATGTTGCTGACTTTTTTTCTCATTTTCACTTTTCAAATTCAAACAGAAATCACATCTGACCAGGGGTCGCCTGGGTGGCACAGTGGTTAAGCTTCTGCCTTCAGCTCAGGGCGTGATCCCAGCGTTCTGGGATCGAGCCCCACATCAGGCTCCTCTGCTATGAGCCTGCTTCTTCCTCTCCCACTCCCCCTGCTTGTGTTCCCTCTCTCGCTGGCTGTCTCTATCTCTGTCGAAAAAATAAATAAAATCTTTAAAAAGAAAAAAAATTAAAAAAAAAAAAAGAAATCACATCTGACCAAAAAAAGTGAAATAAAACCGCGCCCCCTGCCTCCCCCATCAGGAGTAACTGCGGTGCTATGGAACCAGCTTGGCTGTAAGTCTCTGGCAGACTGAGCGAGAGGGCCGGGGAGGACAGAAATCCTGCACCGGCAGACACACGCACAATCCTTTCTTCTCATTCCTGCCCGTGGCCAAATCTTTGTGGAATTCATCATTATTTTTCATCTGCCAAGGAACAGAATTAGAGAGCATGAGGCTTCAAAACTATGTTCACTAAAGACGTGTAAAAATAACATTTCAATACTGAAACAAAGCAGATTGAAGCTAATGGCCTAAGCTCTTTTACTCCTAATACAAAAAAGTGGATTCCACAAACATTCCACACCAGTGGTCACAAAGACAAAAGGTGGCCCAGACAGGTTTTTTCAGAATTCCTCTGCTACCTAAGTCTTCCAAGGTGCATGTTTAAACCCTCAGCTATCTTCAGGTGACAACTGGGAATGTAGCTTTAGTTTGTTACGATACCAAAACACCTAGGGGAAAAGTCAAAGGCCAAAGACCCAGGCTGTCACCTGGATGTTTGGTTTCCACATTGCAAAAAAAAAAAAAAAAAAAAAATGGACATTTCCAAATAGCTAGGTGTTCGATAACAAGCAGAATAAACATCCAGAAGCTGGACGGAAAGTTTTGCTCTATGCCAAGTCAATGAATACTGTGTCCATGTGATGGCAAATACCCCCAACACTTCCTTCCACCAGTATCAGGGCCCAGTTTATGGAGAAAGGCAGCAATCCCTTTGAACCCTGGCCTTCATAAAGGCAGCCGTGAACTACAGCTCACCATAAGCCGGTTGTCATTAGATGCCCAGAGCATCACTATCCCGTGCCAGACCCCATTTTCCAGCAAGTTCCTAGGGTCTCTAAGCCAGGCTTCTGGAGGTATGCAAACTGAGCTTACACGTGACAAGGGCTGTGGCACTCACTGCTGCTTATCTCCACGCAGATGTGGAGGCAAATGCCTGATTAATGCTTAAACTCCTGAAGTTTGCTTTTCAGGAGGCGTCCAGAGAACAGGGCGAGGTGAGCTCTGATCCCATCTAGCAGGCAACTGCAGCAACCCTTCCGTACAGTCCACCCCGTGAACAATGCATGCATCTCCCAGGGCAATGAGGAGAGAATTACGAAAGGAAAGGCTGTCCTTAGATGCCTGGAGGGGCTCAGAAAGGCGCTGTGGGGGCAGACTGCCAGCAGGGTCACTGCCTTTCAAATTTCACTCTTTAAAAATCTCATGACCTTCCTCAAAAAGCTGAATGAAGAATCGTCAGATGACCCAGCAATCACACTGCTAGGTAGAACGCAAAGGAACTGCAAGCAAGGACTCAAACAGATATTTGTACACGCATGTTCAAAGCTGCTTCTTTCACAGGAGCCAAAAGGTGGAAACATCCCAAGGGCCCATGGACAGATGGATGGATACACAAAATAGGGCCAGCCATATAATGGAATGTTATCCAGCCCTAAAAAGCAATAAAAGTCTGATTCTTGCTACAACACATCTGAACCCAGACAGAAGGAAAAATATCCTATGATTCCACTTCCACAAAATACCTGCAACAGGCAAATTCAGAGACAAAAAAATTAGACGTTACCAGAGCCTGCAGGGCGGCGGGGGGGGTGGGCAGGGAAGAGGAATAGAGAATTATTTCTTAACGAATACAGAGTTTCTGTTTGGGGTGATGAAAAATGAATGACAAATTTTATATTCTGTGTATTTTACCACAATTTGAAAAAATCCCAAGCAGATCACAGATTATATGCCCAACTTTGCTCTCAACAGTATACCTTGGGCTGACAGATACTTAGCACGTTCTTAGGATGCCCTTACTACCTCCATGGTTCTTATTTATCACAGTGTTTTTTATAAAAACATGGAACCACGTTTGAAGAAAGCAGTTTAGTAAGAGCATGAACTTTGGAGGAAAACCACCTGGGTCCAAATGGCAGCTCCGCCACCAAGGAGCCACGTGACAAGCCTCATCTGTAAAAGGGGCAAAGTAACAGTGCCCCCCCCCCGCTTTGGGCTGTGCAGGGGACCCAGTGCCATGGCGGACGGGAGGTGCCCCGTGCAGGCACGACACAGGTGAGCAGTCCGTGTGTGCTGGCTGATAGCAACATACACCTGCTTCCTCATCACGATGGCCTGCTCCCGGATGAAAGCTGAAATGCCTTGGCTGAGAAAGAGCTCAACAAAATATAAGTATATGAATAAGGACATCAGTCGTGATTTTTCCAAAGAAACATTTAATCAAAAGTCTCTAATATGACATCTAAGCAACCTGGAAAATGTCAATCTCATGAAGCTACCCAGCAAAACCACCAGTTTAGTTGTGATTATGAGAAAATGGGTTTTGCCTCATCCTTTCTTGGACCTGAAACCCACCAGGAAACTGACAATCCAGACCGGGATGCTTCACCCGGCTCAGGGGTCCACGGGAGTTCTCACCTCCAGGATGCCTGACGCCATGCCCTCTTGTGCCCGTCCCACAGCCAGACTGAGGCGAGTGCTGTATCCTGTGATCTCTCTTGGTTCTCAGGCAGTTATTAAATGGCATGAAAGGCAGTTTTTAAGAATACTCTTCCCCTCTATGCTTGAGTCATTATCTAGGAAAGAGTCGGGAACTGAGGTGGTCTATTAATTACCTCGGTCTCCTTGCTTTTCTGCATTAAATGGTAATTACTGTTCAGAGCCCTTTGAAATATCTAGCCTTTTGGTAACCTGGTTCTAAAAACAAACAAACAAACAAAAAACACTCCATGCTATTTTTTATGATAAAAAGTGGTGGGTGGTTATGCTACTAAGTCACAGTTGGAAGGGATCAGATGTTCGAAACTATCTATCCAAACTTCACTTTAAGGATGGGTGGCCTAAGAGAAGAGCTTCAACAATTTGCCCACAGTCAAGACTGATGAAAGAGCCCAGGCAGGAGTACAATTAGGGAGATACAGTTATGCTTCAGGTCAACCTTTATCACCATAAATAATAACAGCTACTCAGCCTTTGCCCACATACTAAGAAAAACAATAACGTGACTCTTAAATCACCTAAGGAAGGCTCAGTGTGAGTTCTTTGAGAAATAAGACTGAACTACAGAATACCAAATCGTTCTCTTGGTCATTTTAATTAAAAGGAGCTTTCTGTCCAATTTCATAATTCTCTTTGATTTTGTTTTGGGTTTTTTGGGGTTTCCTTCTCCCTTCCCTGGCCACAGACGCACACCATTTCAAAACAGGCTGTAACACTGTGGACGAGGGCCAAGGTGCCTGATCCATAAACAGGTAGAAAGAGCTAGACCGACAGCTGAGCTGGGCAGACAGAGCGACCGTGGTTTATGGAATGAGATTTATGTAGGAAAAAAAAAAAAAAAGAAAATCACAGAAATAACACACATTTGTTTGTGGAAACTTTCAGGTTTTGCTTTCTGGAAAAATACATCTTGGAAAACCTGACACTTCGCTTCTTCGTTAAATAAAATGGCAAAGGGATAGGAGTCAGGGGAGAGGGACATCTGGGCATCGAGCTGTCCGCTTGTCAATGGGGTCTCTGCTTTGGGGGATTTCCTCAGGCCGAATGTTGGAGAAACAGAATTCTTTAAAAGTCTCTGCAGGTAACAAAGAAAGCCCCCCTGCAGCAACCATGCTCCCGACCGTGCCCTGTTCGGGGCCCTTCGGAGGCCTGCACCAGCCAGAGAGCTCGGACTCATGGTAGGGGCGAGGCTGCCGGCCTGTGTGACCACCCAGGACTTCATGACCTGGGGGCTTAGGGTGAGTCTAACACATCATTAGCAAGGGTTATGCTTTAAGTAACTATGTTTTCCCAGGAGATTAGAGATCTCTTTCAAGTCCCAGAAGGTCCCTGGGGCTCGATGGAATTTCTGAGGTAACCGGTACCCCCAAATCAACATCTAATGCCACAACTGCTGTGAAAACTCCTTACTAAACCCAGGTTGACTACCTCTGCTTTTGATGGAGTGACACCCGCACCACACCCCAGGGTCCTCAGGCATGGCCACAGACTCTTCCCCGGAGGAAGTCCAACAGGACCAGAAATGTGCACTCATCACCGCCAGACAGCACACCACGTTCCAAAGGTTCCAATACTCTCTCCTCCTTGCTCTTTTTTTCAACTGCAAAATATACTTTATCTTTTCTTTTTTTTTAAAGATTTTATTTATTTACTCGACAGAGATAGAGACAGCCAGCGAGAGAGGGAACACAAGCAGGGGGAGTGGGAGAAGAAGAAGCAGGCTCACAGCGGAGGAGCCTGATGTGGGGCTCGATCCCATAACGCCGGGATCACGCCCTGAGCCAAAGGCAGACGCTTAACCGCTGTGCCACCCAGGCGCCCCTACTTTATCTTTTCTTAAGACCTTATTTTTTAAGTAATCGCTACACTCAACGTGGGACTCAAACCCACACCCCTGAGATCAAGAGTTACATACTCTACCGACTGAGCCAGCCAGGCACCCCTACAGCAAAATATACTTTAGATTTTTGTTCCCATGCACTCAAATTCCCATTCTCTTTCACTCCAGAAACGGCTTCAACGTGGAACAACAAAAATCCTTCGGTCATCTGTGCCTCAATGCGAACAGGCAAAAGGTACTCTGCACAAGGTTCCCCACTTTGCTTTTTTTTTTTTTTTTTTTTAAAAATTTTTTTTTTTNCAGAGAGAGAGGCAGCCAGCGAGAGAAGGAACACAAGCAGGGGGAGTGGGAGAGGAAGAAGCAGGCTCCCAGCAGAGGAGCCTGATGTGGGGCTTGATCCCAGGACGCTGGGATCACGCCCTGAGCCGAAGGCAGACGCTTAACAACTGAGCCACCCAGGCGCGCCCCCCCCCCAACTTCGCTTTTAGAACACAGGCGCTCTCCGGTTAGCGCAATGTTGCCCTCGATAATTAAAACTGAACTGCACCTGCTAAAAATCAAGCAGCATTTCCTCATCAGGCACCCTTAGTCTTCTGGCGCATTTATAATCACTAATTCCGATTTGCAAAAAGCTCCTTACCCATCATAATGATGTTGGGCCTATTTATTTTGACACCAAGAGTTTCTGGAGGCTCATCAATTCTTTTCTACTTTTTTCCAAGGCTGTCTTCAGTGAGGAAACTCGTTACCCACCAGGATTTCGACCACCACTCTTATACCTCGGTTGTACTGAAATGAAATCATTGGAGCTACATCCACTATGTTCCCGGAGAGCATTTGGTGGTTACACCAATCCCCAGGGCCACAAGTGTAGTGGTTTTAACTCTTTTCCAACCAGCACGCACCTAAGGAAATCTTTGTCTTATCGTCCTTTACAAAGAAAGCCAGCCAACCTCCCGATCTCAGGGTGCCTGGTGTAAGTACCAACCTCAGAGCGAAGAGACGAAGCACCCGCCCGCCTCCTGCTCCCACCACCAAGCAGGAGTCGTGGAAGACAGACCAAGTGTGTCTACTTGCACAGCTTCCAAGGCACCGACCTCGCAGCAGACAGACCTCACACCTGTCGCACACACAAACTGCCCCACGTCCCACCTTAGAAATTTACTCATAGGCTTTCCCCGTTGTCCACTGGGTTTTGGCTTCTAAATACGTTTAAATGTTAAAACAAAAACAAAATACCACTTTTGAAGAAGAGAACATCCCTTTAAAGATGAGAATTGGGTATGGTATTTCAGAAAAGGGCCCTGGGGCACTTTTTTCGTGGAGAGGCGGCCCATCACACCACCGTAGTGATGAGGTCAGGGCTCACGTGCCCTCTCAAGTGACGTCGGTGTCGTGGACACAGCTGTAGCAGCAAAGGCCACCCACCAAGAAATCCTCTCCAACCTCGTTCTTTGGAACCAGGGGTCCGGGCTAGAGCCACCTCTAGTTTACCCCCTGCAGCTTGCCCAGTGGCTCCCGCTGATCCCAGGTCTCCTGATGTCCACGTCCTTGGGGAATTCATCTCCTCCCCTAATGATCGGCTGCATAACAGAAAACAGCCAAAGGGCTCGGAGGTCACTTCCATGATTAGGTTACCAGAGGCCGTGACTCCTGTCTTCTTCACAGGCTACCTCTGCTTGTCTGCCCTCCCTGAGGGGGGCCAGCTACCACACGAAGAGGCCCACGGGGCAAGGAACTGAGTGAGGGCAGCCTCCAGCCCACAGCCAGTGAGGAACTGAGGCCCTCGGCCCAACAACCTGCAAAGAAGTGAGTCCGACAACCGTGGGAATGAGACTGGGAGCAGGTCCTTCCCCCCAATCGAGCCTACAAATGAGACTCCAGACTAACTGAAATCTTAGTCCTATAAGAGACCTCGCCGTGGAAGACCTAACTAAGCCACACCCGGAAACTGTGAGATAGTAACTGCTGTTTAAGGCTACTGCACCTTGGGGGAATTTGTCACACAGCAACAGATAACTAACGCACCAACTCATGCTTTCCACACACACCACAGAATGTCCTCGTCAAATTCCTCCAGCCTTCCTCATATGCTCAATTCCTCAGGGCCTCCCCTTCCATACTAAATAATGTGGACTCCATATCTCTCTTTCTGAGACACCCTTCCTTCAAACTGAGCCCAGGATCCCTCCCTGACCTCTGTTATCCTTAGCCTCCGAAGAGCCAACATCCTCTCTCCCCGCAGCCCAAGGACAACGTGCTCTTCTGACTTCGGCCCACTCAGATCACGACTTTCTGGTCTGCCTTCCCTACTGGACGAGGAACCCCTGTGAACTGGGGCTGTGCTCTGTCCAGCGCCTCAGATGGTGCCTGTCCCCGAGGACGCTCATCAGTGTCCGCTGACCAGAGGAACAAGAGCCTGAATGGGCATTTACAGACCTCCTTCCATACATGGTTGTCAAGGGCCACCTGCCCTAGAGTGAGACTACACTTCACCCCCTTCTGTGACGGGCTCTCCAGAGCCTTGCAGACGGAGGACAGAGATCGCCTGTCACCATGAAAGCATCCTCTCTTCCTAAGTACGATTTCATACCCAGTGTCTAAGC
Source organism: Ailuropoda melanoleuca (assembly GCF_002007445.2). Lineage (NCBI taxonomy): Eukaryota > Metazoa > Chordata > Mammalia > Carnivora > Ursidae > Ailuropoda > Ailuropoda melanoleuca. The sequence continues at coordinate 119,901,816 of NC_048223.1, forward strand.
CAAGGCCATCCATACTCACACAACCCTGCTCAGACAGGGCACGTATGCGGACACTTCTCTGATTCTGCTTCAGTTTTCATTTTACGGACTATAAAGCATATAGAAAACAGACTCTCAACTTTGTACCCTTCTGTCATTAAACTCTTCTAGAATAAAGAACAAAGCAGGGGCGCCTGGGTGGCTCAGTCGTTAAGCATTTGCCTTCGGCCCAGGGCTGGGAGCCTGCTTCTTCCTCTCCCACTCCCCCTGCTTGTGTTCCCTCTCTTGCAGGCTGTCTCTCTCTGTCAAATAATAAATAAAATCTTAAAAAAAAAAAAAAAAAGAACAAAGCAAATGGGGATTATGCTTTTAAAGTACATGCAAGTCCAGGAAAACTGTTTTAAAATATCAACCACGGGGGCGCCTGGGTGGCACAGCGGTTAAGCATCTGCCTTCGGCTCAGGGCGTGATCCCAGCGTTATGGGATCGAGCCCCACATCAGGCTCCTCTGCTATGAGCCTGCTTCTTCCTCTCTCACTCCTCCTGCTTGTGTTCCCTCTCTCACTGGCTGTCTCTATCTCTGTTGAATAAATAAATAAAATCTTAAAAAAAAAAAATAACCACGGAAATGACCGATGAGGATATCTACTGATTTAAAAAAATACAGATAGATAGAGAGAGAGAGATATTTACATTTATATTCCTTCCAGTTTCTGCTACCTTTCAACTACTTAGAAAAGAGATTTATAAAAATGTAAGAAACAGAACATTTTGGAAAACTTCATTCTACCTTATAGCCTCCAATGCGATGTTCCTGCTTAAACTCCTTTCCATTCTTCAGCCATCGCATAGTTGGTGTTGGATTCCCCCCAGCTGGGCAGCGAAACTTGACAGTATTGGCTGCAGGGACAGCATGAAGTCGCTTTTCCATCTTTTCTGTGTTGGTCCAGTACGGCGCTCCTGGGGTGGAAAACAAGGTTACAATGTACAGAGGAGGAGAGCTTCATTTCCATAACAGGAAGATACTGTTACTTTGTATGTGAGTGAGCTGACATTTTCAAAAATCTTTGGGTAATATTTACATTAGGAAAAAAATTTTCTGAAGTCTAGCAGATGGCCTAGCAGAAGGTCCCTGGAGATGGACTGCTTGTTAGTTTGTGTCTCTTAACGGGGGAAAAAGTGTTTGAGGTACCTTCTCTCCCTTGTTCCTAGTGCCAGAATATAAATTCATGGCAAATCATGTTTTCAAAAGCTACTTTCTACAGACAGTGACAACGTTTAAGTAACTAACAACAGCTGAGTCCTCCGAAATGTATCATTTTAGATCACCACCCTGAGCAAAGGATCACATATACACACAAGGTGCGCTCGATGCCAAGTCCGTTTAGTCAATGACACTGTAAAGGACGATCAATAATGTAACTTACCATCCTAATACGATAAACTGTTCAGGGAGGCGTCACTAATTTCCCAGCACTTTATATGACAAACCAAAAAGCCCTATTACTAACTATGTGTTAATTTTTAAAATGGAGAGAAAATTTTTCAGTGGTTGTGAATGCCATAATTCCACCACCGTGTCTAAACAGGTAAAACTTAACAGGAGGCTATCGATTACATGTTACATGAAGTGGAGCCCTCTAAATGACCCACCAAGTCATGGATACAAGTGATTTTTTTAAACTCAAGAGAAGAGATAACTTTTTAAATTGCCAAACGAAGGTCATTTTATTTAAGTAAGAACCACAGCATCGATCCAGAATACCACCGTGAATTCTTCATGCCTGCCAAGAGCAGGTAATGAGCACTACTGACTGAGTGCTTTTTATTTGCCAAACAGAGATCTAAAAACTCTTCCATGTTTAGCATATCAATCCTGACACGAATCGAATGAGAAAGGCATCATTATAATCCTTGTTCACAGCCCAGGAAACTGAGGCACAGAGAAGTTACAAAGCTAGAAGAGGTGCAGGCAGATTTGAGCCAAGGCAGTCTGATTCCAGAGCCCTCTGTCTTTGCCCCTGCTCTCCATGCCTGGTAAGAACCAGCTTCTCCAAGGGGTCGGAATCCATACCTTCAACCACTCTGATGTTAAAGACCAGAGTCCAGGAGAGCCAGCCCTCGCCTAAGGCACACTGCCTTCTCAATCACTGCCCAAAAGTTCCACTAAAATCTCATATAGCTATTTAACTTTTCACATGTATGTTTGTCTTAGCAAACTGGTAGCCAAAATTTCCCTAAAGCATCCATCAAAAGGGGCTTGCACCTTCTAGAACATTCTATAACATTGAAATTCTAGAAGACTGATTCATAACTGTGTTTAGACTGAGCAGCAGCACACACATTTCACAAACCAGAGACCAAGGGGTCCAGGCAAGGGTTTTGTCTCTGATGTGGATTTACAAGTCTCCTCCTCTACTCTGTGGATGACACAGCCCACTCCCGGGGAGGGGTGGGTAACAATCCCCTTCACTTAACAGCCAGACTCTCATGGCAGAATTGGGAATTGGAAAAACCGCGTTCAAAACACCTACCCCTGTTTGCCTCACCCTTGCTCTTGAAACCTGACTATAAAAGGTGGAGCTGAGATTTCTTAACAAGGGCATGCTGAATCTTCTTTATCCTTGTTTATCTAAGTATCAATGTGTATGTAGATGGTATCTACACAATGCCAAGACCGTGCAAGCAAGGCAAAACTGAGGTGGTCAGTCATGTGTAGCAGAGAAAAAAAGGCCAGAGCAGGGGCAGGAGGAGAGCCAAGGAAGTACGAACAGGGCTGCACGCTTCCCTCTGAATCTAGTTGTATCTGCAACGAGGAGGCAACTTGGTAGCCATTTGGCTTTGGGTGTCAAATGCCCATAAACACACCCATTCTTTTGAGGGTTCACCAGGGAGTACTTGATCGTTATTCATCACAAGACTCCCAGGGCCTGGCATATACTGGAACAATTTCAATAATCTTTCATTTTAAAAGCTTCTACTTAGAAAAATCCATCCACAGCCACAGCCACTAAAAAGAAACCATTAAGGGCACAAAATAAATAATGAGCTTTGTTGCTACACAAAGACTTTTATAAATCTGACCTAAATGAAAAGCATACCTCATGCTGTCAGGTGTCTGTACTCATGTCATTTGTTTAAGTAAACACAATGGCCTATTCATATGAATTAGCTAAATATTAACGTAGTAACTCTTTGAGATAGCATCAATTACGGCTGAGCTGATCCTCTGGAATGTCTTTTCTTTTTCATATAAAAGGAATCAACAGATACGTGCTTACATTCCACAAGGCATGATTTTTTACGTTCCCCAAAATGTTAAAAAGTAGGATTTAGTTGGAAGGAACTAGGAATGTTGCTGTGTTCCTCTCTCGCCGAGTGAAGCTGTCAGGGAGGCTGTGACCCACACGGGGCTCACCCCAGACCACATGAGCCCGTACGGTCATGGCCTGTGGCAACATCACACTGGCAGCTGGCACCTTTGTCTTGGCACCTAAGGAATGATTTAAGGACAAGGGTGAAAAGAATTTTGCTGGAATTTCTGGCAGGACGCCACTTCCCTGGGGTAAAAATTCAATCGTCAAAACTGCACCTATAAAATCTGCTCATGCAAAATAGACGCACAGCCACAAAGCAGGGTACGGGCACCCAGCTCATCATCTAAAGTCACAGAGATGCCAGGTGGGCGGGGCACCGTAAAGTCTAATCAGCAGAGTAGGAACCGATCGCCTACACGGCTACCCCCTGAAACCTACATCCCCCAACACTCTTCTCCTGAATACCTGTAAATAGTAACTCGACAGGAAAGTTGTCAAGCCACATTTTCCAGGTTCTCTGTGTGGCAGTGGTGGGCCCCCCCAGCGCTCTGCCCAGTCCCACTCACATCACACAGGACAACACACTTCGGTGACCAGGCTTTCCTTTAAGATTTTGAGCTCACGAATTTTTTTAATAAGCATGATGCTGGAGGGGAGGAATTATTTTTTTATAACAGCTCCTCCTGAAATAAACTAGTTCTATGTGGATCCAGAAGAACCTGGAAGGTTTAGAAAAATAATGACTGTAGGACCAGCCCCAGCTGCACTTTCTTCATCAGTGGCGTCATGTCTTCTGCAAACTTTGTATTCAATGTTTCCTGCCATTTTTGCAGTCTGGACACATGGATATGCCAGCCACCACCACCTCCACCCCATCCCCAACACATACACACACACACACAGAGGCACGCACCCCCTAAGAACAACAATGCAGCTGGTGAGAGACCAGGACCAGGCTCCTAAAGAAATTCCTCTTTTCATACTGTGGCTGGTGAACAGTGTTTTAACTTTCACTTGGAGAAGGAACTCCCTTAACAAATTAATGATTTACAAAAGCGAGATGACCCTTGCACACAGTAGGTGTTCAGTACAAACATTTCCACAACAACTTTATAAAAGATGAAACTTGCAAGCTGAGGCTAAGTCACATTTCAAAGAAGTCTCTGAGCATCCACTTCATGGAACCTCCCTGGCATAATCTTACGGATATAGGAGAAGTGAGTTTAAAGTCAATCCATAGAAAAGGAATAGTGATAAGAACCTCAGATGGCATAAAGAAACGAATTCTACTAAATCAGAGGTAAATAAGTTGACCTATAGGCTAGGGCGGTCCCTTCTGCTCTGACATTCTCAGATCTTCTGATATAACAGGTAGCAAAAGAATGATGCTTAGTCATTAAATACTAACAATGAGCTTAAAGGAATGGTAAAACCCAGGCAAAAAATAAATAAGTAAAATCTCATCAAGGAATGCTGTATCTACTCAGTATCATTTTTAACACTGAAACAGTTATTGTATATTAGTGAAAACGCTAATAAAATGTTACTTTACAGTAACAGTGTTCTCTGAAGATGTGCTGGTTAAACAGAGATGTATAACCCCACAAAAACTTCCCTCAACGTTCCCTCAACCCACCACCTCCATCCCACAGTGAAGATTCATCACACTCCTTCACTGGGCCTCCTCTTTGTCATTTACATGTTTCCATCATCACGGTGGCTCCATACTGAAATGCACCCCTTTCCATGTCTGCTGACCACTCAAAGTAGAACATCCAGAAAGTGCAGCCTGAGTAGTCTTCAGCCCATGGACTAGGCACTGAAGTGTTCATGGAATGGATGGATGGATGGATGGACAGACAGATGGACAAATGTACCAGATGGACAACTGCTAAAAGCTTGAGCTATAAGATGAGGGAGTTGACTGAATGTTCTAACAAGGTCCCTCCCCATCCTAACATTCTGTCCAGGTACTCTAGGCAGATACTGACTGTGCCAATACATGGTAGGATTAGAGGAGTTTTTTTGATCGTGCAACTGGAAACATGGGCTGCCCCCACAGAAGCCCTTATATGCTCCAGTATGTATCCCAACATGGACATCTAAGGTCTATGGTCGCCTCTCTTTCTGAAATCAAAAAGAGAACAGAGCCCAGCGGTTTAAAGGAAAAACATGGAATCATATTACCACTGTACCAATAGGCCCCAGTGACCATCTGGTCCAACGGCTGATGTGATCAATGTCACCCAGAAAGGTCAAGTGATCTGATCAAGGCTGCATGGCCAAGGCCAGGCTGAGGCAAGACCCAGGCCTCCAGCTCCCTGGGCAATGCTCTTTCAACCACTCCAGGCTGCCCTCTGAACTCTCCCATGGTAATTAAGTCAAAAGTTCAAGATTTATGTGAGCTGTGGACGCTGATGACTGCCAACTGTATTTTTATTGATGCAAAAATAAAAAAACACAGCCTGTTTCAGCTCCTAGATTAAGTCTCACAAACTCCCTAAAGCCCCACTAAGGCCTCTGTCTTAAGTCTATAATTAGGGCCTTTAAAAATATCACTAATCAGGACATTTGAATGCTTTGACCCTGACTGGGGTGGGGATGGGAGGATGTCTCTGAGCTCCACCCCCATCCTTCCAGTAGATGGAGGTTCATCTGTTTTCAGTTTTGCATAAACTAGGAGAAAACAAATCTAACAAAATACAGAGATGTGAGTGAGTGCGTGATTATGGGGGTGGCGGGCTTTATTTGAGAATCGTATTAAAAACAACAACTTGCTGACCAGTGAGGCATTTGATAAGAAACACATTCAAACAAACCCGGCAAGTGACCCTCCTTTGAAATGCCTGAGTCCACTGGGAGACCAGCTGCCCCGTGGGAGTTCCTAGCATCTGCCTTCAAAAGAAAACCCTCCACTTATTGGTCATGCTGGCTGACCATAGGGGAGGCCAAGAAAGAGATAATTCAATCCAACCTTCCGGATAGAACACCATCCCTGGCTTTTGTGATAAAACACCCAAACCAATTTAGAATGAGGTTTTCATTACGGAGGAATGTCAAAAAATTCAGGAAGCCTGTGTGCTTTGCATTTATTATTATTATTATTATTATTATTATTATTATTATTACTATCATTTTCAATTCCTGGAAACTGTAGCACAATGTTTACCAACTTAGATACGACCTCTACCAAGTAAAAATCCCAATTAGACCAAAGGTGATGGTAAACTGTTATTATCAGCAGGTTAATCAACAAAAGGAATACGGAATCTCAGGCCAAGTTACTTCATTTTTTCCCAGCTAGTTCCACAAAAATTGCCTTTCTCCCTGACACAGAGTATAGGTACCAGCAGGTCTCAACAGGAATGAAACCAAAATAGAAAACTGCCTTGTCTCTCTCTTCACTCAAGAGAAAGAACCACTCCAGGAGCAAAAATCTTGATAAAGCTGCCTCGCTATCAATTCCCTCTAGTTCAGGAGTTGACCTAACTCTGTCAATCGTGAACTTCCCAAGAAAGAAGTCTCAAGCTCTTCAGAAACATTCATCACTTAAACACAAGCTTGAGGTAATAAAAATCACTGGGGAAAAAAAAAAAAAGGACATGCATGTCTACTTATTGGCTGCCAGATAACCCATTAAGATACCTGTACCGAGGGGAGGCAAGGACTAATTAAGTTATGCTTTCCCTGCTGAAATAGAAACTCTGAACCTTTCAAAACCCTCAACCTGGATGCATTTCAAAAATTAGCATTTGAAATCGCGACTTTCTGTCCGAGAAAGTCTGTTTCACTAAAGGGCATATGTAAGCAGCATTATTTCCTGGCAGCTAGGCTTGTAATGACATCACAGGATTGTTCTGCTCAGGGAAAAGTCTAGCACTGGTAAAGTGTGAGGTCATCAGCTAGTCAGCTGCTAAAATATGACCTAAGAATGCCCTTCACATCTGTGATGGAAGGACTCGACTTAAAAGGCAAGAGAAAAGTCAGGTCAATCAAATCAGCCCATTGCAGGGATTTTCAAAGCATGTGCAAGAGGATGTGAATAAATGCTGTATTTTAAAAAGGATCTTATGGTCAATAAGTTTGGAAAACCCTGGGAAAGCCCAAAATTAAACAGATGTTTTACCATCGAAGACTGCAGAGTTTGTATTACGCTGACTGATGGACACTGTAAGTCTCTGAGAAAGGGTCGTAGTAGGAGGTATTTTTCAACTTCATTTCAAAATACAACTCCTTCTTGGCACAGAATTATTTTCAACTAGGGTTCCTAAGGGATATACTTTGGGAAACACCAGCTTATTCTCTTAAGGCACAGACCAGACCTGAGCATTACCTCTTGTAATGAGACCCATAAAAGATGTACATGAGGACTATAATTTCACAAAACATTCCCTCAACATCCAGGCTAGTCCTTGACTCCCAGAGTAGTCTACCAGGAGAGGCGGGTCTGAGATACGATGCGATATGGCCGGTGATGCCAGAGAACAGAACACATGAACTTTCAAAATCGAGCCACTCAATCTGCTTGTGTAAGCAACAAAATCTATACAGGGGAGCCCACTTCTGAGCTGAGCTGGCTCTTGTATGATGGTGTTGAGAGTTAAGTCAACCTGAATACTGCAAAACATCCCTATAAAAAAAATCAGATCAGACCTACTCTCATGGCCAAAATTCAACAACCTTGCCTTAATTGTGGACTTATTTTTGCCCCTGTATTTGACTACCAGGCTTTTTGTACTCTGTATGAAATTTAAGAACTCTACCAGGCAGATAAGCTTGCCTTCTTACAGCTAACCACCCAAATTAGTTAACCAAAAATCTAGCATACCAGCAGAGGGAATGATCTGCAATATATTTTTCACGCCATCGGCTGCAGAACTAACATCTACCAACCCAAAAAGAGGAAAAAAAAAAACTTCAGAGAAGCCCAGAAATGTCACTGTCAGCACAGGGTCACAGGAGCATTATTTGTTAACTTCACTGAAGAGGAACTTTCAAACACACCCCAGTGGCATTTCCAGACAATCAGAAGGCACCAGAAGAATCAATCTGGACACACGGGTGTTTTCCAGGTGGCTGAAAATGCACGGAATTCAGGGCTTCTACAATTTTCCCTATTAATCAGGTCAGGCATTTGACACGAGGTGGCAAAAAATTGTTTTAATGGCAACATCCCCTTCCCCGCCTTGCCAATTACCCTGGCCGTGGCGTTCCTCTGTCCACACAGGCCACAGCTGCTTAATCTCCACTGCCCCAGGCTGCACCTGTGAATCAGACCAGCCTAATCACACTAACAGATGGCAGAGGCCAAGTAGCCAGCTAAGAACTGCTATCACTTTAAATCGCATCTAATGTTTCACAGGCACCAAACAGAGGCAGTTCCTGACAGCAGTATCTCCCTGGTACAGCTAACACCAGCCCTTAATCACTGCAGAGCACCCATCGCGGGGCAGACTTGGTGTCATTCGAGAGCTAATTACAAAGAACCCTGGTCCCAGGGTGAAGGCATGGCATTCATTAAGAGCGCTCCACTCCCTGGCCCATCTGCACAGCCACTAGGCAGATGGGACTAGTGTTCAGGAGGAAAACCTGGAGGTCCATGGCAGGTAATCCTTCCCAATCATCAGAAAGTGGTTCAGCGCAGTTAGCCTACTTGTTACGTAACCTATACCTTGCTGTTACATTGTATTGCTTCCCAAGTATTCCTGGTAACATGCTATCAGACTTGGTTCAGCAGGACAATGCAGCTCGCAGACATGCCAACACAGCCCAGCTGCTGCTGGATTCTGACATCTCATGTGTGGGCACCACTTGAGGGCTGTAAACAACAGGGCAGGCCTCCTCACTGCACCCCCTCCGTCACCCCAGCGACTGGGAGAGGGGCGCTGTGATTCAACATGCAACAGGCCTACAAGCGAACGGCAGCTTTGCCTTTTGCTCACTGATTCATGAATTTCCAATCAATAATAGGGGAATAGTACCTCTCTCTACCTTATGGGGTTTGGGAGGGGTACTGACTGAGCCAGCAACCAGCACGGAGCCTGCCCAAAGCAGGACCTCCAAAGCAGGGTCTTTCATTGCCTCCCCTGCCAGAGCCAAGGAACTAATAATAGGGAATGAGTGATGTCTTCTGATATACCAGGGTTTCACTATTAAATAGTAATAATAACTTTGTTAGAAGGTGGGTATGAATTACAGCAGAAGACAGTTTCACTCACCCAGTGTTTTATAAACAAGAGCTCTAATAGTAAACTCCCGCTCAAGGTACATCAACCTGTGTGAATCCCAAAATCAGACCTCCTCATTCTTCACTGTAAAGGAGAATCACCCCCAGAGTTTCTAATTCAGTGTGTCTGGGGCGGGGGGTGGGGGGGTGGCATGTTCATTTCTAGTGAGCTCTTAGAGATGATGCTGATGCTAGTGGTCCAGGTCCTAAGCTTTCTCTGGCCGAAACAGTGAAAACTACAAACCAAAATATTTCCCTTCTTGCCTAGGCTGCTAGGAGACTCAGGGACAAATGCAATTCCCCGCTTAACACGCTATTCCAGGTCCCTAACAGTATCGATTTTCTCATCTTCCCTTAAACAGCCCTCGGCCTATTTTAATAACTAATTGCCTTATTATTTAGGCCTTGTTTAAATTTATTAAACTGACGAAAATCCTTTTGAAAGAAAATGTGGAATAGAACACGTGAGAAAAGAATGCCGGTGACCAGTCTAAAATCATTTGGGAACACGCAAGCCATGTTACTGGAAAGACAACAAAGGCTCTATTTTACCTTCTTTATTGAACAAACACACACACTCTTCTGAGTGCTGTACGAATACAAACTCATCCAATCCTCGTAACAACTCCAGTGGACACTGTTACTATTCCCATTTTATAGTTGAAGAAACTGTGGCACAGAAGTTAAATTACTTGCCCAAGGCCACCCAACTCAGAAGTGAGAGAGAGGCCACGTGCTTGCTTCTTCTGTACCAAGGCCGCCCTTGTGTCACCACTCAGCATTCATTGCCTTTATAAAGCAAACAGCACCTGCTGGTCCCTTCTCTATCTCAGTCTGCTAAGTAAGGCACATTATTCCCCTTATTTCCTCTCGGCATGCGGTAATGTTTAAAAAGGCCCCATTTTTCTCAACCTCAGCGCTACTGACATTTTGGACCAGAACCGTCTTTGTTATGGGCTGTCCTGTACAATGCAGACGTTTTATTAGTAGTACCCCTGGCTTCCTCCCACTGGCATCCCCCCTCCCCCTGCTGAGACAACCCAACATTGCCCAGTGTCCCCCAGAGGAGGGAGAAGGAGGAGAATCCCCCCAGCGGAGAACCCCCGAGTTAAGCCCCGCACTGTCAAAGCAAACCAGGAGATGGTATGTGGTTCTACTCGGGTGATGTCTCTGAACCATGAGAAACCAAAGAGAAATAGAACATCAAGGAAAGGGAAATCATGACTGCTTTCCAGAGACAGTGGCTTCTGACACAATAAGAAAGGACAAACAGAAGAGAAGGGTGTACAGGAACACTGGTTTATTATCAGATTAGAAAGTCAAGAGAGTAGACAGTGGAGACAGGCAAGGGCTGTCGGACACAGCATCCGGAAGAGCGGACGAGATGACAGGTTAAGAGTATGGACTTCCCACCAGGCTCTGCTCACTCGGGGAACCTTCTGAGACGGCCACTACTTACTCTTGTTGTTACTGTTCTCACTGACAAAATCCTCGGAGCCATCTGTGTCGTCCTCGTCATCTCCGGATGAGATGGCATCTGTATTCAAAAGAATATAGCCATGGTTGTGTTTGTGCAAAAGCAAAAGGCTACAATCACGTACAACTTAGTCCTTCTGGAGAGAGGGCCTTCCACAACCCAGGAGCCCACGCAAAAAGGCCAAGACCATGTTCAGCGAAGGTGGTTTTAATGGCTTAAATTTTCTCTCCGTGATGACAGTGGGTCTGTATTATGATTCGCAAAGCTTTCTGCTTTCACGTTATTTAAACATGCTGTCAAGTTGGATATAGTGAAACTGGATTTTAAGCTTCAAACAGCATTCAAGTCCCCAACAGGTTTACTGATTGTGTTAGGATCCATCCAAAGATTCTTCCCAACGCCTTTCAGTTCTCAGGATCCCCTTCAAGAAGGGAATTAGTCCCTAGCCAAACTTAGCCCCTGTGTGGCCTTCCATCCGTTCACTAACTTCTGCTTTAAACTCGGCCACAAAGGGGGTCTGTGCAGTTCCCCCTAACTGCATGGAAGGAAAATCAAGGAGAGAAATTCAAATTTGAATAAAAGGAATCAGAAATCTTCCACATCAGATTTCAATCCTGCAATCTAAATACCAAGGATGCCAGCAGTTTGGGGGTGGGGGGTTGAAGATGTGCTTTTACTCCTAGAGAAGCGGACTGTCTTAAAAGGAAAATGTTACTTTGCACGTGAGAATCCTGTCATTTTTAACGACCAGCCTCTGTGGCTGAGCTGGTCCCGTGGAAGAACTTGAAAAACAGATCAATAACCAACTAGGAAGCTCTGTGCATGGCATCCAATTAGCAGCTCCCACTATGATTTCGCCTGTCCAATCGTCCAATACAGTTTGACCCAGAAAACGGCTACAGAGGAGAGAGAGCGGAGGGCTCGCAGGCCAACTCACCTGTGACATTCACCATGAAGTAGACAGCCTCGCTGTCTACCGGCCTAGCCGCCGTGCAAGCATAGAGGCCGGAGTCTCTAGGCGTGGCACCTTTTATCTGCAAGTATTCCCCAATAAGCACTGTCCTATTGTTGGGCCCCAAGTGTACCCCATCCTTAGTCCAACTGATCGTGGCGGCATCTCTCAACAGACAGCGCAACTCTAGCGACTCCCCGGGCGCGGCCACGTAAACTTCAGGTTGGGAGATTTGGTATTTGGTTGGCGGCTCTGCAGAAAGGTAGGAGAGAGAAGATGGAGACAGATGGGAAGGAGGAAAAGGAGAGAACGTCCAACAAAGGTCAGTGGCGTCCCGTTTATTCCTGGGAGAGGCAGTGGTCAGTTTGCAAATGGCCCTGGCAGGCGTTCGCCTCTGCCCGCGCCCGGGAACCCAGGAAGCAGCCTCGTGCACAGAGCAGACTGAGTGTCCGAGACGTGGACCAGAGGAAGCGCCCAGCAGAAGCTGCCCCGCTGCGTCTGCACAAGCTAGAGGGCTGTAAACACACACCCGAAACCCAGCATGGAACAATATCGTACAAGAAAACTTTTCGGTCAATTGCCGATCCAAAGCCTGCTTGCCACTGTCACATCCAGGTAATTCTATTCTTGTGGCACTTTTTTATTTGCAAGGACGTGTGTTTTATCATTTTTTTTATTCAATGCAAATGCATGGTTGTGTGTCTACACACACACACACACACACACACACCTGTTTATTTTTGCGAGACTTTGGTGTCACAAAGCTGAGCTTCTTAAAATGAAATGCCTCAAACTCAAGGGAAACTAATGAGTCCTTCTACAGAACTCTCAGGCTCAGATCGCTTTGCTGGTCTGGAGACCTAATTCTGTGCTGGGTAAGCTGGAACACACTGTTTTTCTTCACACCAAAAAGAACAAGGTGCCGAGAGGAGGTCTCCACATTGCACTGAAATGGATCTGGAAACAAAGCCACTGAGCACTGCACACCTGACCCTCTGACACAGTCCTAGCCGGGTCCTGCCCTGCCCACCGGCCCCCACCACACATCCTGGGTTCCAGCCCCCACCCTCCCCCCACTTCTGCCTCTATGTCCTTTTAGGGGTACTCTTTCCTCCCTCACCTCCCCATTTACCGAACTCATCCTTCAAGGCCCAAATTATCCTGCTAGATGTGAGCTTGCCATCCGTCCCCCAGGCCTGGGGTGACGTGGATCTCCCCTCCTCGTTCACCTGCCACTTTGCCCACTTCAGGGGAAGCACCACGGGTCCCATGGCCATGTCCTGTCTAGCGAGGTCTCGACGAGGGCTCAAGCCTCCTTGAGTGTCCCTCCCCACCCCCAGGCATACACACAGAAGGGGCCCGGGATGAACAGGACTACAGTCCCCAGACAGGCAGGGCAAGAGGGGACCTGTGCAACACGTGCAAGCAGAGGTGAAGGGAGCCACAGGCCTGTAAGGAGAGCAGCCGGAGATGGGACCCGCGAGGACCCAGGAGTGGGCTTTCATCCCTCACAATGGTAACTGTGAATGGTACCCAGATTCCCAGGCCCGGGAAACATCAAGTTTCCCAGCTCTGGGATGGCTCCAAATCTGGGCAGCATCACAACTCAACTGTTTTGCCCTTTTGAGCGCAGTCGGGACAAATCCCCCATGTAACAATGGAATAAAGTCACTCCGTGCCTTAGTCCCACTGTTGAAGGAACAGGGAGCACCGTGAGCCTCTGGTTCTAGAAACCCTCCGCAGCGCACCGCCATCAACAGCCAACATGGGAGAGACGGGCCCAGACGCGGACATAAAGGGATAACCACAACAAAAAGTAAGAAAATGAAGGTCAAATTTGACGTGGACGAACATGCCCTGGGAACAAGGGCAGGAAACTCCAACTCAGAGGCAGGTTCCATTTCCCGAGTACGTTTGTTTTTCTCATTCAACACCTACTGAACGCCTACTCCGGCCCACGCTTTACTCTGGACGCTCAGGAAGCGACAGGGCACAATAAAATCCTTGCAACACCGGTGGGACTTTAATTACAGTGGAGGCGACCGACCATAAATAAAAAATCAGCCAAAAATATGAAGTACGGGAGGTGGTCTTAAGTGTCAGGAAGCCAAACACAGCGAGACGGCAGCACGGCAGCACCCGCATAGGCCGTGGGGGAGGACTCGTTCTAGAGCGGGAGCTGGCAAACGACAGCCCCCAGGCCAAACCAGCCATCGCCTGTTTTTGTAAACAGAGTTCTGCTGGCTCGCAGCCACGCTCATTCCTCAAGTATTGTCTGGGGCGGCTGTTGTTACAATGGCAGAGCTGATTAGTTCTAACCGATGCCCTATGTCCCGCAAAGCTTTGCCCTCCCTGTACGAGCAGTTTGCCAGCCCCCGTTGAACGGGCTGTTCAGGGAAGGTTTCTCTAGGGAGTGAAGGGCACAGTAACGTTTGAAAGATGCTGCTGGGAACTTAGCTGGAAGGTCCTCTGGCCACGCTTTCCGAGGTTGCTCGGTTCAGGTCCTAAGGCAACTGAACTGCGGGACTAACAGAAGGATCGTGAACTCCGAAGCCTGGGCAGAAAAGGGAAAGGAGGAAAAATGTGGCCGAGAGGGGAAGGAAGAGGAGAAGAAAAAGGAATTCAGTTTGGCCCCGAATCTCAGACTTTGCCCCACTTCCAGCAGCCTGGAGTCACCTCAGAAGGGATGCTGCCCCCAAAGGACACCTGGCCCAACCCCTTTCACAGCTGATTAAAGCAAGGATCGGAGGCATAACCGACAATTACTGACACAGCAGCCGCAATGTTAGAATGAATTTACACTGGATTAGCCTGGGTCATAAAATAATCAGTAAGTATGAGGACCACATGGCATCATCAGCCCATCACAAAGAGTATTACAAAACTGGCTTTCCTCTGAGCCAGAGGTGGTCCTCACGAGATGACCGAGCAGGGGTGACTGGACCCAAAGCACAATGCTCCCTCCTCTCTTCAGGAGAAACTGGGACCCACGCAGCCAGCCTGCCTCCACCTGGCCCCCAGGTCAGGAGAACCATGTCCCTAGTTCGCGCAGCAGTGGGATATGCTGACACTGCTTTAAAAAAAAAAAAACAACAACAAAAAAAAACGAGCAGGATACTTGCCTTTATGATGCAGAAAATCTCTCCCCTGACCAAGGTAGAGCTATGATTTCCCTGTTTTTAAAGGAACGCATTTTCACTGAGAATCCTGTGCCTCACCTGAGACAGGTAAAGCACTAAGTCTCGCTGACACCAGAGGTGCCTGGACCCACGTCACCAAAGACACCACCACCTGCAGGTTGTAGGAAGAGGAACAGGGCACACTGAGGTCGCAAGGGCAAGGGCCGAGTCCTGTTTGGGGCTGGACACACAGGGGCTGCTTGATAAATGGGTGCCATCCTGCACGAGAAGAGGACAGAGCCCTGAGGCCCAATTCCACTCCGGTCCTGCTGGATCTCTCCACCCCTGGTCCCTCATCCACTGAAGAGCAAGAGGCCCAAATAACACGGTGTCCCTTGTGAGGACCCAATGAGCCAACCAACAGGAACCTCATTGTCCAATCTCGTGCTTGCTGGGCCCATGACAGGCCGTCCTGCTGTCATTCTTCAAGGCTGAAGACGCTCGCAGTGACTCAAGCACCACTCTTTCCAGAGAACACACAGAGAAAATCCGGATTGATGGATCTCTGCAGGACACAGGACAGTTTTACCGACGGGCTCCCATCTCAGTGGAAGATGACATACTAAAAGCGGTTTTTATTTCTAGTAAAACCAGGTCAAAACTGTCACCCAGTTTTCCAGTTAGATGATAAGCTTCATCCACAATATGAAGCCTCCCGACTCCAAGTCTGAACCCGTAACTACCGCACCGGAAATTCAGAAAGCTCGTGCTCCGCCCTCACACCTGAGCCATCATCAGTCCACAGAGAGCTCACTGGGGGTGTGTGAAGCCCCCCAAGACCGGGGTGCACGCCAGGAGGACTGCAGGCGTGGTTCAGGGAGAAGGGCGCACAGGTGAATAAAAAGAAGGGGAGGGCGGAGGAAGAGTCTGGGTAAAAACAATACCAAGAGAAGGAGGACAGTGGGGGGGGGGGCCGGGAATGAGTAGGGGGGTGAGTGAGGCAGGAAAGGGACACCACACCAGCCCACTGCCACACCACCCAGGAGCACCCCCGCCCAGCTTCTGGGTTCCAGCATCAGACACCTCGGGACAAGGTGCCAAGGGCATGGGTGCTTTGCCTGGAACCCCAACAGCTGGCTCCGTGGAGGCCACTCTGTCCCCACCCATCCCTAAGAGGCCACTCCGGGCTTGGCTTTCTCTTCTATGCCCGAATCCTACAGGTGGCTTTCTTGCCCGTGCCCTGCAAACACACTCCCCGAGGGCTCTGCCTACACCTGCACAGGTATCTCCCTCACACTGTTCTGTGCGGAGCCAAAAAGATCGGCCAAGTCCTCGGACACCAGTGACGGTGCATCTGCGATGTCCCAGCGGCCTCCCTGAGGTCGGTCCACCTCCACGGACAGGGCCAGTGCCTCCCCGACTCCCAACAAGCTGCTCGGCCTGCTCTGTAACACACAACAGTTGACACGGGGCAAAGTATTCCCCGGGAGATTTAAACAATACCTTTTATAGTCATATTAACATTTTCTGGATTTGTTTTTTCCCCCCTTGGTGCTACAGCTTACTTTTAACCTTTCTTGCGCAGAGCAGGGGCGAAATCCACGTGGAGCGCACAGTCCCACACTGTCCCTCATCTGATCTCGCCAAAACACAACAGGGGGAAGGTTCCAGCAGCCACTCTGCTCCACGCCAAATACTCTTTCTCAGGGACGTTCCCAGACAGACACAGAGTGTTCCCACCTATCTTTCCTAATGTAAGTTCACAGAGAAGTGAGAAAGCTAGCACAGACGCTCGCTGGCGCAGGACACCGTTGCTGTGACCTAGAACGGCCAAGCGGGCAAGCGGGTGAGCTGACGTCCAGGGAGGGCTCGTGGTGCTGGTTTCTACACACCACACGCACACAGTGGGTGCATGGATTTCAGCTTTCTCCCCAGCAGTTTCAAACCCTGAGACGTGCCAGCAGCAGGAGGTCTCGCTTTTGCTTCTCAATCAAGTGGGAGGTTAGTAACTGAAACCGTGGGCACGCCCGCAGCGCTGTCCCCCAAATGCCATCTGTGCCGTCCCCGCTGTGGGCCACCCTTCCCTCCCCTCGGGAAGGCCTCGGGCCCTCACTCCTGGGGAACGGAGGGGCCTCATCTGGGCAGACAAGGAAACTGAGGCAGGACAGCCATGAACTGTTGGAGTGACACGGCACTGATGTCACTGGCCTCAGGCCACAGGT
The DNA here is from genome assembly GCF_002007445.2 of Ailuropoda melanoleuca. Classification (NCBI taxonomy): domain Eukaryota; kingdom Metazoa; phylum Chordata; class Mammalia; order Carnivora; family Ursidae; genus Ailuropoda; species Ailuropoda melanoleuca. The sequence continues at coordinate 119,919,108 of NC_048223.1, forward strand.
GTTGACCTCCGGGTAAACAAGCCCAGGGAAGCAAATCCTGGCTGACGGTGCCCAGAGTCCAGGGGAGCGCGGGCTGGGGGGGCCATCCTGTGAAAGTCAGCGAAGGGCCGTGACTTACGCACCTTCACCGTGCCCGTCCCTGGCTCCCTCGCCAGTGTCAGCAGCAGGACTGCGTGGGGACAGCTGACGCGGGGAGGGCGTTTGAACAGTAAGCTATTTCAGGTAACGCTTTATGTTGCCAAACCAGCCATAGGAGCACTTCAGATTGTCACTTTTTATAACGTTTGCCTATAAACTTTCCCGTGTGGTTGTTGAAATGGCGCCCACATGCAAACAGAGAACAGATGGGAAGCCCGCGGCGCGCCCCGGCCCATCGCCTGCGGAGGCTGGACGACAGATTTCAACTGTGCCGGGCGAACAAAGCAGCTTTTGCCAGCGGGACGACGACGACGTCACAGGGCACGGATTAAGCCTTTTCTGGGGTTTCCTCGGGACGGTGGCTCTTCACGTGTCGCGATCCCCGTGGCTAAGGAACAGGAACCCCGGCTTCGAGGTTGTGGTGGGGTGGCCACTGGAAGGCACCCCGATGCTCCTCCATCCAAGCCCCAAACACGTTCCTCCAGAAAGGGTTAAAAAGGGAGAAGGGGGGGACGGGATGGATAGATCGCGCCCCCCAAGGTGTGGACCTGGAGCAGAGGCCAGGTGGGGGGTGAGGGGGGGAGGCGGGGACAAACCTGCGTCCCTCGGCACAGCTCGGGGCTCCCACGGGAACTGTGGCACCAGCCCTGGGGCAAGAGGAGCACGACAGCCCGGGCTTCCTGGTGCCCTCCCTGCTACTGCACCGCCCCGCACAAGAGAAATAAATATCACCGCTGCGGGGCTGCCAACGTCTCAACAGAAGCAGCCCTAGAACGAAGCTGCAAATGTCACTGCAATGTCACAGTGCCTGCGACACATGGAAGTCGGCGGCGGCTGATCCCGTCTGTTCCGGTTAGCCTCGCCTCACCCTCCGGGTCTTCAGGATGGCCTGAAGCGGCCACGCCACAGTCCGGGTACGAAGTTTTAACTGGCTGACACCCAACTTTCTGTCCATGGGGATGGAATACAAAACCCTTCCTTCATCTCACACAGGCCTCCTGAAGTATTTTTATGAGCGTGAATGGAGGGAGTCTGGACAGTCAAGACCCTGGGCATGACGGCCCAGCTTCTCCGTAACCCGCAGAGGCGGATGCCACCCCATCGGCCTGCCTGGCCCCGAAACTCACCGATGGAAACACACAAAGGCTAGTGGGGTCCCCCCCACCGTGACATCAGAAATGCCCGCCCCTGTGGGCCCTAGCACGGGGGCTCTGCAGACACACAGCCGGTGAACGCAGGGGCGCAGAGCTGCTCGAGCTCAGACTTCCTCCGAGCTTCCCCTCTGCAAGAGCAGACTTGCAGGAGACAAAAATCCTGACATCAAACGGAGACCTTATAAGGCATGGGTACTCCTCGTTCTTTAAGAGGCAGGAGGGAGAGACAAATCGCTGCACAATATAAATAACGAAAGCTCCCTACCTTAAGAAATACTGCCAACATAAAAACGGGGGACACAACAAAGTCCAAGCAATGGATCGCAGATACGTCAACGGTCTGAAAGGCTGCAGATTCCGCTTTCCGACCCATCATCGGGGTGTCTTATAGACACACGTCAGCACTTAAAACTCTCCTTGTCGGTTCCTCGGGGGCCGTAACAACCACTAATAGCTACCTCTGCCACAGTAGCTTGCCTGTTCCAGAAATTCTGGACTGGCTCACATTCCTCATGATCAGATGGGATAATGGCATATGGTTCCAATATGGTCACCATTAAAAATTATATATTTAGGCACACCCCTCACATAACTGAGGTCTATCGTTGAGATACATGGCAAACAGCTTTCCAAGTCTGAAAAGAAATGATGCTGTTGCCCATGAGAAAATCAAACTGCCGAAACAGCCAAGTGCCTAGGAACGTTCACTTAAGGACTCATGACTATCACCCAAGATGCAGACCCGGAGTGGGAATAGTCACTCCCGGTCTTGCTGTCAACATCTCCCCTCCTTTCGATCCTGATGTTCCAGGCTGTTAATTATCACGTTCTCCAAAAGGGAGAGAGGGGGACACCAGAAGGAAGGTTTTCTCCCTGGTCACGACACCTGCATCAAATTCTTATGTTCAGGAGAGCAGAATTTCCATCACACCACCAAGACGCAGGTACCGAACAGCCTTGTCTGCCTCAAGTCCCCACAGCTCTGCTTGAGCTGAAACCTCAGAAGTGAGTCCTCTGTTCAAAAAGCAATTCCCAAACATGCCATTAGATGATCTGAAGCAGAAACTAGCACTACAGGTCATGTCCCAGTAGCCCGCACCGCCAGTCGGATATACAACGAGGAGTCTATGCGCTTGACTGGCTGGTCACCCAGGCCTGAGCCTCCTGCCTTCTGGAAACACTTGCCAGATGCGGAGGAAGCTGGCGCTTCTCAAGCTCTTCGGGGCTTCCTTGGGCACACTGTTGGTGGCCCCACCGACTAACCCAGACTTCCTGGGACATCTCTCCCAGCAGGAAGGTACTCCCTGTATCAGGAAAGGAACAGGCGGGGCAGGGACAGGGCTTCATGAGGAGGTAAAGGAATGAATGAATGGGATTTGCCTGACCTTGACCAACCCGATCTTTAAGATCAGGAGTGGCCTGGCAAAGGTGTTGCCTCTAAAATGAACATATCACCTCCGGTTCTAAAAACCTCATCTGCCCCCAACATGTCTTCAGCTCCCCGAGTTCTGACAACAGCACAGCCCTCTTCCTCGTATAAAGGAGTTAAGCCCCCTTCCTAATCGGATGCTCCTTCAATTCCCATAGCTGGTCCTGAGCCCTTCCTCTTAGGCACACCCCCATAAAATTTAGGTCTATCTATGGGGTTAAGGCTCTGGTCCCAGCTCTGTCCCTGCCCTGGTGACTCTTGGGAAAAGGACACGCTGGAGACGTTAACACACTGAGAACAGACCTCAGTCCCAATCTGCCACTTATAAACTGTGCCACTGGAAACAAGCTTCTCAGCTTTTGTCATCACTTCCTGTTTCTTCACCCGCAAACCAGGAACGTAATAAAAGAGAGAGCGGGCAACAAGCATCCAGCTTGGGGCCCGGCACGGAAACACGAGTGTACCTGCCAGCAGGAAGACCTTCCAGCCGAAATCATGCTCCTCAGCGACACCAGACGAAGCATGAAAGAAAAGAAAAGCCCCCTAACCAGGTGTTCTCAACATGGAAGGATGGGGATGTAACAGAACAGAGGGGACCCTTCTAGTATATTCCTGGCGCCCCCAGCACAGTTTACCGTTAATCATCTACAGTGTCATTTTGTTTTCTGCTTGTGTGCCTGTGTGAGTTCCTAACTACAGAGCCCTGTGGTGGAGTTCCTGGCTTCCTGGGACCTCCTCCTCCCTCCACACCCCCTGTACCTTCAAACAGGTATTGAATCCCACCCCCGGCTCTGGGGGTCCCTTCCCTGCACTCTGTTCCCCTCCATCTCGGCAGCTCTTCCCACCCACTCCAGGTCAGCGCGGCTCAAGTCCCCGCTCACAGGCTCCCTGTTCTAACTGCCCAGCTACAGGGGTGCTACCCCAAACCAGCACGTGCCCTTCCTTCCACGTCTTCCCTGCCTGAGCCTCTTGCTGACTGGCATCAACACGCAACACGACTCAAGCTCTAAGTCCTCACAAAAGCCCCGCTTCTCCCTCCTGCCTCCCATGCGATCAGGCCCTGCATCTGCACCCCTGTGAATTCTCTCTGAAACAGCTCTGGGGGGCGCCTGGGTGGCACAGCGGTTAAGCGTCTGCCTTCGGCTCAGGGCGTGATCCCGGTGTTATGGGATCGAGCCCCACGTCAGGCTCCTCTGCTGTGAGCCTGCTTCTTCCTCTCCCACTCCCCCTGCTTGTGTTCCCTCTCTCACTGGCTGTCTCTATCTCTGTCAAATAAATAAATAAAATCTTAAAAAAAAAAAAAAAAAGAAATGAAACAGCTCTGGGAAGAGGGCAAGGGCAAGACCTCACTGGTGCAGGCTCACTCCGAGCCCCTATCTTTTCTCCAAAAGACCTCTACGATGCCCCCAACCCACCATCACAGTCCTCCCTATGTATCCACCACGGACCACCACAGGAAGCTTCTGAAAAGCAAAGCTGAACTTACCTTAAAAAAAAAAAAAAAAAAAGGCAGAGACCACTCCCCACTCTGACAGGTTAAAACCCAAAGAACATCACCCACATTAAGGCCTTGGTTGCTCCAGGCCCCAGATCCCTCTCCACCTGCTCCCTCATACCCTAGACTTGTCTGTTCTCATGAGCACGCTTTCCTCTACCCGGAAACCCTGTCCCACTACTCTGCCTGGCAAACTCCTATTCAGCCTTCAAAGCCCAGCTCAAATAGCATCTCCTCCATGAAAATTCCTGATTCTAATTAACATGGCTCACAGTGCTCTCACCTCCAAGACACTAGAGCCTTTGTTTATGCATCCAGTACATACACAGCCAAACACAGTCTGCCTCCCCCCCACCCCCCCCTCTCCAACTGAGCTGCTTGAGGAGGGGACCAGCACAGTGCTTCTCAAACTTTATTTTGCATAAAGGCCTCCTGGAGAGTTCATTAAAACACAGCTCTTTGGGTCCCACTTCCAAAGTTTCTGCATCAGTAGATGTCGAGTGGGGTCTGAGAGTCTGAATTTCCCACAAGCTCCCAGATAACAGTCACGGTGCTGGTCCAGAGCCCACATTGGGAGAAGTTCAGCGCCAGTGTCCAAGGGCAAGAGTCTGAGACCTGGTTTTGCAGTGATGACCCCTCAGCCCCTTCCCATTGCTGAGCCTGAGCCCGGGTTTACAGAATAGGAAAAACACCTCCGGGCTAGCCTGCTGCTGGTCAAGGTCATTATGAGGACAAACCAAGAGGCTGCCTAGGAAGGCCTTTGTAAACCCTGAAGTGGGGGGCACATCCGAGAAAAAACACCCCTCACCCCAGCTCCGGCCAGGGTGGGCCTGGGTTCCTATGTGTGGGTTATAGCTTGATCCTAACTGAGCATTTTTTTTTCCCCAACCACGTGGGAACCTCGATTTGCATTCCTCTGACTTTAAGACAGGGTTTTCTTTCAAATGTGCAAATCTGTCACATCATATCTATGTAAGTTACCTAAGTGGGGATTTCTGGAATGTTCACAAATGGAACTAAACATCCAAGGATCTTGCAAAAGTTGTTACCAACACCGATGACACCTGTTTGATGACTTTAGGGAGGGAAGAGGCCTGGGGCTTATTAAAATAGCATTTACTGTTCATCCGTCCAACAAATCAGGGATACCTGATATGTATATGGGGCACAGAAAGCCCAGCAGAGTTCCCTTGACAGGACGCCTTACCACAACCCCACAGCATGCCGGGAGTAACCCTGAACACCAAACCCCTCGGGCAAGGGGCCCAGCCTGTGCCCTGCACAGCTCCCAAGCTTGAGGAGCCAAGTTACACCAAGTGCGGTAACTGGCCTGCTTTCCGGAGTCCATATCCCGTGTAGTCAGAGGCTCTGACTATATTCCAGAAGCAAGCTTTCAGGGGCGGCAAGTCACTCTTCCACACTTAGTGTTACCCCTGGCTCCTCGAAGCTGCTCCGGGCCCAGCTCACCCCCTGACATGGACAGAAATAGTCCACGCTGCACACTCAAGTGGGGACGTTCGCCCTGCAAGTCCCCGAAAGGTTAGATCGTGTCCAGATCCTCGGTGACATTTTCCCCCAGCCCTCCCCTCAGTCAGTACTTTCCGAGCACAGGAATACAGTGCCCCCAGGGACAAAAGAAAAGGGAAAGGGGGCGGGGTAAGAGTTCCTCCATGAGGGCATGGCCACCTCCTGTGCTTCAACTTGGGGCCCTTTGCCCGTACCGATCTGCAAGTTTACTTAAAGGGCTGGACCTACCTTCTCTCAGCAGGACCCCAGCTCCAACACTTGCTCAGAGTCTGCAGCTGTGTCCCAGGACTGGTCCCCCCCCCCTTCACCCAGCAGCATCCCGGCCATTTACAAATGAAGGGACAGCAGCTGGACACTGGGAAACAGATGGCCCTCCTCATTTGAATGGGTTTGATCTGGCAACGCAGGCCTCAGCAAGTTCGGGCCTGGCCGGGCCAGAAATCACGTTCAGGCTGAGGGCACAGATTCATAGCCCGAGGGGTCTTTAGCAAGCGGCTGGGTCGGAATGACCTCTTGGAGAAGTTTCCTAAAGTGGGAGGGGGCAGGGAGCCTCTGCGGTGGGTGGGGCGCGTCCCCAGCTGGCTTTGCCCCCCAAGACCAAGAAAGGCAGGACAGAGAAAGGCAGGTCCAAGCCCCAAGCCCCGGGGATCCCTTTTCTCCAGTGATTTACAGAGAAAAGGAAATTTTCCTCTTGGGTGATCCTGTGCCCCAGGACTGAAACCACATTCATTCAGGAAATTCCGAATTAAGAAAGGTGCCACCAGGGTTAAACCCTAACCTTTCTCCTAGGCCCTAAGCCGCGCATTTGCATAGGAAGAAAACCTTCTCGAAAACAATCTCTGAAGAGATCTCACTTCTCCAGGCAGAGCCCCTTGCAAAACCCACCAGAGCACCTCACCTTGGAAGGGGCTGTGCTGGGCCCCCAAGCATCTTGGCTTGCTGTGGAGGACATACCTGCCCTTTTTAACCCAAGACTGTGCCCCACCCCACTCCAGGGAAAGGAGGGAGCCTTACTTGAACCCCCAGGTCCCCGGGTGAGGTCCCACAATCAGCGTTCACTACCCAGGCCAGGTCCACCGGGCTCCCCTGCCCTGCACCATCCCCCTGCCTCCACGGCAGCCTGGTAAACAACTGTAGCTCCGGAAAAGAGACAGCCGGGGAAGAGGCTGAGAGCTACCCCTTGACCACCTGTCCACAGGCCACACCTGTAAGGGTGGGCACCTCGGGGCAACAAGTGAACGCACACAGAGGCCAGCAGAGGGGCCAAGCAGCCAAGGAAGCCACCTGGCGGGCCCATCTGGCTGGTACTAACTAGGGCCGAGGCAGGGGGTCCAGCTGACCCATCAAGGTGGGTGCCTACCTCCCTGCCAAGAGCGGCCTCGGGAAGCTGCATAGTTGGAGTACCCAGAAAAACCCTCAGGGCTCCTGCCTCCCTGTAAGCCTCGCCATCACGCTTCTTCAGAGCACCTGCACCCTGCATGGGAAGTGGCGCCTCATTTCTGTAGCTCTATGACAAAGGTAGATGGCCACCCACTCAACAGCACCTGCGGCTGTTTTTGGCTTGCCGTGCTATCCCCACAGAACCCAGCACATAGTAGGGTTTCAAAAAATATACCTGGGGGAACAAAGCCAAGGTCAATGACGCTGCAGTGGGAAAAGTGTGTCGATGATCTGCTGTCTCTGCCGAGCTCTGCAAGTTATCACGCCGCCAGGGCTACGAGGCACACAGGGAAAGCTGCAGGGCCTCCTCCGGCCAAGCATTCAACTCCTTCTGTCCAACACTGTGCACCCCCTTCTCAATACCCGCGACCCCTGGGTGTTCTGCAGTCACTGTCCAAGTTCAGCAGAGTCCAGAGGACTAAACCAGCCCCGATTCACCTCCATGTCCAGACAGCTCCGCTCAGAAATTACTTTTAACCATCCAAAATGAGCTTTGTTTGCTTTCAAAATGCTCTACTCCCCAGCCTCTTCCTCCCCTTGGGAGGCCCCTCCTAGCCAAGGCATGTACCTATTGTTCCTTCTGACTGGGTATTTTCTTTTCTTTCCCCACTGTTTTGTTTTTTTTTTTCTTTCCTAGCCTCCGACATCATAAGGGCCAGGTGTTTCTCATTTCCATGGCATTTGTCATTGCCATGACTGTAGGTGGTAGGAGCCCCAGGTACACCAGTCTGCACAGGTGGGTCTTGACCCCACGGAAAATCAGACATGCTGAAGAACAGCTTGACACACTACCAGAGTGCCAACCAACAAGGCAAACGTTTCGTAGTGCCAGAGCAAACTCCCAGAAAATGGGCAAGTACCTAGACCAGCCAGCCTGACCTGCCCCAAGTCCTGTAGCGGGACTCAGCATGGATCACCACCTGGGACTCACAGCATCTCCCTCCCGTCTACTGGGCGGGAGAAGGATTAGCTTCTTTCTAATAAGCTACATACCACCGGAGGCCATCTAGAAGAATCGCAAAGGGGTAATTCTTGGAATGGTTTTATTGCCCGTGACTCTCCTTCAAATCGCTTTAGGAAAATAGGTGTGGATGTGTAGGGAAGAGACAGAGTCACCCCGCAGCGTCCTTGCACGTTTAAGAGTCAAATGACAGATTTAGGAAAGAATGAGGGGGCCACCACAGTATTCCACAAAATACCCTCCTACTCAGGAAAGACAAGGAATCAACCAATAAATCTTTGTCCTACCAATAAATTCACCCAAACGCCTGGGCCCATGCTAACTGTGGGGCCGTGGAGGAAACATTTCATCTCTAAGAATCTCGGTCAAGAGTCTCCTGCACAAAACGGGACTATGAATGCCTGGGGTCAGCTGGAGTGTTCAGATTAGAGCTGGGGGGAGAGCGGAACCGGAGGAAGGTGGTCACAAGGTACAAACTTCCAGCTGTAACATGAACAAGGACTAGGCATGATGGCTGTCATCACCATGGCTGTGTCGGGGAGTGACATTTTTTCAGGGAACAGATCTTAAGAGCTCTCATCACAAGAAAAACTATGTATTTTTTTTGCATCTATAGGAGATAATGGATATCAAAGTTACTGTGATAATCATTTCATAACATAAATAAGTCAAATCATCATGCTGTATGCCCTACACTTATGCAGTGCTGTGTCTACGTATCTCAATTAAACAGGGGAGAAAAAGATTAGCGATAGTACAGGTCAAGGTACCCAGCACCGTGTCTGACACATGGCAGGCATTCATCTTCATCCTCATCCTCTCAAGGAATGGGCTAAAGAAATGGCCCATCCATCCATTCTGACCATTCCCCCTCACACCCTGGCCGATCCTATCAAGTGACCCCGCAAGGTTATAGCAGGCAAAGTATTGCTCAGCTCCTCGCCCTCAGTCATGTGGGTCCCCTCACAATTTCCTTCCCTTCCCTAAATTCTGGAAGCCCAGCAGGCTGCCCAGGGAAAGTCACTATGGACAAACTTGGCCGGGATGTCCATAACGTGCTGCGAGCGCTCGCCTCACTGGCCCGGGCAAAAGCAGAGCCCACTACACCCTAACCCCCGCCCCCACAAACCCAGTCTCCATCATTCTTCAATCCTTTGGAAACCTCAAACAGAAAACTCTTTCCTTGCCAAAATATACTGCTCTCCACGAAGTGTGTGTCCCACCATGACGACAGAGCTGCAACCGCATTTTCTCAATGGGGAAAAATCAGGTCAACCCAGAACCATCTGGACTGCAGCCAGCAAGGAGATCAGAGCACGTTTCTGAAGTCCAGACTTATAAAGACCCAAGATAATAAAAAGGGCTGGATAAACCAGGGCCTTGAGCACCCTGTTAATGTAAATGAACTCCCATCAGAGAATTTATCATTGTACGTTGTAGGGTAAATACACCTGAAATACTGGTTTTAAATCCTCTATCGGGGCACCTGGGTGGCTCAGTCAGTTAACCATCCCGACTCTTGGTCTCAGCTCAGGTCATGATTTCAGGGTCATGATCTCAGGGTCGTGAGATCAAGCCCCTCATCACCAGACTCCACCGCAGCTTAAGATTCTCTCCCTCTTCCTCCCTCCTGCCTACTTTAAAAAATTAAAAATTAAAAAAAAATTTTAAACCCTTTATCAGGTTTTTTTACATAGACAAGAAGCAGGGATGAGTAGAGAGAAAAGCAGCATTTATCGAGCACCTCTTCTAGGCCAAGAACTACGGTTAAGGAAGGGCTCCACAGCCACTTGCATTTAATCTTCATATTCTCCCTCTTTACATAGATATTATCAGCCCCATTTTAGATAAAGGGACGCTCAGAGAGATTATCTATCTCATCCAAGGCCACAGCACCAGGAGACAGGAGAGTGATTCAAGCCCGACTTGCCTAACTCCCAAGGCTAAGTTCCTTCTGTCTGTGTCCAAAAAACACAACACGCATCATTCAAAAGTAGTTTATTCATTTTTAAGGAGAAAAAAAAATGTCAGATAAAAAATTTAAGCTAATTTTATAGGGGCTTTTCGGTCTTTTAAATTTGAGTGATATTAAATTTGAAACATTTAGAACATTTAGAGTCCATATTCAATTGGGAACCTACCTCCCATCAGCTAAGAATGCACGTGTTTTGGTGGAAACCCAGGAGGCTTTGGCGGACAAGGAGGCGCCCCTTAAAGGCAGCCAGCCACACTCCTACGGGGCAATCTCACCATCCACTGAGAATCTGAAGTTAGAGTGTTTTCCAAAAAGTTTAAACCCAAAACTTGTCACTGCAAAGATCCTTATTTTCACTCTAAGGCCCCTCCCCACCCCACTCCCCACCCAACAGGCCAAGATGGCCTTTATGATGTCTACATATTCTTAAAACATTACAGCTGGTCATGTATGGAAAACCTTAACAGTAAAGAGTCATGTGTAAAGAGAGACCACATAGAATCACAAAGGAGTTCTCATGTTAGAAAATTAACATGACAATTCATGTAGAGTTTCTCCGAGTCAGAGCTGAGGACTGAGTTCCTTTCTTTCCAGGAAAGGTGATATATAAATCATATAAATAAATACGTCCCTTGTCCTCATTCCTGAATATATCAGAATTTTCCTTATAAGCTGGTTTTTGACCTCCTCATAAAACATATTCACTATAACCTGAAATTCCATATATGTGCATTCCATTCGTACAGGACTTGGAATTTACCATTCTTCAGCTGGACAAGGGGTTAAAGGAAAGAATATGCCACAGCTTGGCTCCCTGATTCAGTACAAAAAGAATCTGAAATTTACAATATTCACATGAAGTGGCAAAAATCCAGAATGAGGCGTAATTACGTATGTATTCCAAAGTGGAATAAATGACAACAGCTCACGCCCAGCATCTTACAACTCCGTCATGGTGCAAGTTTCCCAAAACCAAAATTACTAAAAACCTAAAGCATGCCCATTTTACATAACATACACTCTTCAAGGACAGCCACAGTCTGTCCTGAGAATTAAATATACTTTTGCATGAATACAGAAGTGGTAAAAGCTTGAAGTTACATAAATGAAGTCCAGTGAAAGCTACTATTTTGGGTTTTCTATCATGCCCTTTTAAAAAGGGGTAGTTACAGATCAGAGCAAGGAAGGCAAAAAGAAAAAAAAAAAAACACTTGGGAAAAACGTCACCTTTGTTAATTTCAGAAGGAGCCATCTCCAAGACACACAGGATCCTTACGGTAAAGTGGCCAACAGCTTGTTCAACCAGACTCATTAAAGAGCCTGGCCTCAGGCTCGCTTCCCTACCTCCTTCTCTACATTCCCTAATTCAAGAAGGCCAGAGCTGAACCAGCTGGGTCTACCTGGGTAATTAAAAGAAAGTGGCCGTTTTGTGGAGACTCTACGGCTCCCAGAAAGCCTCAAGGCTTCTCATGAAGATAAAACATTTTCCCCAAAATGGAACATGAGTTATACATACATTTAGAATCTCATGTCCAGGCGCCTGGGTGGCTCAGTCGGTTAAGCATCTGCCTTCCGCTCAGGTCAGGATCCAAGGGTCCTGGGATGAGGCCCCTTTGGGGTTCCCTGCTTAGCAGGAAGTCTGCTCCTCCCTCTGCCCCACCCCCCCTTGTGTGCTTGCACGCTCTTTCTCTCAAAAATAAATAAATAAAATCTTCAAAAATAAATAAATAAAATAAAATTTCACATCTGGGACCCTTAGCTGTCTCAGTCTGTAGAGCATGTGACTCTTGACCTCAGGGTCATGAGTTCAAGCCCCACACTGGGCACAGACCTTACATTAAAAAAATAATAAAATAAATAAAAATAAATAAATCTCAAGTCCAAAAGCCTCTAACAAATCCAAGCTGTGTTCTTAGGAATCTGCTCATCTTGGATACAATGATGCTGAAACGTAACTGCTCAGACCCCACCCCCCACTTCAGCTAAGGCCAACGGTTCAGCCCCTACATCAGGTTCACTGTTCAGCCACATACAGCCCTGAACACGGTCACCATCACTTAAAAGAAAGCACAGTAAAAAGGCCGGTCAGAGAAAAGGCCGTGAGGCAAAGGTGTGGCCCGCTGAGCAGCATGGAGCATTTCCATGCCATTAAAGCTGAAAAAGCAGAGCCATCTCTAAGTGGACACAACAAATGGATAAAAAAGAATACAAAACGTAAGGCTGAAGTCACCCCTCCTCAAGGAAAACAAATAATAAAGATCATGGGCATTTCTGCACAGCAGCTTCAGGAAACCCATTGGATCGGAATCACTTATGGGACTGCCTGAAAAACTTCCCCTAAATAATTTCGGAGTTGCCTACCCAGACAAGCCACCACGCTAAGAATCCAATCAGGGCCGTGGAAAGCAGCACACCACCTTACTTCCTACGTGGTGCCCCAAAACCAATTTCCCACGTTCGCCTTGAAAGACTTAATCAGACAGCTTCCATGGAAATGGAAAATGAGGCCAGACTCTGGGGAGAAAGGGTGGTAGCCTTTTAACAATTCCTCTAGATAAGTCAACACCCAAACAACAGACTTCAGACTGCAAGGCTACTGGATACATTTTACGGAGAATGTGAGCACTAAACTCTTCCTGTCTCAACACGACCCTGGTATTGCATAAACCAGGTAATTCCTCATTCAGTCCCATACTGGAAACATCTCCTGTTGGATTGCTCTGGTTATCTGAACTCTCACCCTCAGCTGGGCCAGAAGGACTTGGAAAGAACCCCTTCTGGTTCCTCGTGGAGAGGTGGGGAGGGTCAAGCCCATAGCAGGTACTCAGTGTTCTGACTGGTTAAAGTAAAGAGGCAGAACACCACACTCACTGAATTCGGATCAGAGGGAGCGAGTATAGAAACTACACAAACGTCAACTTTCAGCCTGCCAAATTGTCGCTCTCAAAGTAGTATTAAGCACAGTTCTTTGTCTCTGAATTGTGAAATACTTTATATACTAATAAAGAATGTGTACTTCATTGTGTATTTAACTGCATGAGCCCGCATTTGGTTTAATTGACCAAGAGTAAGTCCTTGTTCCTAAGCGAACTCTCGAGTTCCAGTCAACTCTTAAATATTAACACTCGTATTGAGGAACAAAGATGCAGATAATACAAAACAGAAGATTATTTTAAATCATTTGCTCTTGGTATGCGGATGTATTCTTTTTTTTTTCTTTCCTTTTAACTTGCAATTAAATGCGTATGGCTGATGTTGTGGCCTTTATAATACTTCTAACAAAGGACTTCAACCATGCTGGAAAAATCTGACTTCGAAAGCTCTCCATGTGCGTCTTTCACTCACCCGCTCTGCTACTGAGTTTTGGACCAACTCACATCTGTCCAGGAGAGCATCACCTCTTAGAAGGTTGCCCAAAAAACTGGTTTAAAAAAAAAGAAGAAAAAGGCAAACTACTTTCTTCCCAGGTTGCTGCTTTCCAGAATCACACTTTCTGGAGGGTGGGAAAGTAATTAGGGGTTTAGGGTTGGAAAAGCCCTTTTATTTTAGCTCCTACTGGGCTGGTGTAAACAAAGATATCATTAATGTCAACAATGACTTAATTAACCAGAGTAGGTGACGAGAACTTGAAAGCGTCACCTCCTCCCCAGGATAATCAAGCCTGACCATACTTTAAATGATGAGAATATTAATCAACAGAACAGTACTTGGCATTGAGGACTGCCCCCCGCCACGAGTCAATAACTGAATTTACAGCCTTCAGCCATTCCTCTACAACAATGAATGACCAACTGGAAATATTCTTTTTTAATCTGGGATATTAATGAAAATCTCCTAGAGATTATTTGCTTCTCAAGTCAGCTGAGTACATCCAACCCTACTGTTTGTTACCACTTCGTTGTGTCCAGAAGACAAATGGCATGTGATAGATGATATGAGAGGATGATATAGGATAATACCGTACAAAGCTTAGAAGACTGAAAAAGGATCCTCCAGTCTTAGGGCTCAGGCTCCTTCCCGGAACTTACTCGCATTTTTCCAGCCCAAGAGACCTCATCTAATCTGAGCCTTCAAATTAACAAACCAGAAAGTCTTCCAAGATGGGGCCTGGTGCAATAAAAGGTTATGGTTGAACTTATGTTAACAAAAGCTATAGTTACACTCACCACAGAGGACAGCCTGGGACTGGCACACACTCATCCATCCATCGTCCCTCCATCTTTCCCCCCAATTCGGCAGGACCATGGCCTAAACTAGAGCTGTCCCAGTCAGTTGGCTTCCAGTTAACTCCTTTCCCATCAAGAATTAGACAACCTTCCTAATAGCCCCCGACACCAAAACAAAACTACCCACAATGAGAACTCAGATAGGTTGCCAATATGGTACTGACAGACCAGGGCAGCCCAGGCGCTCCAGAAAGCTGTCTGGAATCACAAAGGGCTTTCTCCATGACAGAGCGACTTTCTTCTCAACTGTCCCCAAAAGCCTCCACGTTTCCTGACATTGTGGCACCTGGCAGGGCCAGCCCACATGGGACAGAGCAGACACGTGTGCCCACCTCATGGGCAACGGGGAGGCCAGCATGTCCTGGGTGCTCAGGAGACGCCAGGCCATGAGCTGACCACTCTCTGCTCCCAGGGACACTGAAATCTCCCAACGACCTTTTGATGTAAGGAACCAGAAGCCTCCTGAGGACGTTAATATACACTTAACATGAATGAAGACCTTCAAGATCATCTTATCAAACCATCGGGCCACAGAAAGGGAAACAGAGGGACAGGGCTTCGCACGCTCTTCCAAAGCCACGCCTCTGCGGGTCTCTTACCTGAAACGTCTCGCCAGCCCTGGACACAAACCTCACAGAAGCTGTGAGCCCAGAAAAATGCATGAAATAACTTTGGCGAAGTATTTCCTATAATTTTGGGGAATTCGTGAACCACCCCACCCCCAAGCCCCAAGAGTGCCCCCAGATCCCAGGTTGGGAAGACCTGCTTTCAACAATACTCCCATTGTTGGATACAAAGTTTTACACAAAGAACCACTGGGGGCACTTTATCGCTGTCCATGGTTTCTTCCCCCTCAATGCCCCACCTCTTTCTTCCTGCATATTTTAAACTTTCTTCAGTAATTAAGGACAAGAAAAGAAGTCCTCCAGGACCGTTTTACACTTTCTGTTGAGATAAACTCCCAAGAATGCTGCCCTGAAAGTCAAAATGAAAAATGACAGTTTCTTCCTACCCTGGGCCATTCCAGGGCTCACCCGGTAAGGAAATCCTGGCTCAGCACGCATCTGGGCCACGCACTCAAGGGAAAACCAGCAATTAGGAAACACATCTATTTTAATTATTAGCAAAATTAAGGAGGTACAGGCCCGACTTTCAGAAACCAGGACTCTTTTCTCTTCCGTTAAGTCCCTCAGAAAGGCATCGCCTTTGCAAATCACTCACGTGCTTACAATACAGCACAAGTCACAAGGAGGCTGTACCCTCATCACAGCAGCTAGATAGAGCCTGTTAAGTGCCACAGAGGCAAACTCTCGCCAGATTCCCTCTCCCAGAGACGGGGAAGCCACTGTGACGTCACCGCACCTGTTCACATGAGGCCTTCATGCCTCTGCTTGAGACAGGGCACCGGCCTCACTCTGGCCAGTGCTTGACTGCTTTGGGTAAAATCAGGGTCGTTTTAGAAAAACTGTTGCCCTTACCTATCCTTTCATGACCCGCACACGGGGTCCCACTGGGAGCCCCTCTCTCAGCGCGGTCATCTCAGGCGGGAACGCAGCCCTCCTTCCCATGTTGTCCTGACCCACCCTCTGTCCTTTGCCAGCCTGTGGCGCCGGGTGCTTTTCCAGAACAGCTGAGCTGACCCCAGACCACTCAGGACCACGGCAGGCCCCCAAAGCTAAGCAAGCACCAGGTGGGCTCTCAGCAAACAGGTTCATTAAGTGGCGATGAGTGCTGGGATCTGCCATTTTATTCTCGGATTACCACTCGAAAAATAACTCAGCTACCAATATTCCCGGCTGATGACAGATTTCAATGCCACCCCAAGTGGAGGCTTGGCTACTGTCGTCTCGGGAGGACCCGGGAAGGAGGTTCCAGACCTGCCTGGCTGAGTAATTCAGCCCAATGTAGTGTTCACAACTGGCTTTCTGCCTTTAAAATTAAATTTCCAAAGCTGAAACACCAGTGTGTGGCCTGTTCGACCTGGAAGTTCTCATAGATAATGGGAGACACCCAGGTACCTTCACTTTCAAATTTACCTAAAATAGAATTTGCAGTATCTGTGACGTACTGCTTAGGTAGTAGGAATTACAATGGCTTAAAAAAAAAAAAAAAAGTAAAATGTCAAGCATCTCTGTGAACTTCAGAAGCTTCTTTTTCTCCTTAGACAATGAAAATAAAATGTCAGCATTTTCGATGTTGGCAATTTCCCTTCATGGCTCCTTTTGTCAGAAAACAGCAATTCTTTACATCATAAGCAAGACCCCCTTCAGTCAGAATGCTCCTGCTAGGAAGGTTCTAGATGGCATTCACCTACAGGCTCTCCTCCCACAGCGCTCCTGGGCAGTGGAAAAGGTGAAGGGCCTGCTGCCTCCCTTACCCAGCGCAGAGAAACGCACACACCAAGAAACCAGCAAACTATACCGTTCTGCCTGCAGTGTCACAGCAAGGAACCTTCTCTAGCCATCTCTGACTTGGGGGGGAGGGGTGCCGATCTCTGACCCGGGGGGAGCAGAGAGCCCACTCCTTGCTCTTAAAGACTCACTTACAATGCAAGGGCCGCTCACTGGAAAACAGGCCTTGACCTCAGTGCCACTTCCCCAGACACATCCCCAAACAAACTTGGTGCCCTGAAAGGTGAGACGAAACCACTTACCCTCCGGCTCTAAAGTGGTATCCTCCACTAAATTGAAGGAGGGCCGGGCCAGGGACAAGGTTGCCATGGTGACCACGACCAGGCAGACGAAGCGGGCCCAGCTGACCATGGCTGCGGCGGTGCCAATCCCCCGTCCTCTTCCATATCTCCACGTGGACGTCACTCCCATCTGCACACCTGGTCTGCGAGCATGGACTGCCAGCAATGCCTCCAGCCTGCGGTGGGCTCCGGAGCCGAGGTGCCGGTCTGGCCGCTGCTCCCGCGGTGCTGCAGCCTCTAGGGGAGACAGATCCGGCGAGTCAGTGAAATCCTCCCCGATGCCAGTTCGTGGAAACCCAAGTGGGCTACCACCGTTTCTCAGCCTCTGCATTATCTGCAAACCTGGCACGTGCGCCTCAGGGTCCCAGGTGTTCCTGCCAGACGGGTCCACCACAAGCCGCGCTGGGCTGATTGTGAGCAAGCATACTTTTAAGAAAGAGTCTACAGGACAGGACTCCGTGCAGCCACGCCAGTGAGGCAAGGCGCACTCTCTTCTGCCATCCACTGTCACCTCCACAGCCCACAACACGCAGAAGCAACGTGACCTTAGTTTCAAGGGCAACTACAAAAGCAAGTTAACAATGCTCGGGTTGGCAGAACCGACCTCGTTAACTTCTCTTAGGCCAACGAGGCTTTAGACAGCTGGATGGTGGAGGCGTCTGCGTGAGGACTTATTTCTGGGGCTGCCGCTGAACGGCTGGCTCCGCCCTTACTGTAGTACTCGGCATGAAAGGAGACCAGCAAAATAAAAGGAACCCCAGGAAGGCTACCAAAAAGCCCCACCAGTTTACACTTGTCAGGATTCATTTTCCAATATGGAAATGTATTTCGGATCTTCCGCCAAGCAGCCACTTATAGAGAGTGAAGGAAATGCAAACACATTCAAAGCCGCGGATCCAAAAAGAGGCTCAAAGCCTGAATCCCCTTCCACTGCGGCTACGGGCAGCCCCCGCCTCCTGCCTCCTAAGTGTCTTCAGCCCACACAGGGTGGGCGACCGAGGGGAGTGGATGCAAGCTCTGAGAAATAACGCAGGTGATTATTAAGGGACAATGGTGATATGTAAATTACTGTCATGGTAAGTGATTGGGCAAGTAAATTTCAATTTGTTAATCTATTGGCTAAAACCTGTTCACCCATATGACCCCAAGGCAAAGAGAATTGTCCAAGCTTAACTATTCCAAATAACTTTAAATGTATTCATTATCCTCAATGACCAAGTACAGAACAGAAATGCACCAACTTGAGAAAATTTGAAACAATCACAGATTCAGTGAACCAAATAAATGAACCATACTTTAAGGACTGAGGGTGAGGGTGAGACCTTGAATATAAAAATCTCTTAAGTCTGGGCTTTTGGCATGCCAACTTGATGTTTCAAATTCTGCCATAAGATTTCAACATTGCCTGAGCCTCTCCAAAGCTACATCAGAAAAACTGTTCCTGTTAGCCCTGACTGAGGATTAAACTGGGAAAAGAAAAGAAAAGAAAGCACTTACGAAAGGGTGTGATTCACAGCAAAATCAAGAAAAGTGTGTGCCTGTGAGCACACCCTCTATTTTCAGGTTGCTTGAAGGATGTTTTTTTCCCCTAAATTTTCTTTCCTCTTGAAGTTAGAGCCTCGATAACTCCCTATCTATTTCTACATACGTGTGGGAGGAAAGTACACAAGCATTCTCATTGATTTACTAAGCATTTCCAGAATGCATGGGAATGTTCTGCCTCTGACACAACTTCATGAACAATCTCAAATCCTAGCAGATTTCATCCAAGGCTGCTTCCCTGGCCACATCACCCACGTGTCCTAGCCCAAAGGGTCTTCCTTTGCTCCAAGCAGAGAAAGCTGTCCAGTGACCTAAATCAGCTAAATCTCAGACCATTCATTCATCCCATCAGCTTGCACAAGTAACTTGAATTTTAGCCATTACCAGGTCTAGGCCCCAGGCCGCCCCCTGCCCAAATCTCTGGAAGGCGGAGGCCTAAGGCAGCAGGTCTGCACGACTCCTCACCAGAGTGGACACAAGCGTGGAGGGACCTCCTAGGCAGGATAATTAGATCCCGAGGCTCGGTGTTGGGAACACAGGCCCAGCAGGCTGCTGGCGGCCACAATCCCGGCTTCCTGCCTTCAATACCATAATCCTTCCTGGAGTCTGAGCCTCAGTGAAAGCCCCAGCGTGTTTATTTTTCCCCTTGAAAGGGAACTCTCTTCTCTGCCTGGGCTGCGGGAGGAGTTGTCACCCTCCCTATGATGGACGGCTCTTCGTGGGCACCCGCTCCCCAGTCTGTTTTCACCTGGGCACAAAACTGCCCTCAAAGACAGGCAAAGTGACAAGCAAGAGAGCCTGGCTGGCAAGTGGTCCCTATGCCAGGTTCGTGCTGGGCTCCTCGAGTAACCAAAATATTTCCAACCGCCCCCCCAACGCTCCAAGAGGGCAAACCCACACAGTGCCTACCTCACTGAGCTTCTCCCACTGAGTGGTTATCTGGCTTCTGCCGGCTCATCCATGCTGAGCACTTGGGCACTTTGTTTCTGGTAGATTTTTACATCAGGAAAGTCAACAGTCCCAGGCAAGGTTGGGATGCCTGGGTCCCCCCAGGAGGCAGACCTATCTCTGAGCTCAAAGCCTCCCTACTGTTCCCCTTGTCTTCCGAGCTGAGTAATGGAGGGAGCTATCAGGGGTCAAATCTGGGCGGGGCGGGGGGGGGGATGGAGAGGAGGTTCCTCAATGTACTGAAATCTCAAAAAACACAAAATACAGGCCGACCTAGGACGACAATCCACTCCGTGGTTAACGCTAGCAAGCCAGTGAGAACTTGCAGCAGCTTTGGGGAACTCCTAACCACCAGCAGCCCTGTTTCATTGTAGCATTTCTTTCATTTGTTTGCCTGGAATATCCTGTTTTCTCCCCCTTCTTGGGGCGCTAAAGAGCTCAGAGAAATCTGCATTTTAATTGACATTCCAGGGAGAGGGAGAGGGGCGCCTGATTGCTTTTCTATTCAAACTAAACAGGCTTTTCAGATGAAAATGAGTCGCGGCCAGTGGAAGATTTACAGGGATTTGGGACCAGGGGGACAATGGGGTTTTAAATGTTGATAGCGTTTCACACCAAACACATAATGGGTGCCCCGAGTGTGAAAGCAGGTTTGCTTTTAAGGGTAGGTTTTATTGAATTGGGCCGGAGGAAGACAGACCCGGAGAAGGCTCTGGCAAGAGCGGGCTTCGAGGGGAGCGGCGGCGACTCGGCGCGCCAGCCCGGGACCCCTGAGTCTGGCCCTGTGGCCGCGAGGGTGGGAGCCAGCGCCTCGCAGGGCCCTCGGCTGACTCCCCGGCGCGGCCCCGGCGCTGAAAGAATGAGCGCGCAAGTTAGAACTCGCCTGCGCTTTCGACATCCCCGAGCTGCTGCCGGCAGAGCAGGCGGCGAGCTAGAAAAAGTCGGTCCAGTTCGCCCCCTAGCCCCAGGCGCGCTGTGCTCCCTCCAGCACCGACAGCGGCAGCGGGAGAGGGGCACCGGTTACTGAAATCGGGGAACCCGAGCGGCCTCTTCCTCAAAGGTGCCGCCCCCGAGCACAGCCAGCCCTACGGAGAAGTCGCCCGGCCCATCCGGCGGCTCCCTCCCGGGGAAGCGTCTCCACACACACACCCCGCCCGGCCTGGATGGGACGGGGCGGGCGCCCGCCGCATCCAGAATGAGGCACCCCGAAGATGCCCCTCCGAACCCCGGACCTGCGGGGCCGAACCACCAAAGAGGCACCCCCGCCACTCGCCTGACCGCCCTGGGGGCGGAGGACCTCGCCGGCCGGTGGGACGGAGCCGGCCGGAGTTTGACAGGGAGGGGGTGTCAGTGCCAGAGGCAGATGTCAGCATCTGGATGGGGGTGATAAGTAAAGGCAGACCTTCCCAAGCGACCGCCGGCAGCACGCACCCCGCTCCCCCATCACCTATGCAGCCAAAGAGGGAGGACAGGGAACAGGCTGCACCGTGCCAGTCCCCCGCGCCCTCCGCTCGGGGGATGGTGCACCCGGCGTCCCGAACTCCCGCGGCGCCAGCTTCCCCGGCGGGCGAGGCTCCCGGAGGCACCCGACACGGCGATTACCTTGAATGGCAACGCTCCTCGGCCGCCGGTCTGTCCCCGCGCCCGGCGTGAGTCGGGATGGAGCAAGGGACGCACTCGGGGGAAACTCCGAAACAGAGTGGTCCTCGGGTCCCGCCTGCGCCAAGGTCCGAGGCTTCAGGCGCAGCCCAGGCTGCGGAGGAGCGCGGGCATGACGCCCGCCGGCTGCCCTCGGGTTTGGGGAGCGAGAGGAAGAAAGGACTCAGGCTCGGCGTCTCCTCCACCAAACTTTGCTCGCAACTTGCGAACGCTCAGGGCGCCCTGGAACGCCGCGGCCTCGGGGCGCCCGGGCCCCGCCAGCCCGGAAAGCAGTCGCCGCGCCGGGCCAGCTACGCCGCCCGCAGACCCCGCGGCGCCCGAGCTTTGTGGCGGCCGCGCTCGCTCACTCGCTCGCCCGCTCCGCACCCCGTTTCCTGGACGGCGGCTCCCGCTCTGCCAATCAGCGCCGCGCGCCCGGCCGCCCCGGCTCCGCGCGGCTCCCGATGCCCGCGAGCAGCCCGAGACCCCGGCCACCGCGGGCCCCGAGAGGTGCGGTGACGGTCTCGCCCCGCGCCACCGCCCCCTTTCTTCCCTGGGGACTTAGACCGACGGCTCGCCCGCTGATCGCCTTGCGTTGTTTTAGTTCAAGGCAGAAAACAAATGACGGACTGCCTGCCCTACCCCTGGAACGACTGCATGGGGGGGGGGGGCGGGAGGGGGAATTTAATGCAACTGAAACTTTTGGAGGAGAATGTCTGCAGGACATTGCACTTTTCTGTCCTGCAAAACAGTAGCAGTGAGAGGAGAACCCAGTATTTACGGAGGTCCTACTCTGGGAGGGCACACCGAACCACCGCCCTGCACCCTGCAGAATAATATTCCCAGTTTCTGATAAGGAAACCAGGAGAGAGGTGAAGTAATTTGTCCAGGGCCACACAGCCGGTTATTGGCAGAGCCTGATTTTGAATCTGGCCTCTCATAGAGAAAGTCAAAAACGGCAACGACAAAAAAAAAAAAAAAAGTGTTTAGTAATATGTATCTGGAGTAATAAAAAGAAATTGGAAAGATTCTAAAGAAATTACGCTATACATAGCTGTGTGGCCTTGAGCGAAGCAGTTCCTCCCGAATCTTAGATTCTTCAACTGAATGCCAGGCTGCAACTGGTTAAAGTTCATATTTTCCATTTACCTTTCTTGGGAGGCTGTCTACAGGATAATTTATTTTTTAATATACTTTCTCTCCTCCTCACTGATCCAGCTCCTAAGCTTTTGTGCTTAAGTCCGAGACAATACAGATAAAAACCTTAATTATTTTTCCTTAGAAAAGTTCATTAAACCCAGAAGTGCTCCAGAATGCTTTTGAGGCCTGAAGATAGATGGAGCAGTGAGTACAAAACTGACCTGGAAAATCGACTTTTCCAGCATTTAGAAATGCAGTTGCTCCTGGGTCACCGACATAGCACACTTCAATAACATTTATGAAAAAAAAATTTTTGAAGGTGCCGCACATTATGAGAAAATCATTTTTCTTCTCAATCCATAACAGAAAACTTTTATGTAAATGACTTACATGCTGAGAGTATCAAATCCATTGAAATGCTTCAGGCAAATGGCTGTGGAATTCTATTTTGGAAATTCGACAGCAAAAAGAATAGATTCTCAAGCAAAATTATCGGTCCCTACGCTTGGGTATGTGTTTGGTCCAGTCTTTTCACCTGGATCAGTCCTAACACCTTTTTCATGAACCGACATCTCAGCTGTCCACTCACACCTGGATGGTTCGGAACACACCAATACCTTTTTCATGTCCTCGGCTCTGTGGTCCAAAAAGAGAGGTGGCTGAATGTCTGCCTGCTCGGGCCCTGGCACTTAACATCTTTATATTCCCCACCAATGGGAAACTCAAGTGTCTCAGGACAGATTCCCTTCCCATCCTGCGACATACTCGTCAGCCATTGAAAATGCTGTTAACACATTCTCACATAAATTACTGGTGCAGGCAGCCATCGCCCCTAACCCCATTCATCGACAGCTTTATGTACACTGAATAAAAGGCCGGCTTCCGCTGAAAATGACAAATCAGAACACCTACTTTCATGTCCAGATGCAGTTCGCAGAATTTATTCTTTATAGGGATGAAAAGACACCCATCCATCACAAGACCCTTATTCCCCGAAAAGCGTTCGTTTTTAAGGCAGCGAAGCCCACAGGCCCACAGCAGCAAACTTCTCCAGTTTTGAGAGAAGCAAAAGCATGTTTGGAATTTTTTTTTTTTTTTTTTTTACAAAACCCAATTCTGTCATCATATTTAGGCTTCAAGTGACCTCAGTGGGTCTAGGAAAGTTTTCACACCAGTGAGGCTTCTGAATGAGAAAATAATCTCTGGACAGTTTTTTTTTTCTCTTCCCTCTTCAAGTGGCTGGAACCCCTTTTGTCAATGGCCTCCCGTGAATGGTGTTGCTAATAAGCCTATTAATGAGCTTCCCGGCCGAGGGTGAATAGGTAAATAAGCCCCAATCTGTTGAGGTTCAGGGCCGAGGGCAGAAAAGCCAGCAAGAACTAAAGGTGACAGTTTGCACTGAACGGCCAATGCAAGCACCAGGTTTCTGCTGAAAGAACCGCCAGACAAGGCCACATTCACCACCCCTTCGCCCCCCACTGGGGGCCCTTTTCTTCACAATTTTCCCCCCTTTACAAAATGTCTTGAGTAGCCACCTTTTTTTTTTTTTCAAAAGCCCTCGAGACGCCCTCCTTTCTTTCACTCTAGTAATGATACATCAATGGAAGGAAGAAAAATGAGGACACCAGAACTCCAATGCCCCATGACTTTCAAGAAACAAATTGTGTCGCTGGCCCATCGGTTATGGGGGGGGGAGCCCTCGCAGCCACGGGCCATTCTCCTGTAAAGATTCAGAATTTTTTTTTAATAATTTGTTTTTTAATGGGTGGCTGTTCTTCACCCTATAGAAAAGTTCGATGAATAAAGGCCGCTGGCGTTAAGTGCTAATGAGCCCTTCTAATGTCGTTCTGAGCTCCCTGCAAAACTGAATTTCATTCTTTAGGCTACATCTCAATAATGTCTGGAGCATAAAAGAAGCTTTTGAAAGGAGAAATATAGAATAGTCCAAGGACTGTGGTTAGCCTGGTTAACTCCTGGGATGAGGGGAGGGACCTGATCCCTGACAGCTTGGTCCCATCTTCAGGGACTTACGGCACTTAACTGAAGCGACATCGTAAATCCCAGCACCGCACATCGAACGTCAAACATCGGCAATGATTCTAAACTTAGAACGGAATCGCAAAGCCAAGACGTCCCTGGGGACAAAGTCCTTCCAGAATCCCTGCCTCACTTTGAGGCGAAGGGGCTCTGGTTCCAACAGGCACTCTTCAATCAATGGCTGTGTGACCTTGCGCAGGTTACTTAAATTCTCTGAGTTTTTCATTTTCTCAGGTAAAATGAGGACAATAGTGATACCTATCTTGTAGTTAATTAATAGGGTCACTAAGAAGATTAAGTGAATGAAAGGGTGACAAAACCTGTTTTTATTCAGATACTCCTCATGGCTCTGGAAATGCAATGTGTCTCCTATGATTATTATTAGCCATTCTTAATAGTCCTACCCCCTGGGTCTATTAGAAGGATTTGAGTGTTTCAGTGAAGAGCCTAGAACCCACTGGCACCACCCGGATAGTATTACAGCCTGGTTTTCACAGAGTCTGGAGCCATGACTTCTGAATTCCCCATGCCCACCCTCTGCCCACCCTCTGCCCCAACTGAAGGACCTGGTGATGCCAACCCAAAGCCCACCTGAGACGGAATGCCGCCTGCGCAGACTGCCGGAATCATACATACTCCCCACATTTGACAGGGGAGGGGAGGGGAACACAGGGGAAGCGGTAGGCTCAAGGTCACACCACTGGTTAAGGGCAGGGAAACCAAAAGTCTGGTCTCCCGATGGGGCTGGGATTCATTCTGGTGGCCACCAGAGAAAGTCAACCATTTTCACCCATCCGTGCCATGTGATGGCTCCTTCCAGGTGGTTCAACTCAGTGCAGAGTTGACGTACGTTGAGTAGAATTCATTGCCTCCGCCAACGTTAATATTTGAAAAGAACGGTTACCCACTCGCCATGGGTTCATCCTACTTCTTCAAGTGCTCCAAGAATTTGGTGAGGGTCACTGTTGCTGTGAATGTTTCCAAGAACCTTCAAGTTCAGGTACATAAGATTGTGAGACCTCTTTCACACACCTACAGTTCATCAGCTGAATTTGCAGTCTTCAAAATAGGGGAAGAGGTAAGGGCCGACGTTTGTGGTGCGTAAAATGACTCTTATCAGTGAGGAATTAAGGCTTAAAAATCTGCCACGCATTTGCTATTTAAAACTGGGTAACCAGGTCTGCTACTCAAAAGGCAATGAATCGGCAATTCAGGAACCCTGACAACATTCTGGTTCAAGAAAAGCAAAACTTGCTATAAGAGTAGTGGGAGGGGGAATAATTGGGAACTTTTACTCTGGCCTCAACACTACCCACCCCCAACCCCCTGCCCAGTGCTACAAGGTCCTACCAGGCACCTGCCCATCTGTGAAGGAAAACTGATTGGTCAGTTCGCTGGTTGGCCAAGCCAGCCAGAGGTAACGTCTACACTGCCCGAAGTCACAAGGTATTTGACCAGCCACATTGTGCAGTAGAAACAATGCCAGGCCAGGGCATTCAAGACCTGGGTTTCTATCCCAACATTGCCAAGAACCATATGATTCTGGGAAAATCATTTAACATACCCCCCCCACTCCTTGGCCTCCCCCTCTTTTGCATAATAAGGTCTCCCCTTAAAAAATACAATTGCCTCAGACCTCCAGCTCCTCCAATCATGGAACATTCGCTGCCTCCAGAGACACTAAAAGTTGTCGTTGACCCATCACCAAAGACCAACCAGTTAGAGGAAGTCAACATCCTCTTTGAAGTATTTTGAAACCTCAGTGTAGGAACCCTGCTGTTGACCCCTGTCTGCTGGGAAAGTCCTCTAATCCCTGGCCCATTGCTGCTTAAGGACAATTTATGGCATGTCATTGCTTGGCTGCAAGACTCCATGACTTTCCGACACCCTCAGCCTGCACTCAAGCCACCACCTCGGCCACAACAACGGCTCCCAGCAGACTGGAAGAAGATATGCAGGTGCTTTTAGCCCAGGTGGGGCAATTAGGAAGAGATTAACAGTGATGTCCTATTGCCAACTTTGGCTCCACCCCCCCGCCACCATCACTGCCTAGAGCTGTGCTGGCACTTCTGATACAGTAGCCACTAGCCAGTGTGATTATTTCAAGTTAAATGAATTAAAACTAAATGAAACTTGGGGCGCCTGGGTGGCACAGCGGTTAAGCGTCTGCCTTTGGCTCAGGGCGTTATGGATCCTGGCGTTATGGGATCGAGCCCCACATCAGGCTCCTCCGCTGGGAGCCTGCTTCTTCCTCTCCCACTCCCCCTGCTTGTTCCCTCTCTCGCTGGCTGTCTCTATCTCTGTCGAATAAATAAATAAAATCTTTAAAAAAAAAAAAACTAAATGAAACTTACACATCAGCCCTTCAGGAGGGCCAACCACATTTCATGAGCTCAATAGCCACCTGTTGCTCTGGCCACCAAATTAGGTGGTGCCGGTATTCTAGGAAATGGTCACTGGAGAGTGTCCCTGTCTTCCTCTTTCCCTCCGAGATCTCCTTAGCCAGGGGAGTCCCCAGGAACTGCTTCTGCCTCCCCCCACCCCAACTCCCATGTGGTCTCGCTGCTGTCTTGCTACCCGAGGAGTTTAGGGGTGGGAACTCCACTCCTCAGCATGGGAAGAGTGCTGGAGATTCCCAGGAAAGGTCTTTGGTGGACAACGGCAACATTACTATTGACTGAATGTAGGTGATATGGTGTATGTAGCATCACTCCTGATTCTGGGGCCCACTCAAAGCAGCCCCAGTTTTCTGTCCAGGCCCTCAGTTCCTCTCTGGGAGGCCTCCTGTTCCCCCTAGTCCTCAGGAGCTCACAGGTATGCGCTCAGAGCTGTGAACCCAGAGGGAGAAGGGGTGGCTGAACCAAGATGGTGATGCCCTTAGAAAATGCTGCGTCGAGGGGCGCCTGAGTGGCACAGCGGTTAAGCGTCTGCCTTCGGCTCAGGGCGTGATCCCAGCGTTATGGGATCGAGCCCCACATCAGGCTCTTCCGCTTATGAGCCTGCTTCTTCCTCTCCCACTCCCCTGCTTGTGTTCCCTCTCTCGCTGGCTGTCTCTGTCTCTGTCAAATAAATAAAATAAAAAAAAATTAAAAAAAAAAAGAAAATGCTGCGTCGAATGTGACGGTGGGCATCAATTTGGGGGAGAGGGGTTAATCGGGGACCACTAAATTAGAACACCCAGAAGGCTTCGGCTGCCTCCCCCATCTTGCAGTTGCAGGGCTGGGCGTGCTGCCTGGCTAGCCTCTGGCAGTCTGTTACAGGCCCTTTGTGCTCCCAGGCCCTCAATAGATACTTGATTGATGGTGATTGTAACTTAGCCTCTTTTGGGGTTTCCCAATTAAGGCATCCGGGTACATTAGCACAGGGTTTTGCACCTAGTCGCCGAGGTATACTTCGAAATTAGAGAATAAAAGCCATGTTAGGGCAAGGCCGGCCCAGCTGTGCGGTGCAAGTTTCCCTTCCTTGCGAT
The DNA here is from genome assembly GCF_002007445.2 of Ailuropoda melanoleuca. Lineage (NCBI taxonomy): Eukaryota > Metazoa > Chordata > Mammalia > Carnivora > Ursidae > Ailuropoda > Ailuropoda melanoleuca. Next base: position 119,946,919 of record NC_048223.1, read on the forward strand.
GACCCGATTTCCACGGTGCCTTCCTCCCTCCTTCCCCTTGATTTCTGTGTTTAGTTTGTTACACCATTTCCCCAGAGTGTGTGTCTACTTCGTCCAAACGTGAAAAGAAGTTCACTTTAATAAACCAAAGGGGAGAAAAATGATGCTGCCAGGATCCTGGTAAACTCCGGGAAGGAGACGGAGAATACAGAGCAGGACGCATCGTAAAACCACAAAACCAGTAACCCTTTTAGAGTCCCAGAGCTCTTATATTTTGTCCCCAAGCTGGGGAGAAAGGCCATCAGGGGAGGAGCGATTTCTTTAACAGATTTCTAAGAGCAGCGTTGAGCAAAAATTAACTCCTTCGCGGGGGCCAGATGCCGGCTTGGCGCTCGGGGCCCGCAGCCTGGGGAGCAGGTGGCCGCAGGTGAAGGAGGCCAAGGTCCCCAGGGCTCCCTTTGTTCTCTGGGCTCTGTGCAGGTACCCGCGCGGCGGGCGCCAGCGCCCCCGTGTGGCCGCGGGCGCCGGGAGAGGCGCAGGGTGGATGAGGGGGCGGCCGGCGCCCGGGTGAAGGAGCTGCAGGGCTGGGTGAGTGAGGCGGCCGGGAGGCCCGGCGCGGAGGAGGGGCGATCCGTCAGCAGCAGGCTTCCCCTCGCCCCGGCCCCCCCCCCCAACTCGTTCGGGCTGTGCAGGTGATGAGCGATCAACGCCGAGGCGTGTCTGCGGCAGGAATCCTGGTGCTTGCTGAAGCACAGCTGGGAGGGGATCCTGCAGGGACAGGGGATGGCAGGCGTCTCCACCCGGGGCCTGGCCGGGCCTGAAGCTATCTTCGGCTTCCTCTCTGTCCACGGCTTGGGGCTGCATCTCCACCTGGATCCTCGAGCCAGAGAGCTACCTTTACCGGCTTCAACTTCTGGCCCCAGTCTCCACCTGGGCCGCCACCCTCCAGATCTGGGGTTGCCAGCTCCCCTCCCACCAAGGCCTGTCCATGCCTAGATCTGGGTTGTCTTTTGAAAGCCACGCACCCCCATCCTTTTTGGTTTTTTCCCTAGTATCACTGAAGTTGTCCCGGCTCCCTGGGGACGGTCATTCAGGATCCTCGGGCAGCTTCTGTCTCTAATCTCTTCGTTGCTGGCCACTCTGCCCAGAGGTGGGGACCACTGCCCTGCTCTTCCATGAGGTCACTCAGAGCCTTGGTGGCTTCCCATTTGCAAGAACCATGGCAACTGCTGTCTTGGCACAGAGTGGGTACCTGGTGGCTGACATTTATTGGGTTCTTATTATGTTCCAAACAACTGTGACCGTGGCCTTTAATGAATTATCACATATTGATTACAAGGAGCCTGTGAGGTGGATACCACTATGACCCCAATTTTACAAATTGCGCAGTGGAAACACTGAGAGCTTGCCCAAGGTCATAGGGTCATTGAGGGAGGGAGCTGGTATCCCGTGAGCAGGTGATGTGGGCGGGGCAGAGGAAGGTCCAGGGTGGCCCTGCACACAGGGTGCGCGGCTGAGGACTGGGAATGTAGACCACTGGGACCCATTCTTCTGATCCTTCCAGAGAAGTTGGCCATCCCATCCAGATTATGGCAATTGTCTCAATTTTTATTTTTTTTTAAGATTTTATTTATTTGGGAGAGAAGCCTGAGAGAGATTGAGAGCACAAGCTGCAGGAGAGGCAGAGGGAGAGGGAGAAGCAGGCTCTCCGCTGAGCAGGGAGCCCAGTGTGGCGCTCCACCCCGGAACCCTGGGATCCTGACCTGGGCCAAAGGCAGACGCTTCACCAACGGAACCACCCAGGCGCCCCTCATTGTCCCAGTTTTTAGACATTAGCTCCTTTGTTGGGTTGGCCTGTGGTCTGCAGGTCATATCCTTTGCTCTCCTGAAGTGGCTCAGAACATGGGATCTATAGGCCAGTTCTGCCTGCCAAGGGCCTCATGTCTTCCCCTTCTTACCACATCTTCCTCTGTAAATTGGTGTGATAACCGCTTAACGTGCTTACCGGAGTTTTTGTGGATTGAATGGGAAGCTCCATGTAAGGTGCTCGGTTCACGGCAAATGATCAGCGCGTGTTAGCTGATGTTACTATTTCCAGACTGGAGGCATTCAGACCTCCCTCTTTGTAGCCGTGTCCTAACCCTGGTCTTACCTCCCCCCTGTTTATCTTTGCTGTGTGAACCTGGGCAAGTTACTCAGCCTTTCTGACTCTCTGTGTCCTGATTCATAGATTGTAAATATTGGATGTAATCATATTCCAGACTCACCTCTAAGAGTCTTGATTCCGGCAGAAGCTGGAGCTGTCGAGGGCAGAGTGCTTGCTCACTTTCTTCGGAAGGTCTTCCCAATATCGCTGGTGTCAGCTCGTCGAGCCGATGGGCAGACTCTGCATTTCTCCTCCTGAAGCATTGTTTTGTTCCATCCTCTGGGGACAAGGACATTTTCTTTGTGAGAAATCCTCTGTGTGCTTCAAAATAGGAACCAAGACATCTGTTCGCCTTGTCTCCTCCAAATAAGACAAGATACCACTTCAGAACACCGCTGGTTTGGGGCACCAAATTCAGCTAATAAAAATGCAGGATACCCAGTTAAATTAGAATTTCGGATAAACACGAGCGCTTTTTTTTTTTTTTTTTTTTTTTTTAGTAGAAGCGTTCCTCAATATCGTGTGAACAAATATTCCATGGGACATACTTACATTAAAAATTATTGCTTTTCTGGGGCGCCTGGGTGGCACAGCGGTTAAGCGTCTGCCTTCGGCTCAGGGCGTGATCCCGGCGTTACAGGATCGAGCCACATCAGGCTCCTCTGCTATGAGCCTGCTTCTTCCTCTCCCACTCCCCCTGCTTGTGTTCCCTCTCTCACTGGCTGTCTCTATCTCTGTTGAATAAATAAATAAAATCTTTAAAAAAAAAATTACTGCTTTCCTGAAATTCAGATTGAATTTTGTGTTTTATATCTTCTATGGCAACCCGATACTTGGTAGAAGCCACTCACAGAGGTTGACTGACTGGAACAAGTCCAAGAGAAGTGGGCCTTCTTCCCAGAGACCACTGGGAATTACCTGCCTTTTCCTTCCATCCTGGAAAAGTCCCCATTAAATAAAAGGGGGTCAGGCCTGATCAGAAACTCTGTAATGCTTTCCCTGGGCTTGGTTTCTGGGGCTACCATATGGCAAGACTTGGGCCTATTTTGAAGTGATTAATTTATGTGTTGACAGAGCTATTTGTATATTTGGTGTTCGTGACAATAATCTTATAGAAAGCCCTGTTTCCTCTTTTTTTTTTAAATTAAAGAAATCTTTTTTAAGGTTTTATTTTTAAGTAATCTCTACACCCAACATGGGGCTCAAACTCACAACCCTGAGATCAAGAGTCGTGTGCTCTCCCAGCTGAGCTGCCAGACACCCCGCCGTGTTTCCTCTCGAATGAAGTAGAAACCAGACTGTTGACTGTGATATGAGGGTGCTATGGTGTTTGGTCATCGAGTGTGTATACGAAATTTGTGGCTGTGGTCCATTCCCCAGGTCAGAGTCTTGCCACAGTGAACAATCTCCGTGAGAACCCAGACATATAAGGTGCCAGTTTCACCATGAGCCAGAGAGAGTGGCCATTACTGGCAGGTCCTCAGCAGCCAGCCTCTGGTGCCTGCCCTCTGGAGAAATCCTGGCCACCATCCATTTCTCAGAACCCAGTGACCATGTCACCAAGGAATGGTCCCTCACTGGCCATCCTGGGTCCTGCCTTCCTGCTCAGGGCTAGTGTGGATCCAGGAAGACTTGGCCACAAAGCCTGGGATGATGGCCCTCCCACCACTGTGGTTTCTCACCTGGTCTCAGCATCCTATGGGGAGTTAGTTTACGGGGAAGATGGAACTTCGGTCCAAGATGGAGGCAGACAGCCCTCCTGCTACAATTGCACCCTCACACCCTTGGCCCATTTTTCTGGCTGCATTCCAGCAGCAGCCCCTGCCACCCTACCTGGTTCTGGTGGTCAGGGCCGGCTCTCTGCTCCAGCCTGTGGGGCTCCCAGCAATTTCTCCTGACCCGGTCCGTGTCAGCCATCTGCTGTGGGTACCACCCCCCTATCAGCCTGGGGATCGCGAATCCCCTGCCTACCCACCCCCTGCCCCCCGCCAGCCCCTGTCATGTCACATCGGGTGATGCTCTCTGTCTCACTTTACCTGTCATCCACCTTTGTCGCAAATTTCTTCGGCTTGCAACAGGTAAGTCGTGGACATTGGTTTCAGTCAGAGCTGGGTCCCCATGCCTGCTTCTCCACGGAGCCTTCAACTGAACTTGGGCAAGGTGACTAACCTCTCCGTGCTCCCTCTATTTTATACATGGTGCATGGGTGGCCTAGGGCTGCCGGGACACATGACCACAGACTTAGTGGCTTGAAACAACACACATTTCTCAGGTCACAGTTCTGTGAGGTCAGAGGTCAAGGGGGGCTCAGCTGAAATCAAGGCATTGGTGGAGCTGTGTCCTTTTCTGGAGACTCTAGGGGAGGAAGCAGCTCTGGACGTGTTCGGGTTGTTGGCAGAAGGCCACTCTACAGTCATGCACGCTGGGTCCTGGTGGGCATGGATCGGGCTGGCTGGTGCACAGGTAGCAAGAGCCTGAGACATGGAGCCTCCTTCCGTCCTGCCTTCCTAACTGTCCCTGTGCCTGCGACGCCCCCTCCCTTCTCCTGGGCCTGTCCAAATCCACATCTTGGCCGCTGTTCAAGTCCCACCTGTTCTGGAAGGCCACCCCTCAGGTGCCCCGCCCATTGGCAGGTTGAGCTGATTCAAGAGGGGGACCAGAGAGGCCGTACCAGCCTGGAAATCCTGCTGCTCAGCTGGCTGGAAAAGAGAGCCTTTCTATTAGGAAAAACCCAGCCCCGCCAGGGAGAAGTGAAGACAAAGCAAGGTGCTGACTCAGTGGCTGAAATGTTCAGAAGACGAGTAATTTTCAGGCAAGAAATTGCACCCTCTGCGCTCCCGGCCCGATAATCATCCATCTTGTAAACGTGCGCTGCTCTTCCTAGAAAGAAAAACAGTAACATCCAAACCCTCTTGCCAAGTGAGCCTCCCAGAGCCATAATTCTTCGGGGATCCGCGTTACATGCAAGGCTCTGGGTATTGGCTGATTACCGCCCTCGCACATTTCTTCCTTCCGCCCGCCTTCGAAACGCAACGGAGGAAAGGTTTGATGGATCCCATCGGCAGCCCGGGGATCTCACCCCGAAGTCGAGCGTCTCCACATTTAATAAGTTGGAACACGTGCAAAGCCAGAGCAGTCCCACAAGTGGAGTTTAGTGGAGAGCGAGGGCCTCAGCGGGCGTCCTCCAGAATGACTTCCAAACACTTTAGCATCCTGACCTCTCCTCATTTCCGGAAACGTCCTTAAGCTCACCCCCCCCCGCCCCCGCCCCAGCACAGATGGGAACGGCGCTGGGAGGACGAGGGACAGCTGTCACTGCCTGAGAAATAAAAGGGGCGGGTGGGCTCAGTTGGGGTTGAAAGAAGCCCCAGAGGAAAGTCACCATTTCCTCCAAGACACTGCTTGTCAAGACTCTCACCTTCAAGGTTAGGGTTCCCGCGGGGGGCGGGGGGGCGCTGGCTGATCATCTCTGCATCACCAGGGGCTCACACAGGGCCCAAGGAAAGATGGATATCGGTTTGTGGAATGAACAAGTAAGGGTGGACCAGGAAGTGATCTGAGGCAACCAGGTCAGATTCTGGAAGCCGCCCCCACTTGCAGCCGAGACTTGGCCTGGCCCCTCCCTGGGTCCCAGAATGCAGGCTCGCTGCAGAGCGTGCGGTCCCACAGGTCAGAGCTGAGAGCCGCGGCCGCGCGGGGTGGGGGGAAGCCGTTTGCAGCTGTTTATATGATGTGTATCTGGTAGATAAATAAGCTTCATTTTCCAGGGCTGCCAATCTCTAAACATGAAGAAATATACATTCGCTCAGAAACGTAAAAAAAATAAACAAATGCAGTGATGTTTGAATCTTCCTAGCGTCAAAGCCCAGGGTCCTGAGCTCCTCGCCTTTCAGCTGGTTAATAAACCTAGTTTATGGATCCCCTCCTAGGGGCCTGTGTGGAAGTTCCGCTCAGAGGAAATGCTCCCTGTTAGCTTGTGGGGGAGGGAGAGCCCAAGCCGCAGATCCGTCTGGTACATCTCCAGGCGCAATCCAGTCAGGCCCACGGCACGAGCCAGGTGACTCTTCAAATGGTCCAGGAGGTGACCACCAGCATCTCTGCTGACAGCCTCCGATCATTCTAGAACAGGTGAGGTCGGGTAGACCAGGTGAGAGGACACCTGGGGCTTTTGAGCCGGGATCTCCTTTTTACGGCAACTCTGAGGCATCTTCGACCACATCTGCCTGCCTCCCCTGCCTCTGCGCCTTGTGGGACCTCCACACAGAGTTCCCGTAGGGAGCCCCTGGGAGCCCTATACAGGAACTGTTCGTTCGTTCATTCATTCACGGGTCCATCAGGTTACTGGGGACCAGTGTGGGACCTGGCCCTGCTCTTCGCTGCTCTTGGCTGAAGACCATGGCTGCCTTCAACTGGTAGAGACTCCAGCTTTCAGGAAGCAGAAACCCAGACCAGAGAAGTCTTGGGGCATTCGGCTAAGGTCTCACCTAGCCGGTGGCAGAGAGAGCCTCTGAGTCTGGGTCTGACACCGGGACGGAGGGTCTTCCCACTGTTCAGTGAAGTTGTGTCCTACCCACCCATTAACTTAGAGTTCAGGGTTTTGTGTTGGGAAAGGGTGTTGGGGGAAAGAAAGGAGAGAGAAAAGAAAGCGGGAGGGAGGGGGAGAGGGTTTAAATAATGCAGGCCCTATTCCCCACTCTTCTAGGCGATGGGCCAAAAGGTGGGAGACGGGAAGCACTCCCCCAGGCTCCCGAGCGCCATCACAGTACCTCAGGGTCCTGAGAAGAGCTTCACGTTCCTTTCTTTCTTTTTTGACCGTATGGCTCCAAAATGTAAACTGACCACTGCCTCTGGGGTTCAAAGAACTGGAGGTCGGCTCCAGCCACAGGAAAGCCTGGTGCTGGAAGACTGACGGAGAAACCCTTCTCCAGAGATCTCCAAGGGTGATTTTGACAGAGATTTTCACGTTTGTGCTAACCTAGACCTGACTCCCACGTCTCCACACACACCCACCGAAGGGCCACTACCCCCAATTCCCGGAGAGAAGCTGCTGCAGCTCTCCCTTGACCTCCCCCTGCTCCTCACACACAGCCAGGAGCGCAGCGAGGTAGCAAACGGCCGTGGGGGGCACTGCAGGGGCGCCTAGGTCCTCCCTCAGGACGGAGTTGGTTCCCTCAGCTGCTGGGAGTGCTGGCAGCCATGACCCTCAGCCAGGTTCAGCCAGGCGCCTCATGGCACTGAAGACAAATTCCTCCGCCTCCCGAACCCATGGCACCTCCCAGGCCGTCCTTATCTAACGGCTGGTCCTCGGCAGGGTGAACAACTCCTTAGGGGACTGAAAGGCCCTCATGCTGGCAGCCCCTCGGTCCCATGACAGTTGGCTGCCCCAGTTGTTGGGGTGGGGACCCAGAAAGGCCCGGCCCCTCGTGCAGTGAGAGACAACTCTGAGGATCTACCCTAGCTCCAGGGGCACCTGTGCCGCTGGCTGAGGGCTTGGCCGTGACCACATCACAGTTGACTTTCCTGGCCCTACGTCCTTCACTCCTCCATGGAGGTGGGTCCCGAGGACACCCCGAAGTAAACTTCCTGTGCACCTCTGAGTCTGTCTCACCAGGAACCCAACCTAAGACAATAGCAAGAGCTGTATGTCGGTCTGGCAGCACAGGGTTCATCAAGGTCATACGACAGACATCGCAGGGAGGCTCACTCAGGGCGCAAGGAGGAAGGCAAGATTCCCAGGCTGTTCCCCTTCTCACGCACCATTCCCTCTGTGCCTCCCATGCAGGCTTATTCGATATGAAAGTAGGTTAATGTCCATTTAGCTCTGAGGACTCTATGGCATCCCTGAATTGGCAGAGACATCTGGGCTGTTGCTAAAAAAGGACCTCAAGACATGAGACCGAGAGGAGACAGCATTGAGGTCCTCGGTTCCCTGAACCTCCCCCAACTTTCCCTTATGTGGAAGATGAATAAAGACAACATCTGACATTTTGTGGCCATAGACACCAAGGCTCAGCTGCCAAAAGCATCCAGATGTTGTTCGCTGGTTGGAGGTAGGGGCGAGGAAGATAGGAAAATATCATGCAATGCATATCACAAAAACAGCTAGAGAAGATAACCAAGTAAAAGAAAGGCTTCTTGATGCCCAACTGGGGACAGAGGTTGCCCAGAGGCACTGGGACCAAGAATGTCACTGCCTGTGAAATCAAAGATGGACGACGAGGTCTATAAGGGTCCCCTTGGCTCTGACTTTGAAATTCACCAACCAGGTGTGGTTTTCACTGGAAATGTATATCCTGGCACACACTGCACTTTGTAAGAAATGGGGAAACCCTTTGCCAGCCTTCAGAAACCTTAGCAAGCCCATCTTTGGGTTTCTCAGCGATCCGTTGTTGCACAGCAAACCCTCCCAACACGTGGGGACTCAAACAGCAGCTGGTTGCTATCCTCACCGTTGTACGTGTTGGCTGGGCTCAGCTGGGGGGGTCTTGGGCTCTCCAGTGGTGTCACCGGGGGTACACTCTTCTGGAAGCTTCACTGGGCTGGAACACCCACTCTCTCACTCACTCACATAGCCAGCAATGTGTATAGGCTGTCATCTGGGAGCTCACGGGGGCTGTCAACAGGGAGCCTCAGTTTCCCTCTCTACGGTCACTCCACAGGGCTTGAGCCTCTCGTGGCATAGCGCTGGGTTCCGAGCAGGACCTGCAGACCTGTGGAAGCCCAGCCCCAGAGGTTTCATCACATCCCTTCCATCCAAGCAAGTCAGGCCAGCCCAAATCCAAGGGGAGTGGGAAGAGACTTCACCCCTCGACGGGAGGAGCGGCAGAGAATTTGCGGCCATGTTTAATCTACCGCTGGACGCCACTCTTGGGGGATGGAGAAGGACTCCACCTTGATGCTGCTAAAGACACGCTGGGGCCAAGGACTCACAGCAGCCTGGGCAGAGGGATCAGTCACACAGCTGTCCTGGCTTGACATTGAAGTGGCAGGGGGACCAACGGCTGGAGACACGAAGTCCCGGAAATGAGGAAACTTTCCACCTTTCCTCAATGGGTGAGAGATGGCAGGGGGAGCACGGCTTGGCTTTGAAGCCCCACTGTGCTGGCCCAGCCACTGTTTCTCTCCTCCTTTGGGTTTGGACATTCCTGAAGCAAAGCAACAGGGAACACTCACTGATTGTAAATGCCCACTCGAGTCTACTGGTGACCGCAAGACCCACTGCACTCCGCACTTTTCAATCCCAAACTCCAAACACATTTTCCAATAGACGTTTTCTATGTGACGGTGCTGTGATCTAAATCAACTAAAGCTTGAGGCTAGGGTTGAATTCACGTGTAGTGTATTTAAATCGATAGAGAGAGAGCACACTCAGGAAAGAGACACACACTTACTTTACTTTTTTTTTTCCCTCCTTTCTCCCATGCCTGCCTGATTCCATGTACACAGACTACAGATATTACTTTAGCTCAGCGGGGATCTCTGAGCTGGGCCCCTGAGGACCCCTGCAGACCCAAGGCCAATCCAATCAATTCCTGGGAAAAGCAGGGGGGGGATGGGTGTGGGTATCAGAAATTGCTTTAAAGGACTCCCAAACGGTCATGCGAAAACCACACGAGATTTCCAGAAAGCGATTTCTCATCCACAAGGCAATTCCAGAGCGCATAAAGACAGAACTGCAGACTGCAGCCCGGAGGTGCAGGGACAGTCACCGCACGCCGGTGTCCCCGCTTTCCACGGTGACAAATGGTGTCGCCGGTCAGCTGTTTCAACACATTCTCCTACTTTTTGAGGTGTTCCCAAAGCCAATTTAAAATGAAACAAAAATGAAACAAAAAAGTCGGTCTCCACATCAAGGCTTATCGGGGAGGTAATTGGAACATTTGATAAAACGCACGGACAACCTCGCAATGAATAACCAAGAAACTCCAGACAACTTCTACTGACGCTGATTTGTTTATTCAGTCATTCAATCACAATTTACTGAGCAGCTGGGCTGCTAGAGCCCGTCATCCTGGAGCTTGTGGTCAGGTGGGAATGCAGGTGTTCAATAAATAATTCCAAGTGGGAAGAGCGCCATAGAACGGCTTCTTGCTGCAAATGCGAATCATGTTGTTAGTCCTGTGTCTCCAAAGTGACCACAGATTTGGTTCTGCAGCTCTCAGCCCAAGTCCTGTCTGAAAAAGTAATACATTATGAACAAATGATTTGGGAATGAATGCTGTCTGCTGCCGCGTTTGATTGGCACAGTCCTGCACACAATACAGTGACCACGGCACCAAATATCATATGAAGATTTGTCTAAAGTTCACACCGGGAAATGGACACTTCACCATGGAGAAAAACAAGCTCCTTCTCCATCACTCACCCCTACAGCCCATCATTCTGGTGACTCACTGAGTCTGTTCCGGCTGCTAGAACAGAAACACCTAGATTGGGTCCTTAAATATCAAATAGTTAATTTCTCACAGTTCCGGATGCTGGAAAGTCCAAGATCAAGGTGCTGGCAGATTGGAGGTCTGGTGAGAGCCTGCCTTCTGGTTCATGAAAGACCATCTTCTGGCTGTGTTCTCATGTGGTAGAGGGAGGAGGGAGCTCTCAGGCCTCTGTTATCAGGGCACTAATCCCATTCATGAGGGCTCCACCCTCATGACCCGATTGCCTTCCAAAAGCCCCACCTCCAGATCTCATCACACTGGGGATTCAGTTTCAATATATGAATTTAGGGGCAGGGGTGGGGGGTGGGAATTCAAACCTCCTGTCCACAGCATTCACAAATGTTTTCCTCCCTCTCTCTTTCCCTCCCCTTTCTTCCTCCCTTCTTCCCTCCCTCTCTCCCTCCCTTCCTTTCTTTCTTTCTTTCTTTCTTTCTTTCTTTCTTTCTTTCTTTCTTTCTTTCTCTCTTTCTTTCTTCCTCTCTTTTCTCTTTCTACCTTTCTCCCTTCCTTTCTCTCTTTCTCACTTCCTCTTTTCCTCTCTTCCTCTCTACTTTTCTTTCTCTCTTTCCAAAAGGCAGGCGCACCCTGGGGAGATAGAGGACGAACTGGGCCTGTCCCAGGGGATGGAGGTTCTCAACCCAGCTCAGTCACTAGAGGCCAAAGGCAGACCGCTGCCCTTCTCTGGCTTTGTTTTCTTAACTGCAAACATGGGTGGAAAGGGTCAGTTGGCCATGCTCTTTCACTGAGCAACAGGGAGGCAACCTGGGGGGAGGCTTCCCCTGGCGTGCAGGGGCTAGTCCCCAACCCCGCTGTTATCAGGGGACCTGTGTGCTGTTACCTGTCTAGCAGGGTGAGGCCCACTGTGCAGGCCAGGGAATGCTGCTGGCTCTGGGGAGCTCCTGGCTGCGGCCCCCACTGTTCTGTGCTGAGAAGCACCAACAGCTTTACCATCACTCCGCTGACCATCGAGCCCCATCGTGAAAGAGGGGGAAGCAGGAGTGCTCTGTGCTGCAGTCTGAAGAAGGACAGAACAACAAGAGGGATGGAAGTGAGGAGGTACCCAGGCCTGCCCCCATGCAGGGCACCTGGTAGGCCTCGGCTGGCATGCCAGGGTCCCTGATCTGGAACCCCATTGCCCCTGGTCATGTATGTCATCTAAGTTGGGTTTCTTGCATCAGATTTCATTTGCAACGGAGTTTCCCTGCTAAAATAAATGTGACAGCCACAGTGCTAGGTGACTGAAGGATCCTACTCACAGCTCTGTGTCTCTTACAATCCATCTATAAATGCAGCTTTGTGACAAATAGTGACAAAGAGTTCACAAGCAACGAGAGCTGCCTTTAGGGGCTTTGAGAAAACGATGGCCACTTGTCAGCCAATCCACCTCGCTCCTTCCTTCCTTACCCCCTCTCACCATATTCATTCATTCATTCATTCATTCTCACCCAACCAACCAGCCAACCTACTGATACTTTTTTGCACACCTGCCTTGTGAGGCACTAGGAATTCGACATTGAGTAAGACAATGTCTTCGCTGCCCCCCCACAAAATCTATGTTCTGGAGGGGACAGACAATAATCAAGTGATAAATAAACAAGACAATACAGATCACACCAAGAGTGAACAAGAAAATAAAATGAAAGTCCAGAGCACCCGAGGGGCCTCATCCTTGTGTTTGGAAACCCCCCTCCCCCCCGCAGGTGGGCAGCCTCTGTCTAAAGAGGGTCTCAAACTTCAGTGTGCACGGGAAGTAGCCGCAGATCCTACTAAAAAAATGCAGTCTCACGCCCTGCTTCTGGGCTGGGGCTGGAGATGCTTCCTGTCTCACCGGCCTTCAGATGATGCCGACGCTGTTGGTCCAGGGACCGCAGACCACGGGACACACTGCAAACCCAGACCAAGTGGCTTGCCCTTCGCATCCTCTCTAACACGCGTCTCAGCACCCAGCCATTGAACTCTGCTTAGACCTGCCTCTTTTCATTACTGAGCCTCTGAGAGCTATCCTGGGTCCTAAGGTGCCCTGAGTGCTGTGAAAAGAGCAGCGGGTTGGGCTTGATGGCACTCAAACCCCAGTGACATCACTAATAAGCATTTAACCTCCTGGCCCTGGAGGCCCATCTGTGCACGGGGCCAATAATGCAGCCCTGCTTTCCTTGCAGTATATGGTGTGATCAGAGGAAACAGACATTAATATAACGAGAAGTCAGATCTCGAAGCCTGGAGTTTACCCAGCCTTGAAACAAACAGATGGGGCTCCTTAGTTGGGGATGGAAGGAAGCAGGTGAGAGTCAGCCTGGGCATATGGCTGTAGGGATTCAGCACAGCATAAACGGATCGGCGGTCGTTAGAGAAAAAGACAGCCATCGGGAGTCACAGAGAAGCCTTGTAAAAACATCACCCAAAACCAGTCGTACCTGAAAAGGCTATACTGTCTCTTTAAGCCCCTGCTAGGTCTCCCCGATTTTCTTTGGCATCGGGGTTGGGCATCTCTGGGAATCTGACCCACATCTGCGTATGATAAAGAACAATTATCAAGCAGAAACACGCCTTGCACCAAACACACCTACTTAATTGATGCTTTACTTTAGCTAATGTTTCACATTATTTTGGCCTCCCCAAGCATCAGGTTGAAAAGGCAAAGCTCGTTTCCTGCAAGATTCCTTGAAGCCTAGATGTGCTGCGTGTATGCACCACACATGCACGAAAGCCTCCAGCACGTGCTGTGGGCACAGGCTAACGAATGATGCTTTCACTTATTAGCAATAACCAACTTCACATGCACAGCCTTTTGAACTTGTTTCTGGAAACCTCTTTTTTTTTTTTAAGATTTTATTTATTTATTTGACAGAGATAGAGACAGCCAGCGGGAGAGGGAACACAAGCAAGGGGAGTGGGAGAGGAAGAAGCAGGCTCCCAGCGGAGGAGCCTGATGTGGGGCTCCATCCCATAACGCCGGGATCACGCCCTGAGCCGGAGGCAGATGCTTAACGACTGCGCCACCCAGGCGCCCCTCTGGAAACCTCTTCTGAACCACAGGACTAGAATAGAATAACAGGCATTCTATAAATATTTGTCGAGTGACTGAACAACATTGAGGCATGAAGCACAATGGCTGAAAGGGATTGAGATGTTGGCTTCAGACGGAAGGATCTGGGTGTGCATCTCAGTGATGCTTGTCACTATTTGAGTGAACTTACATCCTCTAAGCTTATGTATTCATAAATTTAAATGATTAAATGAAAGGGGCACCTGAGTGGCTCAGTCATTCAGCGTCTGCCTTCAGCTCAGGTCATGGTCCCAGGGTCCTGGGATCGGGCCCCGCATCGGGCTCCCTGCTCAGCGGGGAGCCTGCTTCTCCCTCTCCCACTCCCCCTGCTTGTGTTCCCTCTCTTGCTGTGTCTCTGTCAAATAAATAAAATCTTTTTAAAAGATGATTAAATGAAAGTGAAATCATTAAATGAAATCAAATTTATTAAGCACATTATCTGGCAAGTAGTAAGTACCTGCAAAATGTCAGCTGTCAAAGGTGACCATATACGCTATTGGTCAAACAGGGACACTTTGGGTAGCAAATAGGGCAATTTAATAATTATGCCAGAACAGCAGGTGTCAACCAGGACTGTCCCAAGTAAGTGAGGGCATGTGGTTACCCCAGCTGTCACTGTTTCATACAAGAGGTCCTTAGAGATGATTAGATCTAACCAATTTATTTAACACATAAAGTTAGTGATTCTGGGGGAGGTAAAGAGTGAACTGAAGCCGCAATGCCTATTAGCAGAATGAGGGTTCAGGGTCACGCTGCAGGTGCTAAGCTCCTTGCCCTCAAGAACATGAGCACAGCTGAGCGCCACTCTGAGGAGGTGGTCTCTGTCCCTGCGGTTCTGCAAGGTCCCATTCTGCAAAGCATGACCGTGAACCTCAGAGAAGTTAAGAAACTTACCTAAGGCCACACAGCAGTAAGGGCAGGCAGTCTCCCGGACTCCCTTCCACTGAAGTATGGGATGTCACTGCGTGGCTTCTAACAGCTCAAAGGGTGGTTGGCATGCTGATGTCGGTTGCAATTCCAAGAACTTCTTGCATCTTTCGGCGTGCGTGTTTCAGAGCTTACAGATTTGTCATGATCGTTGGTGCACGGTGCAGACATTGGTCAGAAGTCCCCGCTCCTTCCCCTTGCTGCCATACCTATCCATAGCATAGCATAGTTAGTATAACTATACATCTCTTTCTGGAGTCTGAACTCTGCAGAGGGAGAGGCTACGCCTGGCACAACGGTGGTCTTGCTGCCTCTCGCTTAGAAGTTTGCTGAATGTCATTGCTCTTCTATCAGTCTCGTTGCCGACAATCTGATACGCACGTGCAGTGATCCAACTTTCCCCAGTCGAGACATGAAAACTCTCAGGAATGGGCCCCAAGCATCCCTGCTGACATGTCCTACCTCTAGTGAAAAGCGACGGGTGCCAGCCCTCCCCTAAATAACTGAGCCTAGATCTCAGCCAGGGAGTCTCCTCAGCCGGGTCCCCCCTCACACACACGTCCATCTCTCTCCTAAATGCTGGAGAATCGCTGTTTTCCTCATATGCGTGCTGGACCTGGCTCGTCTGGTTCACGGGAGCCCACGGTGTGCACCTCCCACGGTCACGTGGATGGCTTGAACATGGCCGTGGTGGGAGTATTTATACCACAGACATCAGCACGTGCTATAAATCAGGGCTTTTCCTTTTTTCTCTCGGGGAAGCAGCTGTTACACATTCACGAGCCCACCTCTACTATATTCGTGGCCCCAAACCCCGCCTGACTGTCCCAGCTACTCTTCCCAATATCTACCCATTCTCTCCATTCTGCTGCTTTCCCCTGGCAATTGTGGGCAGTCAGCCCAACACTGTTAGAAAGGATCGAAATACCATCTAGGGGCACCTGGGTGGCTCCATGCGGTAGGTAAAGCCTCTGCTTTCTGCTCAGGTCATGATCTCAGGGTCCTGGGATTGAGCCTTGCTTCGGGCTCCCTGCTCAGTGGGAAGTCTGCTTGTCTTTCTCCCTCACTCCCTTCCCCTGTTCACTCTCTCTCAACTAAATGGATAGAATCTTAAAAAAGAAAAAAAAAAAAAAAGAAAGAGAAAAGAAGAGAAAAAATACCATCTAAAAGAGAAACATTTACCACCAAGTTTCCCCCCCCCCAAATGAGTCCATTTGGTATGTTGCTTGTAAAAATGTATTTACAGAATTTCTTTCAGATCTAGGTCTTACACATGCCTTTACTTGTTAAAAAATTATCCAGTTCCCCTCCACTCCCCCTCCCACAGCCCAAACAAGGTGTGATCATCACATTTTTTAATCTCCAGCGTGCCCTGGGTCCTGTCAGGGGTCTACGCATGGACTGAGTTTCTTTTAAACGGGCTGAAGTTTCTCAGCCTTCAATTCCCTGCTTCAGGATCTGAGCAGGGAGAAAGGCACACACCGCGTCCAAGCGAGGCTGCCAGGAACAGGCTGGGCAGAGCCCCCCAGCTAAAAACGTCTCCTTTTGAGGAACGCTGATCTACAGAATTAAGTTACAACCTGACTGTTTAAACGGATAGTCCCAGACTGTGGCAAACCTCTAAGCCTGAAATCTGAGCTGGCGTTTTGCAAGCCCAGATTGTGATTTTTAGCGAGCCTGAGAACCGCTCGTCTCAGCCCTACCTTTCCTGTTGGTCAGCTTCCAAGCACGAGGGCTCCCTGGGTAATGATGCGGTCAGGCTGGGCTTCAGCTGGCTCTCTCCATGAACATTGCTTTATGATGCCTTTGAAAACCACAGATACAGTTTTTTTTTTTAGATTTTATTTATTTATTTGACAGAGATAGAGACAGCCAGCGAGAGAGGGAACGCAAGCAGGGGGAGTGGGAGAGGAAGAAGCAGGCTCATAGCAGAGGAGCCTGATGTGGGGCTCGATCCCATAACGCCGGGATCACGCCCTGAGCCGAAGGCAGACGCTTAACCACTGTGCCACCCAGGCGCCCCCACAGATACAGTTTTACCTTGAAGAGAAGTCTCATTTAACTCTCCTGCCCTCCCAGCCTGTCCCGACCCCATTAGAAATGACCATTCTATGAGACGGTACAAGCCTCTCAAAGCAATGAACGGATCACTCCTTGTTAATTTAGCTGGAACGTGATTATTTTGGAAACCAAATGCAGAGGCTGGTAAAGCTTACTAAAAATAGTAAGTCCCTGCATTGCCATAGTGGGTCTTAGGACAATTAATTACGCAGCAGTCATGTTCTTAATCATCTCTAAAGGAAACCACTTGCTCCTGTTACTAGAAGAAAGCAAGCAAGGACCTCGCCAATAATGCCCCCATTCTAAACTCATCATGTGGGGCCACTGAGGGCTGGCCGTTTGCTGAGTCTTACCGGGGACGCGCAGGTGGGACCCTGGGAGGTCGAAGCCATGTTATTGGCCACCTGGGTATCATGGTGTGGGAGGAACCCAAGCACGTTCTTCCAGTTGTTGGCTCCCTTCAATGGGGAGGAAAATCCTAACAGCTGCACAGTCTTCCCTGCTTGTCACTGAGCAAAAGCCCGTGAGAGAAAGCCCCAGCAGGTAGAGTCTGGAAGTCAGGAAGCACTGCAAGTGCAAAAAATTTAGGACCCAAAGAGTACGCACCCCTCGGATCCCGTGTCACCATAGTTCTTCACCATCGTCTGGTTTCAACCCTTCGTTGCATAGATGGTTTGTATTTATTAAGTACTTGCTGCATGCCAGGTGCGAGGCTAAACACTGCACGCAATCCACCCTTTTTTTTAATTGTTGTGGTAGAATGTCCATCACATAAGTGTATTATATTAGACATTGTAACTGTACAGCTCACGGGCATGAAGTTCATTCACATTGTTGTGCAACCATCACCAGCACCTGTGTCCAGAACTTTTTCATCACCCCAAACTATACACATCTCCTCTTTAATCCTGTGAGGATGGGGAAACTGAGGCACGGGGCGGTACCATAACTAGTCCAACATCCCGCGGCTCAGAAGCGGCTGTGACTAGATATAAATACGCACTTGTGCATCCAGGGTCCACGTGCACCCCCACACCTCTCAGTACACTGTGGCCAGGAGAGGGACTCCCCATTCCCCTCCCCCAGCCTCTTCCCCTTCCCCAGCTCCACCATTCTACTTTCTGGCTCTGTGAACTTGAACTTAACCTCATATCAGTAAAATCAGTATTTTATTCTTTTGTGTCTGGCTTATTTCACTTAGCATGGTGTGTGAATTTTATATAATTTTGGTATGTCACAAAATATTCTTCTGTTTTTTATTTTTTCAGTGATCTAAAAATGTAAAAACCTTTCTTACCTCACCAGCCATACAAAAGCTAGATATGACCCATGGACCATCGTTTGCCAAACTCTCACCTAAAGAAGGTTCGCACAAATATAAGTCTGACACTTTGCTCTGTGCAAATGTTAAAACTAGGGCACAGAGAGGCCAAGCGACCTGCCTGTGGTAACACAGCAACAAAGTGGCCTAACTCAAATTGGAAGCTGGGAATCTACACCCCAGTGCAGTTGGGGAACAAAGAAGTAAAGGTCGGATCTCTGAGTTTTTTTCACCGAAAGTGGTTCCGTGCTGGGTGATTCAGAGGCCGCATTGTTGCTGGTGAACACACAGAGGTTTCTACCAGCTTCCCATCCTGGAGATGGATTGGCAACGCTTTCGACTCTCTAGAAGAAATGTCAAGTACACACTCATCCTTCTGACTGTCGTTCAAGTCAAACACGCTGGGCCAGACGGTGAATAGTCAGCTCTATCACTCACACCCTCCTTTCACCGGAACACGTTTTACTTTATATACGGTGTCTTGCCAGAAAGACACATTTTAAAGAATAACAAACACTCCTCTGTTCCTTTCTGGTGGCGGAGGGGACCTTGGGTTTACGGCACTGGGCTCTCAGCAAATCCACCCTCTGCCTTTCTTCTCCCCCGCCTGCCACAACCTGCACATGGGCTCCTCTTCAGGCTGCCGCTGCTGGCGGGACCCTGGGGAGGGGAGTTGGGGGGGGTCCACTCGGAGGATGGAAGTCCGCCTCACCCACGCCTGCACAGAGACACAGAGCCCCACAGTTGTCTGAGTTGGGGTGTGAATGTATTTTGACACCCCACACTCCGAGGTCAGTGCCGGCGAGAAGGGCAAGCAGAGCTTATGTGCGGGAAAATAAATGGTTCAGGTTTATGTTCAAAAAGCTGTTCACGTTCCCTTCCAAACCTGGAAACCGAGGCCACGCTATCTTCTGCCGTTGTCTCTCTGATGGTCCCACCACTTCCTTTTTCACAACCTCCCACCCCAGGAGTTGCGATGTCGCATCTCTCAATGGAAGGTGCTTCTTCTCAGGGTCTTGGCTTGGCTTCTGTGGTTTGGGAGCTGGATCCTTGGAGTATAGTGTCCCCCAGGCTTCTGCTTGAGAGAACACAGGCTTTCCTGCTTCCCACTGTCTTTGGACTGTTACATCCCTGTGGTCCATGGTCTGGGCTGGTCCCATGGAAACCGACCAGAAAGCCCTGTGGTGAGCTCCTGCCTGGAGTTGGCTCCTCAGGGACGCCCACGGATAACTGTAACTTTGGATCGTTTTTTCATACTTTGTTACAAAGAAACCTTGTTTACGGCAAACCTCATCTTTGAGACAAAGGTGAATGGCTGGGGAAACCCTATTTCTTCAGTGATTCTACTTCCGCCGTTCAGATGAACCACAAGATCAATGCAGCGAACTTTGGGGAAACAGACGCATCATGAATGACCATCACCGCCGCCACCGCCATCATCGTGAGGAGGAGGCAGGAGAGGAGAAGTTTTCCATTTGGACAACTAAATACGCATAGGGTCACCCATCCCCATGAAGCATTCATTGTGCAGGAAGGCTTGTGCAAGCCAAGTGCCGTGTTGGGTGCTCGAGTGGATGCAGACATGGGACCTTGGAGGGGTGCAATCCAGGAGGGAGATAACACCTGTGCATTAGTCACCCTAACCCAAAGCAAAGCGTGCTACAGAGCAGGTGGGGAAAGTGTATGGAAGCAGGGGGAGATTGCCTGAAGCCTGGGGCGGGCGGGGGGGGGGGGAAGTCAAGAAANTTAAGTCAAGAAACGTTAAAGCCTGCAGGTGTTAAAGTCTTCAGAGCCCCTTTCTGGCAGCTGCTGTGCTCTGACCACCCCTGGTTTCTGGACCCTGGCTGTGTTCCTCATGACCTGGCTTCCTCAAACCTGTCAGTGGCCGGGCTCTCAGCGGACTCCCCACATTCTCCATGACTGGACGAGCAACACCTTGCCCCCTTCAGGTGTCCCAGGGAGGGAGCCCAGACCCAGAACCACATTCCCTGGGGGCTCAAACCTACAACTCCTGTGTGCAGCAATGTCAGCAGACACCCCCCCAACCCCCAACCCCCCGGGGAAGGGCTGGCTATGCAGGAGGACTTCTTTCGTGCCTAGGGCAGCTCCACCAGCCGGGCTTAAAGTGCTGGCACCCCGGAGGACAGGCCTTGTCAAACTGATCTTTCCATCCACGTGACCCGGTGAGTAACAGGTGCCCCAGGAAAGAGAAATGGATTGTGGCAGGTCACCAACATCCTGGGGACAGAAGAAAGCAAGCTGCAGCAGAACCAGGGTGATCAGAAACCTCCACAGAGGGGCGCCTGGATGGCTCAGTCTCTGAAGTGTCTGCCTTCGACTCAGGTGATGATGCTGGGGTCCTAGGATCGAGCCCCACATTGGGCTCCCTGCTCAGTGGGGAGTCTACTTCTCCCTCTCCCCCTGCTCATGCTCTCTCTCTCTCTCTCTCAAATAAATAAATAAAATCTTTAGGGAAAAAAAGGGAAAAGAAAAGAAACCTCAGCAGAAAGAGCAATGCGGGAGAGTCGATTTGCGAGGTCACGTGCTTGAGCGTTTCCACCCTCATTGAGGGTAAATGGAGACTTGTATATTACAAAATACGCTCCCCTAATGTTTTTAAGGAGGATTTTGACAAAGTTGGCAACAGAAATAAACAAAGATCAGAATAAAAATTAAATGTCAAACCAGGAAAAAGATTTATAAAATATGTAATAAAGGGTTACTACCCTTGTGAGATAAGCAACAATTCCAAAACAAGAAAAAATAGATGCCCATTTTTTTTATGGTGAAAAACATGAAAATGCATTTCTTTGAGAAGAAATAGAAATGACTTATAAGAATTTTTAAAAAATCAACCTTTCCGCTAATCAAAATATTTCACGTTAAAGCAACTTTCAGACACAGTATTTCACCTGTAAGGAGGCTTAAGAAACCAACAGGATGCCTTTGTAGCAAGTTGTGGGGACAAAAACGCCCCTATACTTCCTTCGGGACTGAAATTTGGTCAATCTTCCTGGATGGCAGTTTTCGATATATGTCCAACATCTTTTAAAAATGTGTTTAGTTTTTGTCCCAGCAGCTGTCCATGGAAAGAAACATGGGTGTGCACAAAAATCTATTTTTAAAACACATCCCCTGCATTATGGATTATAATAGTGAAAGACAGGAAACCATCAAAATAGCCAAGGGCAAATTAACTAAAAATAACTAAAAAATAATAAAACAAGACAGTTTAATGATATGGAAAGATGTTCACAGTAAATTAAGTGAAGAAAAGCATATTGCAAAACAGTGTGGTATTGTGACATTTTTGTTTTTAAAAAAAATCCCAACTGGTATTTATACAGAAAAGCATCTGGAAATATGTACTCCAAGGTGTTAATGGACGTTGTTTCTGAATAGGTGGAATTGTGTGATTTTCCCCCCCTCTATTTAGTTATATTATTTGATTTTTCTGCAATGATCATGTATTTTTATAAAGAAAAATATATTATTTTAATAATTAAGACATGAACGTAAACAAGACCAGGAATAATATGTACAGTAAAGAAGAAACATGTTGGAGATTCAAAAGTTGAAAGAACACATTTATATACCAATGCGTGTAAGTGGAACATTATCTAACAGACATTTCAATGAAGATTAATACATTCCTGAGCTACGAAAGATATGGGAAAACATTCAGCATCACTAGCAATGAAAGAGTTGCAAAATTAATAAATGAAAGGGAATAATTCCCCAACTTCCAACTAACTATAGCATTCAAAAATTTTTTTAAAATACCTGTTTTTTCATCCAAAAGTGCCAGACATGTGCTTATAAAAAGAGTTTAATCAACATGAAA
The DNA here is from genome assembly GCF_002007445.2 of Ailuropoda melanoleuca. NCBI lineage: Eukaryota > Metazoa > Chordata > Mammalia > Carnivora > Ursidae > Ailuropoda > Ailuropoda melanoleuca. The sequence continues at coordinate 119,968,678 of NC_048223.1, forward strand.
GTTTCAAAGACATACCTCAAATCCCACCAACCCAGAAATCATAGCATTAGTATTTGGTGAGCATCATTCTAAAGTTCTGTAAGAATAGACAGAAGGGTGAGTAGAAATAATTTCATAGTATTTTATATATAAAATAATGCTATAAATATCATATAAAACATATGATATTATGATATGATCTTTGATATTATAGTATTAATATAATATATTTGGTGCCATTTATGGTATATAATATATAATATGTTATTAAATATGATATATGATATAAAATTAATATCTGTACATGCTATATATGCCATATTATATACAATAATGCTATATAATCTATAATATAACATATATGACATAATATATAACATATATTATATATGATGTATATTATAATATTAATATAATATATTTAAATGCTATATATGCTATATTATATATAATGCTATATATTTTTTTAATATTAATATAAAATATATAACATTTTGTTCTTTTTTTCTCCTTCAGTTTCTCAGTGCCCAGAATAGGGTTGAAACACAGAGGGCTCTAAATAATTATTTGTTGAGTGAATGAGCTGAATACTATCATATCATAATACTATTTTAAAATAAAAAGAATAAATTAATTTTATTTTGATTTTATGGAAGATAAAAAAGCTGAAAAAAAATTTCTGAACTTCAATAATGTTTGCAGTTCATTGAATTTCCAAAAGAAATATTAGTTCTTATAGATTCCTCCAATGTATATTTATTTATTT
>NC_048223.1:119970068-119981740 GCF_002007445.2 Ailuropoda melanoleuca
TATATTATATATAATGCTATATATTTTTTTAATATTAATATAAAATATATAACATTTTGTTCTTTTTTTCTCCTTCAGTTTCTCAGTGCCCAGAATAGGGTTGAAACACAGAGGGCTCTAAATAATTATTTGTTGAGTGAATGAGCTGAATACTATCATATCATAATACTATTTTAAAATAAAAAGAATTTAAATTAATTTTATTTTGATTTTATGGAAGATAAAAAAGCTGAAAAAAAATTTCTGAACTTCAATAATGTTTGCAGTTCATTGAATTTCCAAAAGAAATATTAGTTCTTATAGATTCCTCCAATGTATATTTATTTATTTATTTTTTTTTTTTAAGTTTTTTTTATTTATTTGACAGAGATAGAGACAGCCAGCGAGAGAGGGAACACAAGCAGGGGGAGTGGGAGAGGAAGAAGCAGGCTCATAGCGGAGGAGCCTGACGTGGGGGCTCGATCCCATAATGCCGGGATCACGCCCTGAGCCGAAGGCAGACGCTTAACCGCTGTGCCACCCAGGCGCCCCCCTCCAATGTTTAAAAAAATGGTGATTAAAAGCCATAAAGTGATTGGAGTCATTAAGCTTTTTTCCAAATTTTATGTTTTAATATTGATTTTTGTATTCTTTTTCAAAAAAGATTTTATTTATTTATTTGACAGAGAGCGAGAGCACAAGCAAGGGGGGCTGCAGAGGGAGAGGGAGAAGCAGGCTCCCCGTTAAGCAGGGAGCCACACTTAGGGCTTGATCCCAGGACCACGGGATCATGACCTGAGTCGAAGGCAGATGCTTAACCGACTGAGCCACCCAGGCACCCCTTGATTTTCTTATTCTTAAAAAAAAGAGGGCGAGAATTTGGAGTCATTTCCTCCCACCTCCTAGCTGGTGAGTGTATGACACTTCCAAGTTCTTCATTTGAATTCCTCTTTTTGGTTGGCGGGGCTCCTTCCAGAAGAACAGGCAGGCGCTGGAGGTCCCGCGCTGTCCCTGCTCCAGTGTCTGCCTGCTGCTCTTCTGCTTGAGTGACAGCTTGCATCAGTTTAATATTTTTGTATTTTGCTTTCCTTCCTTCAGAACACTCTACACATTGCTCCATTGTCTTTTCTTACTGAGTCTGGGAAACCGGACTTTTTCCCCTCGTTGGCTTCTTCTGCCTGAATGTCTGAGAAGTCTTTGTTTTTCCTCCAAGTTCAATATCTTCACCAGGATACAGCTGAACGTCAGTATGGACATGCTGTTTTTTTCCGATGCCCTTTTGTTCTAAGGTTTGTACTGTCTTCCTGAGAATTTCTCTATCTGAACGCATTTCCCCTCTTTCACTCATCAGGTCTCTCATTCTGAGCGCTCCTGACCATGTTGGACCCTCTTTGTCCTCTGTGGCTCTCATGTGCTCCAGCCTACTCTCACCTTTGCTTCCTCCTGTGCGTTTACCAGGCCCAATTCCAGCAAGTCTTCCTTGTCGATAATTTGATTTTTCAGTGGCATCTCTATTATTCCTGACTTCTAGTATATTGTGATGTCCTCAATCCTGTTTTTTAAAACTTCTCAGTGTATTTCCTTTGCTCTGAAATCTTTTAAAATCTCATCGTATTATTTTATATCTTTTATAGCTTTTGAGGTCTTGTTTTACTGGATTCATAGTATTATTAAGTTCTGTTATCCAACATGTTCACAGGTAGTTCCTGGAATGTTTTCATCTGAGGCAGGCTCCTCATCTGTTTTGTTTTTTGCCAGCTACGTTCCCTTTCTTTCCTATGTTGCCATTGCTATAAAGTGTTTGCTGGGCTGTCATCCCATGTCTTGTCCTGTTCAAGTTGAATGAGTGCAGCTTTTTATGCATCTATTTGCTCTAAAATAGTGCAGGAATTTTTAGGGGCACCTGGGTGGCTTAGTCCGTTAAGCGTTGGACTCTCGGTTTCACCTCAGGTCATGATCCTGGGGCCTTGGGCTCCCTGCTCAGTGGGGAATCTGCTTCCTCTCTCTCTCTCTCTCTCTCCCCCCCCGCCCCTCCCCCAGCTCATGCACACACACTCTCTCTCTCTCTAAAATAAATAAATCTTAAAAAAAAAAAAGAAAGAAAAAAAATAGTGGAGGAATTTTCCTTGACCCCCTCTTAGTGTTATTATCGAGGGTTCATTGTCTTGTAGGCCAAACATGGTGGGGATTTTACTAGCTCTCCGTTCTTTTAGAGTCTGGGGAGACGAGATGGGGAAGGAGCAGGTCATGGGGTAGGGAGCGTGGCCAGCAGCCTTCTCTCAGAAGCCTGGGCGCTGCTGTCTTTGGGGATGTCACTAGATGTCATAAATCAAGGGCCATCCCATCCAGCCAAGGCTGCCTCTCACTTCTGCAGCTTTTGCCTTCCTGCACCCCGGCAAACCGTGCCTGGGGTTTCAAGGGGACATTTCGAACCCTGCAAACTCAAGGGCTGTTTTCACAGCGCTACCTTCTCTTGCATTCTCTGCTAGAGATCCTGTTTCTCTCCAAATGGAAGGGTATTAGTAAAAATGCTGAATTTCACCGACGTTCTTTCTTTTCTTGGAGAGAAAGTTTTGGACTCGGGAGCTGCGCTCCATCAGGATTTGCTGTTTCTTTCCAAGGTCATGACTTTCCCAGACAAAGGTAACTCCTTGCTTGGTTACTACTTGTGGGTTTTTGGTTTGTTTGTTTATTCATTTGTTTGCTTTTGGTAGGGTTTTGGAGGGTTTTTTCCCCCTTTTTTTGGCTTTCTTTCCTTTTTGGTGTTTTGTTTTTATTGTTGTTGTTATTTACTAATTTGTTTGTTTTCTTGAGAATTAGGAGGATGAATAACCCACTTTCTTCAGCAAGAAATCCCTCCCACCCTTCCTTTTTTTTTAGAGAGAGAGAGACAGAGAGAGAGCTCACTTGAGTGGGGAGGGACAGAGGGAGAGAGAAAGAATCTCAAGCGGACTCCACGCCCAGCATGAAGCCTGACTCGGGGCTCCGGCTCTCGACCCTGAGGATCGTGACTGAGCTGAAATCAAGAGTCAAACACTCAACAGACTGCGCCACCCGCCCCCCCTTCATAAGCAGCATTACTATACAAAACTTGTCTGATGACTCAGGGACCCCTTGGAGACCCTCAAAACTGAGACGTCCTTTAGACGTGGCCGCCATCACAGGTGTTGACGAGGTCACTACGGGAGAAGAGGAGTGGGGATCCTACAAGAAGGTCCATTCCTCGATGCTGGTAGCTTCTTGCCACTTTTCCTCTGTCTCATCAAAATGAGATTAAACCAGTGAAGCCACATGCTCTTCTGGCCAGTAGGAAAACGTGTACTTCCCATAAAACCCAATTCATCGGAAAAACCAAGGGGAAGAAGCCTCATTCCAAGGGTTTTCCAGGTGGTGACCAAATCACCATCTTCTCTCCTGTTCTCCGGGTGCATCCCACTATGGGAGAGGGACTAGTGCTGCCGCCTCACGAAGTCCAGTGACCAAAGCCCTTCCTGTCAGCTTGCCCATCTGGGCGGCCACAACGCTGGCAGGTAAGTCCCACCATCGGAGATGCTGATGGAGGCTTCCCCAGCTGGGCGTCTTGGTTGGGAGCCGTAGACAGCAACTCAGGCTAACTCAAGCAGAGCAGAGTTCACGTGCAATTGTGGGATACCTCAGATATTCACAGAAGGACAGAGTATCCAGACCAAGAAAAGAGAGGACCAAGGAAGCTCTAGGAACCTGGGAGGGAGGACACAGGTGGCAGTCCTTTCTCGGCGCTGCGGTCAAAACAAATCCACTACCACCATCTTTAGTCCTGATGTCACTCTGCTCAAGACTTAAATTCCTGGAGAGAGGGTCTGCTTGTCCCCCCCCACCCCCCTGCCAAGCGAAAGCACAGCACCTCGGGGAGACAGTTCTCCAAAGCAACACCAAGCTCCTGATAAAAGAAGGGGTCCTGGATGCAGAGCAGGAAGAAACCATGGTTCTTTAAAACTTAGCACCAGAAGATGACCCCTGTCCTCCTGGAATGCCACCAGGTCATTTTCCCCTTAGAACAACATTCAACTTTTAATAAAATGTCACACACACACACACACAAATGTGATCGGTCAATTTCTCAGCAAATTCTAAGCTGTAACAACACTTCACTGTCTGCATAACACAGTCTGGAGCTTAGGTTAAAGCAGAGGCAACTTTGATGGGAGGGATAAATGTAAAACTAGCCTTGACTATATGTGGGTAGATGTGAAACCACAGCTTATCATTAGAAGAGCCTGTCCACGTATAAACCAATAATTCTATAGACAAAAGAAGCAGTCAGAAAAATTTAATCGACAAGCAAAACCCGATGATTGATCGGCCTTGCTACTTAAACGTGGTTCTCAGAGCAGCAGCACCCAGCAGCCATATCACTTGGGAGCTTATTAAAAATACAGAATCTCGGGCCCCATCCCTGTCCTCATGAGTCAGAATCTACAACGTCACAGGACTCTTAGCTGATCTGCGCACACGTGAGGGTTCGAGAAGCACAGATTCGGAGCACAAACTCTCGAGTCTAACTGCCTGGGTAGCAAGTGGTGGATGTGGGCAAGCTTCTGCAAAGCAGCTCAGCTAACGGACACAGACCAGGATGGCAGGAGGAGACACATCTCCATTCTGCTGGCCCATGGGGACCTCGACGGTGCTCACGATGGCTGCGAAGACCGATGGGGAGCGGGGTCGTGAAGTGACCAGGCTGACACCACCTGAAACCACAGAACAATTGGCATCCTTAAAAACGGGATCACCAGACAGCCTGCTTAAGAGGGAGGAAGAGCGATACCCAGGAAGGATTCCTTCCAGAGAATTAAGCCTGAATGGAATCCCACCCCTCATTCTAACTCCCACGGTAAAGGAAATGTAAGGAACAGAGGAACATGTTGAATGACACCATGGTGGAAACAGCAAGACCTAGACCATTCTACCCAGAAATAGCCTGGAGAAGAGTGGGAAGCCGTTCTAAAGAGACGAGAAACATCACCAGTGCAGTGTTGGGTGGTTGCACCTTGATTCAAACACACCAACTGCAAAAGGACATTTTGGGGGTGATCAGGGAAAATTGATCACGGACCCAGTGTTAGATGAGATAAAGGAAAAATTGGGGGGAGCAATTATCATATTATGGTTATATGGAAAAGGAAAGGTCCTTCTCTGCGACTTACTCACTAAAGTATTTATAGGTGAAATGATATGATGTCCAGGATTAAAATAACCCAGAAAACAACAACAAATGTAGGGGAAGAAAAAGAAAACAAGATGGCAGAATGTCGATCATCGTTGAAATTAGGTGATGGAAACGTGGAGGTTCATGATGCAATTCTCTCCTCTTTTATGTGTTGGAAATTTTCCAAAGTAAACAATTTTTTAAAACAAACACACACACACATCTGGTCTCGTATCTTGGTTCCAACATTTCCTGGCTGAGTGATCAAGGGAAAGTTACTGAACCTCTCTGGGCCTCAGTGTCCTCATCTATCAAATAGTAACAGTACCTGCATCCTAGGCTTGTAGTGAGGGTTCAGGAGGCAATACCTGTAAAGTGCATTTAAACATATCTGGCACATGGTAAACACTCAATAAACGTCCACCATTGATTCAATGCTGATGTACTGGCTTGGGTTCCGCACAGAAACAGATCAAGACAGGCGTCTTGGAAAGCCTGAATCAATACAATCTTTTTAAAGACAAAAGCCTTATCTTATGGAAACATTAGCAAATACAAAACTGCCCTCTTGTTTTGAATCTGCTGGAAAACAGCAGGAGCTTGACTCACCATCGGCTANGGGAGCTTGACTCACCTTCAGCTACCAGCTAGAAGATAGCATGCTCGGCCTACACAGGCTAATTCCACGCCGTTGTAAAGCTCTTCCAACATTTGGCCCAAGCTCGGAAACCTTTTTGCCTGGAGGACCCACAGAATGCTTCCAGAAGGTCATCTCGTGCTATTTCTCCCCACCGAGTTTCCATAGATGCTATGTCTCAGTGTTAGAGGCAAAGTGGTCCCCTCTGAAGAGCAGCGGCCACCACCCCACCCCAGACCTGAGGCTCTAACTACAGCAACTTGGAATCATCTGGAGCGTTTGGCATGCTGCTTACAGAGCCAGGCCTGGGGCTCCACCCTCCAGGGGCCACACTGTGGCCTCCTTCAAAGGAGCCTCGGTTTTTGCATCTGTAAGATGGGCATAAAAACATCTCCCCTGCATGAGCCTTTGAGGATTAACTGAGTCAACACGCCTGTAAAGCACTCACTCCAAGGCAGATTCTTGGCGACAACTAGCTTTTTCTCAGACGCGACTCTTCACACTCCTTAGCCTTTCCCCACTTGCTTTGAGAAGAAACCCCTCATTTTGCTCCCCATGGGCTTTCACTCTGATGCCTCCTTTTTATTTACTTATTTTTTTTTAGAGAGAGAGAGAGCACAAGCAGGGGGAGCAGCAGAGGGAGAGGGAGAAGCAAGCTCCCTGCTGAGCAGGGAACCCAATGTGGGGCTCCATCCCGGGACCCTGGGATCATGACCTGAGCCGAGATCAAGAGTCGACTTAACTGACTGAGCCACCTGGGCACCCCTAGTGCCTCCTTTTCTATTTCCCACCAACCAGGAGGCACCTATGGGACCAGCGCCATGGGACCTATGGGACCTGTCCTAGCAGGTCTGCTCTGCTGCCCCCCAAATCCTCGTATTCCCGACTCTCTGCGCAGCCCCCGGCCTTGGCCTCTCTGCCCTGATTTGAAGAATAGGAGCATTTAAAGATGCTTGAAACGTTCCACCCCTGGCCCCTTGTCCCAGTCAGGCTTAGTCACATCTCTCCCTGTGAGGTGGGTCTGAAATTCGTGGCACCCAAATGGGGATGCTCACCTTGTCCTTTTCCAAGAGCATTCCTATTCCCCTTGAAAGAAAGGGAAAGAACAAAATGTATGATTTCTGGCTCTTCACCCCATTTCCTAGAGGAAACTCTTGCCCCATAAATTATGAAGAAAGACACTAAGTCCCAAGGCTTGGTGGCCACTGATGGTACCAAGGGGTGGGATGACAGGGAGCCCAGCATGGGCATGGCAGCGCCAGTGGGAAGTGGGGTGTTCTTTCCGTGCATTCTCTCAGGATTAGAGTGTGCATTCTCTTCTGTTTTTAGAATCTTCCAGATGCCTCCACGTACTCCACAGTCTCAGCCATGTGACCACTCCTCCAGTAGACACTGGAGCACCAGCTGGGGGACCCGATGGTTCAGGGTCTGGCCTGGGTGACCCCAGGAAGGGGAGTTAGTCCCCCTCCCTGCCTCAGCAGCACAGTGCAGCCCATGTGGCCAGAACGTGACACCCGGAATCACACTAACAGTTGACATTTGACTGAGAGCAGGAACTAAGGCAGGGTGAGAGGCCCAATCTCCCACCCTTCCCATGGGCCCCCTGAAGCCCCCCACCCCATCCCCAGGCTTGCGGCTGAGCACCCCTGCGGCCCGAGCAGTGCCCGTGGGCAAGCAAGGTGCCCTCGGGTTCAAACCAGCAGATCGAAGAGACCACCACTCTGCCCCAGGTCACTGGCCATTAGCACGGCAAGGCCACAGCTCCTCCTGCGGCCCGGCTGGTCACAGCTCCCGGACAACCTCTCCTGTTGCCATTAAGGAACACCGCGTTCATAGCACAGGAGCAGCCGAGAAGCCCTGCGAGGGATTCTCTGGAAGCCACTGGGACAGCTGAGCTTCACACACACAGCCCGGGCAAGGGGATGAGGACCACCAACGCTGCCTCCCCGGAAACCTGCTAGAAATGCAGAATCCCAGGCTCTAGGCAGATTGCTGAACAACGTCTACGACTTGACCGGGNCACAGTCTCAGCCATGTGACCACTCCTCCAGTAGACACTGGAGCACCAGCTGGGGGACCCGATGGTTCAGGGTCTGGCCTGGGTGACCCCAGGAAGGGGAGTTAGTCCCCCTCCCTGCCTCAGCAGCACAGTGCAGCCCATGTGGCCAGAACGTGACACCCGGAATCACACTAACAGTTGACATTTGACTGAGAGCAGGAACTAAGGCAGGGTGAGAGGCCCAATCTCCCACCCTTCCCATGGGCCCCCGGGAGCCCCCCACCCCATCCCCAGGCTTGTGGCTGAGCACCCCTGCAGCCCGAGAAGTGCCCGTGGGCAAGCGAGGTGCCCTCGGGTTCAAACCAGCAGATCGAAGAGACCACCACTCTGCCCCAGGTCACTGGCCATTAGCACGGCAAGGCCACAGCTCCTCCTGCGGCCCGGCTGGTCACAGCTCCCGGACAACCTCTCCTGTTGCCATTAAGGAACACCGCGTTCATAGCACAGGAGCAGCCGAGAAGCCCTGCGAGGGATTCTCTGGAAGCCACTGGGACAGCTGAGCTTCACACACACAGCCCGGGCAAGGGGATGAGGACCACCAACGCTGCCTCCCCGGAAACCTGCTAGAAATGCAGAATCCCAGGCTCTAGGCAGATTGCTGAACAACGTCTACGACTTGACCGGGAAGCACACGAAAGCCCAAGAAGTGCTCGTTTATGAAGCTTGTTGCCTTTCGGCTAAAGCATCCGAGGCGGCAAACAGCCCCTGGTGTGGCGGCATTTGCAAAGCTGGCTCGCTTGGAAACAGGATGTGGGGAGGGGGGCGAGGAGGAAGTGCTGTCCCTGGTTTGAATCCTGTTAAATGTGAACTACACACTGTGTGCGGGGCCGGCAGGAGGTTGGGAGCCCGGCAGTTCCCGGTGGCCACAGGCGCTGGTGCTGAGCTCCACCTGAGACAGGGCCACAGCTCCCAGCTCAGACTCATAGGGAGATGGGGAATTCATCCAGCAGACAGGCCAAGGCAGCCACATTCTTGGACTGCTTTTTCCAGCGTGCTCAGTTATAATAATACAGATAATCATCGTGTTCACGGCTAGTTGCCGAAAATTCAGAAGCCAGAAAATGTATGCAATTAACTCACGTAGTTGCCCCAGGAGCCTTCATTCATGACCCTGNTCAGGCCCTGGTGAGGCGGCATTTGCGAAGCTGGCTCGATCCTCGAGGCCACTTGGAAACAGGATGTGGGGAGGGGGGCGAGGAGGAAGTGCTGTCCCTGGTTTGAATCCTGTTAAATGTGAACTACACACTGTGTGCGGGGCCGGCAGGAGGTTGGGAGCCCGGCAGTTCCCGGTGGCCACAGGCGCTGGTGCTGAGCTCCACCTGAGACAGGGCCACAGCTCCCAGCTCAGACTCATAGGGAGATGGGGAATTCATCCAGCAGACAGGCCAAGGCAGCCACATTCTTGGACTGCTTTTTCCAGCGTGCTCAGTTATAATAATACAGATAATCATCGTGTTCACGGCTAGTTGCCGAAAATTCAGAAGCCAGAAAATGTATGCAATTAACTCACGTAGTTGCCCCAGGAGCCTTCATTCATGACCCTGTGGCCCCACAGAGGGTTCGTGCTGGAGATCGGTGATGGGAACCTGGGGAAAGTTCCACGTGGCAGGTGGAGGAAAAAACATCTGGGAATGCCAAGCTGGACACTGAGCCTGGAGCAACTCGTACCAGAAACGGATAGATTGGAGCTTGGGGTGTGCAAGGCAGGAGGGGCCTGGGGCCGACACCTAACTTGCACAGGGCAGAGCACACAACCCAGCAAGGAAAGTTCTCCGCGAGCTTGCCAGTGAACGCGAGGCAGGGTTCGCAGAACGTGGTCCGCTGACTCCCATTCCCAGTGCCGTCCCTCACTGGCCTCTCGGTCCAGTTTGCTCTGAGCTCACTGAGCACGCCCAGAACAGGCAAATCCATAAAGACAGACAGCCGGCTGGGGGCTACAGAGCCTTGAGGTGACGGTGGGGGAAGGGACCGACTGCTAGCTGGGAAGGGCTTTTCTTTTGGGCTGATGAAAATATTCTGGGACTCCGTAAGGCGTGATGTGGCACGACACTGTGAATAAGCTGCCTGCCACAAAAATGTGCGTTTTTGAATAATTATTTTTATGTTGTGTGATTTTTACTCCACTAAAAAAGTGAGCAACTGTAAGGCCTCAGAGACCATGCATTTAAATCTTAGAGGATGTTTGTCTCCTTTGGGTGGAAAGGTCTTCCTGGCTTGCCTTTCTAAGACCCTCTCAAGACCCTCCCTCATCAGTCACGACCTCAATGCTCACAGGTGCCCCCAACACAGGAAGGCTGGCCAACGGCCATGGACTTGGCTTCTGGGCTCACTCATTGTCTGTGTGACCCTGGGCAAGACATTGAATGGCCCCAAGCCTCAGTTTCCCTTCTATAGAATGGCTTAGCGTAGTTAGTTCCACCTGCTTCATAGGTGATTGTGAGGAGCAAATGGAATGGGGATGTGAAAGCATCCAAACACTGCCTGTAATTATGAAGGCAGGTTGGCTGTGAGTCAGGGAACTGGAAGTGGGCCTCTTCCTGATTGTAGGAAAAATCCTGCACAGGGTAGATCCCCAGGACTGCAGGGAACCCTAAGAATTCATTCGGTCCAGCCCCCAGCCTCCTGGATAGAATGGTCATGCCGGGCTAGGGGACTCTGATGCATTCACTTATTCAAGAAGGATTGAGGGGGGGTGCAAGTTCTAGGCTAAACACCATGTAGGTGTTTGATGTGGAAACATAACAAAATGGACAAAAATTTCTGCCGTTATGGGACGCGCCTTGTGATCCCAGGGACAAGCAGTTGGTAGGCAGGTGCCAACACGGGGCCCCAGCATCACCTCTCCATCGCATGCATGCCTTCATCAGACAGACATTCAGGAGGCAGCCCTCTGTGCCGATTAAAGACAGGGCCCTGCTGCGGGTGATGCGGGGTGATTCTGGGGACATGCATGAAGATTCAGCTGAGCAAGAAGGCCACCCGATCCACCTGCCCATCGCACAGAAATGCCACTTTTTTGAGACTTGCGTTGTGCCTTGGGCTGTGCCATTTAACATAGAGAGGCTCCAGGAAACCAGAAGACATAGCATCGGTGCGACTAGTTCATCAGACGACTGGTCAACCCGGGAAAGCAGAAAGGTGGTGGTAGGTAAGACACAGGTGTATACCGAGTCCCCAGAAGAGGGGGAGCACAGAGCAAGAGGTCTGGGCCCGAGTACAGTGTCCCTCCCTGGCCAACCAGGCTTGGGGAGGCAGAACACCTGCTGGGTCCCCAGGAAAGCAAGGGCGCTCAGCCTAGTGAGGAAGTGCAGTAGACAGAAAGCTATGGAACACCACCTTCCCCTAGACCCATGGCCACAAGATCAGAGCCAGGAAGAGCCCCGATAATGCCAAGGTGACATAAAAGGGAGAAGACATTAATCTCTGACTCCAGCGGATGCATGAACCCAAATTCAGATCAACCAGGTAACTCCACTTACCAAACAAGCGCTTGGGCCCAGCACCAAGCCACCCACCCAGCAGGGTTTGCAGGGCATTGAGACATAGGACAAGTAAGTGTGGATGAAGAGAGCGGAGGGGTGGGGGAAGCGGACTAGGCGCGGGCTAACCTGAAGATGAGGCATGCTGGGGTGGGAGCACAGGCCAGAGAGGGGCTGGCATGGGGGTGGGGGCTCTTGGAGGGAAGGAGATGGGGTTGGGGAGCAGTCGACACCTGCTGTACAGGTTAGCTGTCTCCTGGGAGTGGAAGGAAGGGGAGAGAAGATGGACGGAGAGAAAGGGAGGGGGAGGAAAGGAGGAAAGCAGGCAGGGGT
>NC_048223.1:119981780-119985726 GCF_002007445.2 Ailuropoda melanoleuca
CTTGGAAACAGGATGTGGGGAGGGGGGCGAGGAGGAAGTGCTGTCCCTGGTTTGAATCCTGTTAAATGTGAACTACACACTGTGTGCGGGGCCGGCAGGAGGTTGGGAGCCCGGCAGTTCCCGGTGGCCACAGGCGCTGGTGCTGAGCTCCACCTGAGACAGGGCCACAGCTCCCAGCTCAGACTCATAGGGAGATGGGGAATTCATCCAGCAGACAGGCCAAGGCAGCCACATTCTTGGACTGCTTTTTCCAGCGTGCTCAGTTATAATAATACAGATAATCATCGTGTTCACGGCTAGTTGCCGAAAATTCAGAAGCCAGAAAATGTATGCAATTAACTCACGTAGTTGCCCCAGGAGCCTTCATTCATGACCCTGTGGCCCCACAGAGGGTTCGTGCTGGAGATCGGTGATGGGAACCTGGGGAAAGTTCCACGTGGCAGGTGGAGGAAAAAACAACTGGGAACGCCAAGCTGGACACTGAGCCTGGAGCAACTCGTACCAGAAACGGATAGATTGGAGCTTGGGGTGTGCAAGGCAGGAGGGGCCTGGGGCCGACACCTAACTTGCACAGGGCAGAGCACACAACCCAGCAAGGAAAGTTCTCCGCGAGCTTGCCAGTGAACGCGAGGCAGGGTTCGCAGAACGTGGTCCGCTGACTCCCATTCCCAGTGCCGTCCCTCACTGGCCTCTCGGTCCAGTTTGCTCTGAGCTCACTGAGCACGCCCAGAACAGGCAAATCCATAAAGACAGACAGCTGACTGGGGGCTACAGAGCCTTGAGGTGACGGTGGGGGAAGGGACCGACTGCTAGCTGGGAAGGGCTTTTCTTTTGGGCTGATGAAAATATTCTGGGACTCCGTAAGGCGTAATGTGGCACGACACTGTGAATAAGCTGCCTGCCACAAAAATGTGCGTTTTTGAATAATTATTTTTATGTTGTGTGATTTTTACTCCACTAAAAAAGTGAGCAACTGTAAGGCCTCAGAGACCATGCATTTAAATCTTAGAGGATGTTTGTCTCCTTTGGGTGGAAAGGTCTTCCTGGCTTGCCTTTCTAAGACCCTCTCAAGACCCTCCCTCATCAGTCACGACCTCAATGCTCACAGGTGCCCCCAACACAGGAAGGCTGGCCAACGGCCATGGACTTGGCTTCTGGGCTCACTCATTGTCTGTGTGACCCTGGGCAAGACATTGAATGGCCCCAAGCCTCAGTTTCCCTTCTATAGAATGGCTTAGCTTAGTTAGTTCCACCTGCTTCATAGGTGATTGTGAGGAGCAAATGGAACGGGGATGTGAAAGCATCCAAACACTGCCTGTAATTATGAAGGCAGGTTGGCTGTGAGTCAGGGAACTGGAAGTGGGCCTCTTCCTGATTGTAGGAAAAATCCTGCACAGGGTAGATCCCCAGGACTGCAGGGAACCCTAAGAATTCATTCGGTCCAGCCCCCAGCCTCCTGGATAGAATGGTCATGCCGGGCTAGGGGACTCTGATGCATTCACTTATTCAAGAAGGATTGAGGGGGGGTGCAAGTTCTAGGCTAAACACCATGTAGGTGTTTGATGTGGAAACAGAACAAAATGGACAAAAATTTCTGCCGTTATGGGACGCGCCTTGTGATCCCAGGGACAAGCAGTTGGTAGGCAGGTGCCAACACGGGGCCCCAGCATCACCTCTCCATCGCATGCATGCCTTCATCAGACAGACATTCAGGAGGCAGCCCTCTGTGCCGATTAAAGACAGGGCCCTGCTGCGGGTGATGCGGGGTGATTCTGGGGACATGCATGAAGATTCAGCTGAGCAAGAAGGCCACCCGATCCACCTGCCCATCGCACAGAAATGCCACTTTTTTGAGACTTGCGTTGTGCCTTGGGCTGTGCCATTTAACATAGAGAGGCTCCAGGAAACCAGAAGACATAGCATCGGTGCGACTAGTTCATCAGACGACTGGTCAACCCGAGAAAGCAGAAAGGTGGTGGTAGGTAAGACACAGGTGTATACCGAGTCCCCAGAAGAGGGGGAGCACAGAGCAAGAGGTCTGGGCCCGAGTACAGTGTCCCTCCCTGGCCAACCAGGCTTGGGGAGGCAGAACACCTGCTGGGTCCCCAGGAAAGCAAGGGCGCTCAGCCTAGTGAGGAAGTGCAGTAGACAGAAAGCTATGGAACACCACCTTCCCCTAGACCCATGGCCACAAGATCAGAGCCAGGAAGAGCCCCGATAATGCCAAGGTGACATAAAAGGGAGAAGACATTAATCTCTGACTCCAGCGGATGCATGAACCCAAATTCAGATCAACCAGGTAACTCCACTTACCAAACAAGCGCTTGGGCCCAGCACCAAGCCACCCACCCAGCAGGGTTTGCAGGGCATTGAGACATAGGACAAGTAAGTGTGGATGAAGAGAGCAGAGGGGTGGGGGAAGCGGACTAGGCACAGGCTAACCTGAAGATGAGGCATGCTGGGGTGGGAGCACAGGCCAGAGAGGGGCTGGCATGGGGGTGGGGGCTCTTGGAGGGAAGGAGATGGGGTTGGGAAGCAGTGGATACCTGCTGTACAGGTTAGCTGTCTCCTGGGAGTGGAAGGAGGGGGAGAGAAGATGGACGGAGAGAAAGGGAGGGGGAGGAAAGGAGGAAAGCAGGCAGGGGTGAAGGAAGGGGAGGCAGCAAGGAGGGTGGGACTGAGCACAGAGAAGTGGATATGCCGTTCACGGACCCGGGAGCAGCCTGTGCCAGCCCGGTGCGGTCCAGCTTGGTCCTTGGCCCCCCGCCTGCCCAGANAGTTTCATATCATCTTATAACTGTTGCAGGCAGTATAAAATAGCATTTACCCTCATCATTACCTTGAAATGTAGTTATTACTGTAATTGTCACTATAGTTATTACACCCACATTGAATCTCATTAATACAGAGGCATACGCACTGTATACTACCACACATTTTTAGTATTTTCATAACTATTGAAATTATATTTCAATACCCTGCTGTCCTTTGTAATCTTAAGTATGTTATTTCATGCCTTTAAAGCCATTATTCTGAGAAGGTCGCCAGATGACCGCAGAGTCCCTGTCTCCTGCAATGAACAAGACTAGATACATCTCCCCTAGAACTGCACTCCACGGGGTGAGACAGAGAATGAGCACGTGCACAAATGGATAATGATGTCACTTCACATCGCGAGCACTACTATAAGAAAATAGGGCAAGGCAAGGGGTACAGGAGGACTGGAAGGCAGAGGACGGACTGTCTGGATGGTGGGTCAGGAAAGGCTCTCGGAGTGCATGGCGTTTGTGCAGAGATCTGGTTGAGAAAATGTGAGCAGTACCAAGAACCTGGGGATGGACACCATGGCAGATGCAAAGGCCCTGAGGTAGGCCCAAGCAGGACATGTCGCAGTGTGGCAGGAGGAGGCCAGGTGGGGGATGGAGACGGAGAAGGGGAAGGGTAGCTTGGTGCAGAGCTGGGGCTATGGAGATGTGATAGTAAAAGAGCAGACACATTTCCCAATCACATGTACAGTTGAACCGATCATTTGGACTGCCTTAGGGAGATGGAAACAGACTAGTGAAGAAGCCATTGTACTCACCCAGCCAAGAAACAATGGAGCCTTGGACCAGCATGGGAGCTGGAGAGGGGATAAAAAGTGGCTGGAGCTGGAATATATCTTGAAAACAAAGATGACAGGACTTCTGATAGACTGGAGACCATGGGCCCAGGGAGGAGGGCAGAGAGAGGAGAACCGAGGCAGCTCCTGGCTGGGGGCCTCGGCAGTGGTGGGTGGCAGTACCAAGGTGGAGAAGCCAGAGAGAGGAGCAAGTGGGGGAAGTGTGGGCCTGGAGCTCTGCTCCTGACTGCACGGGGTAGAAACCCAAATCTCCGGGTGCCTAGCTGGCTCAGTCAGTTGAACATCTGCCTTTGGCTCAGGTCATGATCTCCAGGGTCCTGGGAT
>NC_048223.1:119986190-120013530 GCF_002007445.2 Ailuropoda melanoleuca
GTGAAGTGACCAGGCTGACACCACCTGAAACCACAGAACAATTGGCATCCTTAAAAACGGGATCACCAGACAGCCTGCTTAAGAGGGAGGAAGAGCGATACCCAGGAAGGATTCCTTCCAGAGAATTAAGCCTGAATGGAATCCCACCCCTCATTCTAACTCCCACGGTAAAGGAAATGTAAGGGACAGAGGAACATGTTGAATGACACCATGGTGGAAACAGCAAGACCTAGACCATTCTACCCAGAAATAGCCTGGAGAAGAGTGGGAAGCCGTTCTAAAGAGACGAGAAACATCACCCAAGCGCAGTGTTGGGTGGTTGCACCTTGATTCAAACACACCAACTGCAAAAGGACATTTTGGGGGTGATCAGGGAAAATTGATCATGGACCCAGTGTTAGATGAGATAAAGGAAAAATTGGGGGGAGCAATTATCGTATTATGGTTATATGGAAAAGGAAAGGTCCTTCTCTGCGACTTACTCACTAAAGTATTTATAGGTGAAATGATATGATGTCCAGGATTAAAATAACCCAGAAAACAACAACAAATGTAGGGGAAGAAAAAGAAAACAAGATGGCAGAATGTCGATCATCGTTGAAATTAGGTGATGGAAACGTGGAGGTTCATGATGCAATTCTCTCCTCTTTTATGTGTTGGAAATTTTCCAAAGTAAACAATTTTTTAAAACAAACACACACACACATCTGGTCTCGTATCTTGGTTCCAACATTTCCTGGCTGAGTGATCAAGGGAAAGTTACTGAACCTCTCTGGGCCTCAGTGTCCTCATCTATCAAATAGTAACAGTACCTGCATCCTAGGCTTGTAGTGAGGGTTCAGGAGGCAATACCCGTAAAGTGCATTTAAACATATCTGGCACATGGTAAACACTCAATAAACGTCCACCATTGATTCAATGCTGATGTACTGGCTTGGATTTCCGCACAGAAACAGATCAAGACAGGCGTCTTGGAAAGCCTGAATCAATACAATCTTTTTAAAGACAAAAGCCTTATCTTATGGAAACATTAGCAAATACAAAACTGCCCTCTTGTTTTGAATCTGCTGGAAAACAGCGGGAGCTTGACTCACCTTCAGCTACCAGCTAGAAGATAGCATGCTCGGCCTACACAGGCTAATTCCACGCCGTTGTAAAGCTCTTCCAACATTTGGCCCAAGCTCAGAAACCTTTTTGCCTGGAGGACCCACAGAATGCTTCCAGAAGGTCATCTCGTGCTATTTCTCCCCACCGAGTTTCCATAGATGCTATGTCTCAGTGTTAGAGGCAAAGTGGTCCCCTCTGAAGAGCAGCGGCCACCACCCCACCCCAGACCTGAGGCTCTAACTACAGCAACTTGGAATCATCTGGAGCGTTTGGCATGCTGCTTACAGAGCCAGGCCTGGGGCTCCACCCTCCAGGGGCCACACTGTGGCCTCCTTCAAAGGAGCCTCGGTTTTTGCATCTGTAAGATGGGCATAAAAACATCTCCCCTGCATGAGCCTTTGAGGATTAACTGAGTCAACACGCCTGTAAAGCACTCACTCCAAGGCAGATTCTTGGCGACAACTAGCTTTTTCTCAGACGCGACTCTTCACACTCCTTAGCCTTTCCCCACTTGCTCTGAGAAGAAACCCCTCATTTTGCTCCCCATGGGCTTTCACTCTGATGCCTCCTTTTTATTTACTTATTTTTTTTTAGAGAGAGAGAGAGCACAAGCAGGGGGAGCAGCAGAGGGAGAGGGAGAAGCAAGCTCCCTGCTGAGCAGGGAACCCAATGTGGGGCTCCATCCCGGGACCCTGGGATCATGACCTGAGCCGAGATCAAGAGTCGACTTAACTGACTGAGCCACCTGGGCACCCCTAGTGCCTCCTTTTCTATTTCCCACCAACCAGGAGGCACCTATGGGACCAGCGCCATGGGACCTATGGGACCTGTCCTAGCAGGTCTGCTCTGCTGCCCCCCAAATCCTCGTATTCCCGACTCTCTGCGCAGCCCCCGGCCTTGGCCTCTCTGCCCTGATTTGAAGAATAGGAGCATTTAAAGATGCTTGAAACGTTCCACCCCTGGCCCCTTGTCCCAGTCAGGCTTAGTCACATCTCTCCCTGTGAGGTGGGTCTGAAATTCGTGGCACCCAAATGGGGATACACACCTTGTCCTTTTCCAAGAGCATTCCTATTCCCCTTGAAAGAAAGGGAAAGAACAAAATGTATGATTTCTGGCTCTTCACCCCATTTCCTAGAGGAAACTCTTGCCCCATAAATTATGAAGAAAGACACTAAGTCCCAAGGCTTGGTGGCCACTGATGGTACCAAGGGGTGGGATGACAGGGAGCCCAGCATGGGCATGGCAGCGCCAGTGGGAAGTGGGGTGTTCTTTCCGTGCATTCTCTCAGGATTAGAGTGTGCATTCTCTTCTGTTTTTAGAATCTTCCAGATGCCTCCACGTACTCCACAGTCTCAGCCATGTGACCACTCCTCCAGTAGACACTGGAGCACCAGCTGGGGGACCCGATGGTTCAGGGTCTGGCCTGGGTGACCCCAGGAAGGGGAGTTAGTCCCCCTCCCTGCCTCAGCAGCACAGTGCAGCCCATGTGGCCAGAACGTGACACCCGGAATCACACTAACAGTTGACATTTGACTGAGAGCAGGAACTAAGGCAGGGTGAGAGGCCCAATCTCCCACCCTTCCCATGGGCCCCCGGGAGCCCCCCACCCCATCCCCAGGCTTGTGGCTGAGCACCCCTGCAGCCCGAGAAGTGCCCGTGGGCAAGCGAGGTGCCCTCGGGTTCAAACCAGCAGATCGAAGAGACCACCACTCTGCCCCAGGTCACTGGCCATTAGCACGGCAAGGCCACAGCTCCTCCTGCGGCCCGGCTGGTCACAGCTCCCGGACAACCTCTCCTGTTGCCATTAAGGAACACCGCGTTCATAGCACAGGAGCAGCCGAGAAGCCCTGCGAGGGATTCTCTGGAAGCCACTGGGACAGCTGAGCTTCACACACACAGCCCGGGCAAGGGGATGAGGACCACCAACGCTGCCTCCCCGGAAACCTGCTAGAAATGCAGAATCCCAGGCTCTAGGCAGATTGCTGAACAACGTCTACGACTTGACCGGGAAGCACACGAAAGCCCAAGAAGTGCTCGTTTATGAAGCTTGTTGCCTTTCGGCTAAAGCATCCGAGGCGGCAAACAGCCCCTGGTGTGGCGGCATTTGCAAAGCTGGCTCGCTTGGAAACAGGATGTGGGGAGGGGGGCGAGGAGGAAGTGCTGTCCCTGGTTTGAATCCTGTTAAATGTGAACTACACACTGTGTGCGGGGCCGGCAGGAGGTTGGGAGCGCAGCAGTTCCCGGTGGCCACAGGCGCTGGTGCTGAGCTCCACCTGAGACAGGGCCACGGCTCCCAGCTCAGACTCATAGGGAGATGGGGAATTCATCCAGCAGACAGGCCAAGGCAGCCACATTCTTGGACTGCTTTTCCAGCGTGCTCAGTTATAATAATACTGATAATCATCATGTTCACGGCTAGTTGCCAAAAATTCAGAAGCCAGAAAATGTATGCAATTAACTCACGTAGTTGCCCCAGGAGCCTTCATTCATGACCCTGTGGCCCCACAGAGGGTTCGTGCTGGAGATCGGTGATGGGAACCTGGGGAAAGTTCCACGTGGCAGGTGGAGGAAAAAACATCTGGGAATGCCAAGCTGGACACTGAGCCTGGAGCAACTCGTACCAGAAACGGATAGATTGGAGCTTGGGGTGTGCAAGGCAGGAGGGGCCTGGGGCCGACACCTAACTTGCACAGGGCAGAGCACACAACCCAGCAAGGAAAGTTCTCCGCGAGCTTGCCAGTGAACGCGAGGCAGGGTTCGCAGAACGTGGTCCGCTGACTCCCATTCCCAGTGCCGTCCCTCACTGGCCTCTCGGTCCAGTTTGCTCTGAGCTCACTGAGCACGCCCAGAACAGGCAAATCCATAAAGACAGACAGCCGGCTGGGGGCTACAGAGCCTTGAGGTGACGGTGGGGGAAGGGACCGACTGCTAGCTGGGAAGGGCTTTTCTTTTGGGCTGATGAAAATATTCTGGGACTCCGTAAGGCGTGATGTGGCACGACACTGTGAATAAGCTGCCTGCCACAAAAATGTGCGTTTTTGAATAATTATTTTTATGTTGTGTGATTTTTACTCCACTAAAAAAGTGAGCAACTGTAAGGCCTCAGAGACCATGCATTTAAATCTTAGAGGATGTTTGTCTCCTTTGGGTGGAAAGGTCTTCCTGGCTTGCCTTTCTAAGACCCTCTCAAGACCCTCCCTCATCAGTCACGACCTCAATGCTCACAGATGCCCCCAACACAGGAAGGCTGGCCAACGGCCATGGACTTGGCTTCTGGGCTCACTCATTGTCTGTGTGACCCTGGGCAAGACATTGAATGGCCCCAAGCCTCAGTTTCCCTTCTATAGAATGGCTTAGCTTAGTTAGTTCCACCTGCTTCATAGGTGATTGTGAGGAGCAAATGGAACGGGGATGTGAAAGCATCCAAACACTGCCTGTAATTATGAAGGCAGGTTGGCTGTGAGTCAGGGAACTGGAAGTGGGCCTCTTCCTGATTGTAGGAAAAATCCTGCACAGGGTAGATCCCCAGGACTGCAGGGAACCCTAAGAATTCATTCGGTCCAGCCCCCAGCCTCCTGGATAGAATGGTCATGCCGGGCTAGGGGACTCTGATGCATTCACTTATTCAAGAAGGATTGAGGGGGGGTGCAAGTTCTAGGCTAAACACCATGTAGGTGTTTGATGTGGAAACATAACAAAATGGACAAAAATTTCTGCCGTTATGGGACGCGCCTTGTGATCCCAGGGACAAGCAGTTGGTAGGCAGGTGCCAACACGGGGCCCCAGCATCACCTCTCCATCGCATGCATGCCTTCATCAGACAGACATTCAGGAGGCAGCCCTCTGTGCCGATTAAAGACAGGGCCCTGCTGCGGGTGATGCGGGGTGATTCTGGGGACATGCATGAAGATTCAGCTGAGCAAGAAGGCCACCCAATCCACCTGCCCATCGCGCAGAAATGCCACTTTTTTGAGACTTGCGTTGTGCCTTGGGCTGTGCCATTTAACATAGAGAGGCTCCAGGAAACCAGAAGCCATAGCATCGGTGTGACTAGTTCATCAGACGACTGGTCAACCCGGGAAAGCAGAAAGGTGGTGGTAGGTAAGACACAGGTGTATACCGAGTCCCCAGAAGAAGGGGAGCACAGAGCAGGAGGTCTGGGCCCGAGTACAGTGTCCCTCCCTGGCCAACCAGGCTTGGGGAGGCAGAACACCTGCTGGGTCCCCAGGAGAGCAAGGGCGCTCAGCCTAGTGAGGAAGTGCAGTAGACAGAAAGCTATTGAACACCACCTTCCCCTAGACCCATGGCCACAAGATCAGAGCCAGGAAGAGCCCCGATAATGCCAACGTGACATAAAAGGGAGAAGACATTAATCTCTGACTCCAGCGGATGCATGAACCCAAATTCAGATCAACCAGGTAACTCCACTTACCAAACAAGCGCTTGGGCCCAGCACCAAGCCACCCACCCAGCAGGGTTTGCAGGGCATTGAGACATAGGACAAGTAAGTGTGGATGAAGAGAGCGGAGGGGTGGGGGAAGCGGACTAGGCGCGGGCTAACCTGAAGATGAGGCATGCTGGGGTGGGAGCACAGGCCAGAGAGGGGCTGGCATGGGGGTGGGGGCTCTTGGAGGGAAGGAGATGGGGTTGGGAAGCAGTGGATACCTGCTGTACAGGTTAGCTGTCTCCTGGGAGTGGAAGGAGGGGGAGAGAAGATGGACGGAGAGAAAGGGAGGGGGAGGAAAGGAGGAAAGCAGGCAGGGGTAAAGGAAGGGGAGGCAGCAAGGAGGGTGGGACTGAGCACAGAGAAGTGGATATGCCGTTCACGGACCCGGGAGCAGCCTGTGCCAGCCCGGTGCGGTCCAGCTTGGTCCTTGCCCCCCCGCCTGCCCAGATCCCATCAATGCTGCTTTTGTGATTCAGGTGCAAGCCCCAGCCCCTCCTCCACCACCAGCGGAGAGCTCAAGGCCTCCCATCATCTGGTACCCCACACATGCGGGTCATAGGGCAGGGAGGCAGCCTCTCTCACTGGCACCAGAAGCCACAAACAACCAACTTATCACTGCCCCTTTGTGTGGGAACAATGGGGTCCCCAAGAGCTCTGCGGGCCAGGGAGAGGAAGTCTCAGGACAGTGACCACCCTTCCCCCATTTCCTAGTCTGCCTGAAAATGTGCAGATGGAAGAAATCTCAGTGTCATCAAGTCTCAGTGGCCCAAGTTCCCACCTCTACGTGGTCACCACCTCCGACACGGTGCCTGCCCGGCCATCTCCTTACCCCATGCATGGCCTACAGAGTTCCTGAAGGAACACCTCAGCCTCACCTCCTGCTATTCGTATCAGAATGATCACTGTTGGACAACACAGTGTATATACTTACTTGTTTGCTGTCTGACTCTCTTGACCGAAATGCAAGCTCATTACAAGCAGAGAATTTGTCTCCTCCAGCACAGAATTCCAGGCACTTAGTAGGTGCTCAATAAATATTTGTGGAAGGAATCTGTCCCCTTAACTTCCTACACTGCAGTTTGCTCCCCCCCGCCACCTCTTAAAACTCTGAGCTCCACTCACGCTATTCCATGGGTCTAGAACACACTTCCAACCCTGCCTTTGTCTGGACAAGTGTCAGTTATTCTCCAGTATTCAGCTCGAGCGATTCTCCTCCCCTCTGGGTGCTTTCTCTGCAGAACCAGTGGGGGCTCAGTACCTCGGTGCGGGCCATGAGATTTGCTATATTGTATTGAAATTATCTGCTCGTGCATGACAGTTTCATCCAATGGGACTGGATACTCCTTGCAGGCAGGAGAAAAAAATGATATCTTTAATTTTACTAACCTCAAATTAAGATTCAGCATTTCCATCAATTATGAACACAGGCCCCAAACCACAGTATTAGCAGTCCCTGTGACTAGTGTCACCAACCCAAACTTCAGATAGTTTCATATCATCTTATAACTGTTGCAGGCAGTATAAAATAGCATTTACCCTCATCATTACCTTGAAACGTAGTTATTACTGTAATTGTTACTATAGTTATTACACCCACATTGAATCTCATTAATACAGAGGCATACGCACTGTTATACTACCACACATTTTTAGTATTTTCATAACTATTGAAATTATATTTCAATACCCTGCTGTCCTTTGTAATCTTAAGTATGTTATTTCATGCCTTTAAAGCCATTATTCTGAGAAGGTCGCCAGATGACCGCAGAGTCCCTGTCTCCTGCAATGAACAAGACTAGATACATCTCCCCTAGAACTGCACTCCACGGGGTGAGACAGAGAATGAGCACGTGCACAAATGGATAATGATGTCACTTCACATCGCGAGCACTACTATAAGAAAATAGGGCAAGGCAAGGGGTACAGGAGGACTGGAAGGCAGAGGACGGACTGTCTGGATGGTGGGTCAGGAAAGGCTCTCGGAGGGCATGGCGTTTGTGCAGAGATCTGGTTGAGAAAATGTGAGCAGTACCAAGAACCTGGGGATGGACACCATGGCAGATGCAAAGGCCCTGAGGTAGGCCCAAGCAGGACATGTCGCAGTGTGGCAGGAGGAGGCCAGGTGGGGGATGGAGACGGAGAAGGGGAAGGGTAGCTTGGTGCAGAGCTGGGGCTATGGAGATGTGATAGTAAAAGAGCAGACACATTTCCCAATCACATGTACAGTTGAACCGATCATTTGGACTGCCTTAGGGAGATGGAAACAGACTAGTGAAGAAGCCATTGTACTCACCCAGCCAAGAAACAATGGAGCCTTGGACCAGCATGGGAGCTGGAGAGGGGATAAAAAGTGGCTGGAGCTGGAATATATCTTGAAAACAAAGATGACAGGACTTCTGATAGACTGGAGACCATGGGCCCAGGGAGGAGGGCAGAGAGAGGAGAACCGAGGCAGCTCCTGGCTGGGGGCCTCGGCAGTGGTGGGTGGCAGTACCAAGGTGGAGAAGCCAGAGAGAGGAGCAAGTGGGGGAAGTGTGGGCCTGGAGCTCTNAGAGGAGCAAGTGGGGGAAGTGTGGGCCTGGAGCTCTGCTCCTGACTGCACGGGGTAGAAACCCAAATCTCCGGGTGCCTAGCTGGCTCAGTCAGTTGAACATCTGCCTTCGGCTCAGGTCATGATCTCCAGGGTCCTGGGATCGAGCCCCACATTGGGCTCTCTGCTCAGCAGGGAGTCTGGCCCTCCCTCTCCCTCTGCCCCTCCCCCCTGCTCTTGCTCTCTCTCTCTCTCTCTCTCTCTCTCAATAAATAGATAAAATCTTTAAAAAAATCCAAATTTCCCACAACTGGGGCCAATCTACATGCCCACCCTTGTCCAGCCCCACACTTAAGACAAATACTCTGCCCCAGCCAAGCCTGTCTGCTCCTGACTACTACCCGTCTTCTCCCCACTCTGCCCAGAGGACCCCAAACCTCTACTCACATGTTGGGTCCAGAGAAAGCCCCCTTTTCCATGCAGACTCCCTGTAATCCCTTGTTCCTCCGAACCCCTGTGCTCTCCAGGTCCCCTCGTTCATCTTGGCGTGTCCTGTCTGCTCTGTTGGTCACTTTCCTTCCATCCTCTCTCCAAACGGTGACAGTCCTTTAGGGGTGGGAGGGGTGTCCCCACGATGCTCAGTAGAGCACTGTGCACAGGGAGGCATTCCTGGCCTCATCTCGATGCATCTCAGATTGATCCGCAATCTGAGTGTCCTTGGGTCTGCCAACAGCTGGAGCCATTGGCTTTGAAATCTTTGCTTGGTAGGCTCCCAACTTGAACAGTTAGTTAAAAACAACTAACTGAGGGGCGCCTGGGTGGCTCAGTCGGTGAAGTGTCTGCCTTCGGCTCAGGTCATGATCTCAGGGTCCTGGGGATGGAACTCCACTTTGGGCTCCCTGCTCAACGGGGAGCCTGCTTCTCCCTCTCCCTGCTACTCATTCTCTCTCTCTTCCTCTCTCTCTGTCTCAAATAAATAAAATCTTGAAAAAACTGAGTTATTATAAAATGTGATGTTTTAAAGTATCTATGAGGTTCTGGAATTCTTTTAAGGACATTCCAGAGCCACCGGAAGCAGAAACTCACTGTGGAGTTAGTTCTATTCGTAGCACAGGACGCCAAACCATCACCCAGCTTGGTTGGAAGGTCTTAAGTAGTTTTCAGATCACTTTGGCAAGGCAAAATGAGTGCGTTTCCTTTCAAAGCTGTGCCTCCGCATCTCCGATGTCCTTGCAGTAAGGAGGGGGACAGATGGCCTCTAGACCAGGTCTAGAGCTCCAGGTCTCTAGAGCTGCTGGTTTTCTTTCTGCTACCCAACCACAGTACCCGTGCCAGGAGCTGGTTCGTGTAGCAGTATATAATCACTGAACGTGTGTCTCCGTTTCCCACAAATACTGAGACATGGTCCTCATCCCCAGCATGGCTAGTTCCAATTGCCTGCCAGATCCGAACTGTACAGCCTGCCCTCAACAACAGCCCACAGCGATTTCACGGTAAGATACAACCCTAAGGGTTGGCATACCTTGGAGACTGTAAGTTTTGNCCAGCATGGCTAGTTCCAATTGCCTGCCAGATCCGAACTGTACAGCCTGCCCTCAACAACAGCCCACAGCGACTTCACGGTAAGATACAACCCTAAGGGTTGGCATACCTTGGAGACAACTGTAAGTTCAAAAGCACATTCTGTTTTTATAAGGAAAACCTCCTTCCTTCCCAAGTGTCCACCAGGCTGGCAGCCGGCTGTGCACACACAGATTCAACCTAGAAATCTAGCAGCTTCCAAGGACGAAAGATGCGGTAATGTCCCAGCAGCTCCACGTTGTGGAGGAATGCTTTCCCCTGGGGATCACACTCGTCTTTGACCAAGGGACAGGGTTCATTCATGGGTTCCCCAGACAACTTGGAAGCCCTTGAACACGAGGGCAGTGGGGTAGCTGCAGAAAACTCTGGCTTGCCCCCCTCTATCAACATACTCAAACTCTAGTCCAGGAGGGGCGGGAACTTCACAACCCCTGATTCCGTGTGCCATGTGGACATGCAGACGGTCACCAGCTTCGACTGGAGCCAGGGGGAAGGGCTGCAATCAGGGAGAACCTGGACATGAGAAATGGTCCCGGGGACGTGACAGGCACCACGGGTCTGATGTCAGGCGGCGTGTCTGATAGGCTTTTCAAATTTTCGGCTCCTATAAAGTGAAATTAGCACGGGCTTCCAGGGAAGACAGAATGGAGTCTGCAGCCCAGCCTAGGCTCCAGGCCACCACATTCACTTCCTCTCTGATGCTCCATTTCCTCCACTGTAAAAGAGGGATACATTTGAAGGGCTGGTGTAAGGGGGAAAAAAAGGAAAGAAAGAAACCATTCTGATGTTCAGATAGCCTTGCCTGGCACACAGCAGCTGCTCAGTAAATGGTAGCCATAGATCTTAGGAAGCAAGACCCGAACAGTCACTGGAAGACATTCAACCCTCCAGGGCCACACCCAGAGAAGGGAGAGCAGGGTCTCCATAGGGGCCACCATGAACACAAGCACCCCCTAGAAGGATCCCCAGTGAGACGCAGGGTTTTTTTGCCACTCACTTCGGGTATCATTTCCCAGACCTGTGTTCGCAGCTGAGCCGCCAGCCTCCCACCCCACCCCAACCCCAGGACCTGTGTCGTGCTCACCAAGCTGCATGGGGCGGAGGGAAGAAAGAATACCAGGGAGAGCGAAGCCTTGATGGATGTGAAGCGGACCAAGGAAAAGTCTGCCGGCCAGATAGGTTTTTGCAGCCTATTGATTTTGGAAGCCCACTTGCAGAACTCATCTAAGGCTCGTCCAGGAGGTCTGTCCGCAGCGCGGAGCCTGGAAAAATGAAGCAGATCACTTGTTAATTCCTTCTGTGGCTCTGCGACCACCGGGTTGGGCCAGCCCCTGCACCACCTGCTCCTCCTGGCCTCCTGGGACCCGAGTGCAACAGCCGATGCCCTGACTGCTTACAGAAAAGCGCACGTGTGTGAGCTGACCAGGGAGGCAGCTGAGGCCCGGGGCACCCATTACAAGCAACACTTTCTGTTCTTTTTATCTGCATTTTTCTCCAAATAAAAATGCATTTTAAAATAGGAAGAGGGAAGTAGGACAGGGAGCCTGATAAATCGTGGAAAATTGTAGCCTCCAAAGTATGAGCCAGTCACAGTACCCAGGCCATCGGCTCCCGGTTAGAATAGGGACCTACCTAGCCCGTCATGCAGTGGTCGCCCCAAATCTAGACCTAAATCCCTGCGTCCTCTTTGAACGAGGCAGATTCACATTAAAGCCATCAGACCCCCTGCAGGTTTTACCTGTGGACATAAGGTCAGTTATAACATCCGATTTGCTATCTTTACAAAAGCATCTGTTTTTGTTTCTTGTGGGGTTTTTTAGTTAATTAACCAGACCTAGGGTTGAACCTCAACTCTGCCACCTGCTAACTGCTCCATCTTGGGCGACGAAACCTCTGCATGTTTTGTCAGCACTGTCTGGGGACGTTACC
Source organism: Ailuropoda melanoleuca (assembly GCF_002007445.2). NCBI lineage: Eukaryota > Metazoa > Chordata > Mammalia > Carnivora > Ursidae > Ailuropoda > Ailuropoda melanoleuca. Next base: position 119,997,785 of record NC_048223.1, read on the forward strand.
TACTTCATAGGATTGCTGGAACGCCCATCGCATCGACCCTCTGGTGCATCATTATTGAACCATGAGTGAACGCAGAAAAAAGATGCTGTCAATTAGGCCATGACGCAGAACTTTCTTATCACTTAGCACAGGGGTTGGTGAGCTATCAATCTGCCCTCTATTTTTGGATGGCCCAAGAGCTAAGAACGGCTTTTATATTTGCAAATGGTTTAAAAAAAACACACACAATAAAACAATATTTCATGATACACAAAAACTGTATGACATCCAAATTTCGGTGTCCATTAATGAATATGATAGGATATTTATATACATATAGGAACGCAGTCCTGCCCGTTCGCTACAACAGCACAGCTGAGTAGTTGTGACGGAGATCGTCTGGCTCACAAAGCCCAAAACATTTACTGGCCCTTTATAGAAAAGTGTTGCCAATCCCTGGCTTAGAACATTTTATCCTTATCAACTGAACTCTTTCAGATTTATTTGGATAGTATTTTAATCAGACACCACTCTATGGCATTCCTGATGAAATGAGATATAGAAGTGAATTAAATTGGCTAGGGGCATCTGGGTAGCTCAGTCGGTTAAGTGTCCGACTCTTGGTTTCGGCTCAGGTCGTGATCTCAGGGTTGTGGGATTAAGCCCCACGTCAGGCTCCATGCTCATCGCTGAGTCCACGTAAGACTCTCTCTCTTTTTCCCTCTGCCCCTCCCCCCACTCATGCTCTCTCTTTCTCTCAAATAAATAAATCTTAAAAAAAAAATCTTAAAAAAATAAATTAGCTAAAACATTCCTAAACCTTCTTGTCATCTAGAGCCCTATTCTTCTCAATTATCTTTTTAAAGTATTTATTTATTTAGGTGATCTCTACACCCAATGTGGGGCTCGAACTCAAGAGATCAAGAGTTGCATGCCAGCCAGGCACCTCTACAATTATCTTTTTAACTGAAACTCATCACCATCCATGTTTCCCACACAACACTGTCCTCTGTGCCTGCTGGAGACATAGCATTGGTTAGAATCCTCATTCTGGAAGTATGTAGCTTCCCTTAAAAGAGTTCTCCTCGCTGTCTCCAGGGTGTCTGTCCGAGGCGCCGACCCTGCAAGTACTGAGGTTCGGGCCCAGGTAGACCATCCGCAGATGCTTTGTTCACGCAGAAACGCGCGCGTGCCAGCGGAATGTGCCCGTTCGAATGCGTGAACTATGAGGCTTGGCACGTTGCCTGGCCTGAAGGAATCCCACGAGCATCCCCTCTCACCACACCCTCGTTCCTGTTCACAAAGACAAGTTTATGAGATTCTTTGGTTGCAAGAACAGAAAGCAGCGCCGCGTGGTTTAAGGGTTTATTTGGAAGGATGGAGGCACTAACCACGCCAAAGGCTCTGAACATCTGCTTCCAGGTTTTTAAAAAAATATTATTTATTTATTTATTCATGAGAGACAGAGAGAGGCCGAGGCAGAGGGAGAAGCAGGCTCCCTGCTGAGCAGTGAGCTCGATGCGGGACTCAATCCCAGGACCCTGGGATCACGACCTGATTCGAAGGCAGATGCTTCACCGACTGAGCCACCCAGGCGTCCCTGCTTCCACGTCTTAGTGCAGGGGGAAGCACCTCAAGAAAGAGCTTGGAGAAATCTTCACACGGGAGCGGGGCTGGCTGCGGATCCTGGAGGGGCGCTGGGATCCGGTGAGGTAGAAAGCGTCCATCCCAGCTGGAAGGAAGGCATGCCCTCAGCCTCCGTTTCCTGGGTGCCTGCCAAGTGCTGGGTGCTGTGCAGACAGGACCTATGGCCGGGTGCTCAGGCAGAGTGGTGGGAGATACGGCACAGGCATAGAGGCCAGTTTCTGGAAGGTCTGAGTGTGAGATGGAAAAAGTCCCCAGTTTTTATAAACAGGATCCTGTCCAAAGCTCTAGAAGGTTTGTTTGGTTATCCTGGCCCCAGCTTTTCACAAGCTGGGGGTGGCTAGTTTATTGGGTGGACCTCCAGGAGCTTGTGTTATCAACTCTTGAGATAGGTCCTACCTTCAGACTCGACTTGTGAGCCTAGATAAGGTGTATGCGGATGCCCACTCCCACTGCGGACTCTGAGACAGCAAAGGCAAAGGACCGGCTCCCGGGAAGGACAGGTCCCCAGGCAGGAAGGGGCTGCACTGGGAGGCCCGGGAGGCAGCCAGCTGCTTGGTGGTATGAAGCAGCCCAGAATTTCCGTGGGGAGAGCCAAGTATGGAAGCAGGTCTTAGCGTGTCTCTTCCAACTGTTCGGGCAGCCAGGGAGCACGGGGCCAGGTGCAACGCTGACAGAGTGACCCAGGGGAGCATCGGAATCAACAGTTGGCCCAGGGGGTCTGGCCGCAGGTCAGCAACAACACGGGTGGCAGCGAGAGCAGGAAGGGAGCACCAGGGTTCCGGAGGGGAGCCGGAAAGCCCACATCCGCTGGGCCCGCGCGCTGTGCAGCTCGCGCCCTGGAGAGATGGAGGCCCAGCTCCCTTCCTGAGAACAGCACCATCTTTGTGGTATTTCCAGAGTGATGCTGTTTGCCGGGGAATGCAGGTACTCGCCCCCCTTCCCTGGCTGTCTGGGAGAAACTTCTTTCCAGGGGAAAAGTGCTGTCATGGTAAACAGTGCTACACCTGTCGGTCTGATTCAGTCGAGTGACTCCGTCCAAAGAGCACCGTTAAAACTCTCCCACTCTCATGTCCTTGCTCTGAAGGGCGTACTGGTCCAGGTCTTTCTGGATAAGGCAGAGGCACCCTGAGCCCATGGGAACCAGGGCCTCCCATGTGTGGAGGATGTAGCATCTTGGTCCTGGGAAGCCCCACGGAGCAGAGGATGGCGTGGGGGCTGCTTTATAAACCACGCCCTCTAGAAGGTCCCAGAGCTCATCTCTTTGGCCTTGTAACACCTCCTCCCCAACCAGTCCCTCTTCCTGACCCCCAACTCTGTTATGTCAATTCAACTTAACCAGTATTTCTTGAGCAGCTAGGAGGAGCCAGGCACTCTCGAGGGTGTGGGGGTTACATCATTGCACAAAGTAGATAAACACCCCAGCCTTAACTGCGATTGCATTCTAGCCGCAGGTGGGGTGGGCGGGACATAAATAATAAACCTAATACGTAAGTAATTTCTACAGTGCGGTAGGGGGTCCTATGGGGGTTACGGGGTCAACAGATGGAAAAGATGGAGCAGCATGACTTTAACCCTGAGCAGGTCTCACGGGGTGTCAGCTAACGTTATCAGAGGCGGTGGAGCATAAGGGCTGAGAGGCCGGCCCTTGGGCCAGACGCCTGGCTTGTGAGCCCGCCTCTGCCGTGACCCTTGCAGGGCCAAGGCAGTGTGGCTCACTCCCCGGGGCTGCAGTCTCCCCTCGGCTGTACAGGGCTGTCGCGGGGGCTACGCGAGCAGAGGCAGCAGGGCCCTTAGCGGGGTGCGCATGGCTTCTGCACCCCGTGCTTGTTGGCCGTGGCTGTTAACCGTTTTTTCTCCCCCTGTCGCCGACTATTGAAACCAGAGCCCGGCTCAAGGACCAGCTGTCACTCCAGCAAACACTGCTTACTCTGCCCAAATTTATTATTTTGAAATAATTTCAAGCTGACAGTTGAAAGAAAAGCCGCAGGAACGATAGAGGATCTCCGTATACCCGGTACCCCCATTCACCAGTTCCTAACGTTTTCTTTGTGTGTTCGCTCACTTTTTTTTTTCTGGATCATTGGATAAAGACTGCAGGCATTGTGCCCCTTTGCCCCTTAGACTTCTGCGTGTGATCCCTAAAAACAAGGACATTCCTTCAGGCAACCACAGCACAGCTCTCAAATTCTAGAACTTCACGTTGATACAATACTTTCATCTACAGTCCAAACGCCAGTTTTGTCCATTGTCCCAATCACATCTCCTACGGCATTTTTTCCTCTAGTCCAGAATCCCATCCAGAACCACGTACTACATTTATTTGTCATGTGTGCTTGGGGACTTATCATTCAGCCATGGAAAGACATGGAGTCCTGTCCCTAACATTTACATGACCCAGGCAAGAGCATTCAAGGAGGCACACGGGCCATAGGTCTAAATATCTAAAGTCTATTTTTATAAAATCTACTCATTAAAATATGTTCTGTCCTCCTACTTGACAAATGCACCTTCAAAACAACTGGAAGGTCCAGTGTCCAATGTAGAATTCTTGGACTCCTTGGGGTTCTGTGCTGGAATCCATAACTTGGGAAGAGCAGCCTCCTGTCCCTGGTCTATAGCCTGCCCCCCTTTCTCTGGGCATCTGGACTCTGTCCCACATCATTAGGGGCCTCGTATGCATACAAGCGGACACCCCAGTCTGCACTTCCAAGTTTCATCTGAACCCCACAAATGGCTGTATTTGGACCACCACTCGGGCTCAGGGATGCGTACACCCGTGATGTGGGACAGGGAGGCCTCCTCAGGTCCATGCGCACCAAGACTTCTGGCCTTGGTTTTTGGTGGCATTGGCCATCTGTGGCATGACTTGAAAGAGAAGAGGAGGCATGGGCTCTGGGTGAGCGTGTCCCTGGGGAGACGGGAGAGATGAAGGAGAACCAGAGCAGGGCAATTGAACAGAGGGCCCTCTGTTTAGGTCAGAGGATGGCACTGAAACCATGGTGTCCTGGTTCAAGAGCTTGGACTCTAACCAGATAATCATACTCCCATGAGGTCAGTGCTCAGGGAGAGGTGAACCCACACTGTTATTTCTCCCTCAGGATCCTTTTCTTCCTCCAAGCTGGCAGTCCTTTACTTACCCCTGTCTGATGGCAGGAACTCGGTCATCTGTACATGCATCCTTACCCTTCTTGACTTGAGAACTATGCATTTTGGCTCTGCATTTCTTAGCACCTTGTAGAGTGTATGTGACAGCATAGGCCTTCAGAAAACAAGGACTGGATGAACGAACAAACACACAGCTGATAAATGGATGGGTGGGTGGATGGGTAGATGGGTGTATGGATTGGTTTATGGATAGATGGATGGTTAGATGGGTGGCTAGGTGAATGCATGGATGTTTGGATGGGTGAATGGATAGTGGATGGGCAGACGGATGGACAGACAGGTGTATGATTGGCTGGAAAGATGTATCTATGGATAGATGGATGGATAGATAAGTGGACAGATGTTTAGATGGGTGAATCACGGGTGAATGGTCAATTTCTGATCTTTCCTGAACAGCAGATCAACGGAAGGGCAGTGAAAGGAAACCTCAGTCCTAGAAGAGGTCCAGAGGTGGTTATGTGACTCACCAAAGTCACCAGAGGTTATCAGCAGCAGAGCTAAAAAGAGGACCTAATGTTCTTGACTTTTGGAATCACCACTTCTTCCATGAAACGGAGCATCTTCCAACCTTCAAGCATCTTAAAGCTTGACACCCCCCCTAGACTCAGGCAGAACTACCTATGGGATTTACTGGATGCCCTCCCTGGCCTCTGTGGCTACAAGCAGCCTATCCTTTTGTTCAGCCTGAGCCCACCTCCTCTGGGGAGCCTCCCTGATCACTCCTCCCTGTCTGGCCCCCCAGGGTCAGGTCTGTAGTGTTGCCTTTGTGGCCTTCCGTCTAGTGTACGTGAACTTGCGACCTCTCTCGACCTGCACAATACATCTTAGCTCCTCAACTACAGGGCCTGCGTTGTCTGTCCCTGCAGCACCCCCTCGGGAGCCTGGCAGGTGCTGCCCAGTTACGGCTCCATTAATCCCTGATGTTGGAGCTGCAGGGCTGGTGGGGTGGAAGCACTCTACACCACCACAGAATTGGGTCATCGACAATCTCTGCATGTTTCCGTGTGAAACCCCCTGCTACATGCCTCAGAATTCCAGCACTTTTAAAAATATATATTTCTCATTAGCCATTCCTGCCGCCTCAGCTTTCAGCAAAAACAGAGCATAAAAGCCAATTTACCACATACTCCCGAATGATTAACAGATTTGAAACAGCAACAAAGATGAGGACTGGCCACATGCAGGAAAAAAAAAAAAAGACGACAAAGAAGATTAATTGCCTTTGAAAATAAAAGATAATCACTGAGAGCAGTGATAGTATGTGCCAGTGGGAAAGTATTTGCAGAAATACCACATTCGTGTTGCGGAGAGCTGAACCCCAGCTCCTACTGTGACATCAAAGGGCCAAGTCATGTGGCCGGTAACCGGGATGGTGGGGGGAAAGGCCTAATAATAGTCCTGTTCTTGCTGGCTCTGCACGTTTTGGCATCCAAATGTCCCGTCCAGGGGTTGCCCCTGGAGAGGTTGGCAAATAGCCAGGTGATTCTCACCTGGAGACCTGCTCTGCTATGGGGGCTTCTTAAGGGCTGGGGAGGGCCCTTAAGGCCCCAGGTGGTGGGGGCACGGTCAGTGGCTGAAGCAGCTGACCCCAGGAGAAAGCAAGAGGAAGCGAAGGGGAGCAAGTGGGAGAGAACACACTCCCCACTGTCTCCCAGACCTCTCCTAGACCGCCAGGCCAGGTGCCCACACCCTCCCATGCCTCTCTCCCACTGGGACTGGCAGCCAGCTCTCAAAGAGCAACGGGGACAGGAAACAGCAGCAGGTCCACAGCTGGGTGCTGGACAGCTGGCGCACAGGACGCTGAGGATGGGAGGAAATTTGTTTTGGATGTGCGATCCAGATGGTGGGGGTGCGAGGGGAAGGGAGAGGAGCAAGATAAGAAGATACAGTGATTTAACTAGAAAGAGGGGGTGTGCTCAGGGCCAGGAGTGTCAGATCTCTCTCATCACAGCTGCAGAAACCACCTCTCCTTCTGCCAGCACAGCACGCAGGTGCTCTCCAGGCGAGCCCGCACAGCAACCTCATGCCTTCATCGGCCTACAGACCACAGCTACCTACCAAGATGGCGCCACCAGCCACACATGGCTATGGAGCTCATCCCAGTTGAGATGCCCTGAAAGTATAAAATACACTCCTGATTTCAAAGAGCTAGTATTAAAAAAAAAAAAGTACCATATCTCATTAATGATTTCTGTATTGAATACCTATAGAAACAATACTATTTGCATACATTGTTTAAATAAAAGACAAACATTAACTTCACTGTTTCTTTTTACTTTCTTGAGTGTGGTCATTAGAAAACTGGAAGTTACATACGTGGCTCATATTTGTGGCTCACGTTATACTTCCATTGATCCGTGCTGGTCTATAGCCTTCTGTACTAACTTTACCTCCAAGTTCTAATAATTCCATCAAATCCAATAAATAGGGTACCACTGAGGATATAAAGATGGTCTCAAAACATCGTTGCATATTAGACTCACGTGCTGAGTTCTTAAAACTCCCCACTTGGCTGTACACAGACGGATGATGTCGGGATCTCTGGGTGTGTGACCCCAGACCTCAGTGTTCCTGCAAAGCCCTCCACAGGGTTCCAACATGCAGTCAGATTGAGAACCAAAGCCTTACATAATGGGGCTCAACATTAAGAGATCTGAAATACTACTGTGTGAAGCAGCCTAGGAGAAGAAGCCGATGTGGGAGGTGCCCGAGCCATGCAGGGGAGGAGAGGGAGGCCAACGGCACCATTTGGGAATCAGGGTGAAGTGGGATTTGGATAAGGCCTTGCGTTGGGAGCTCCCAGGTTGCAGTGGGCTGAGGGCGTGGGCGAGTTGCCAGGCAGAGAGGATCCCGGGCTGGGAGTGCAGAGCTCTCCTGGGGGGGACAGAGTGCTTCTGGGTCATCTGAAGCTCCAGGAGGCGGCCATTCTCCCAGAGGGATCAATGTCAGAAAGGCCGTGGGGCAGGATTCTACAGGTCTTTGAAACCCGGGATGCAGGATTGAGGAACCCTAGAAAGGCTGAGCGAGGGAGCTAGGCACAGACTGGAAGGTGACAGATTTGGTGGGGGGATAAGGGGAGAGGTACGAGAAAGGCAGAGCCTGCCACTGAAGGGCCACACGGCCCAGGTCTCCAACGAGATGGTGGCCCCTCAAGGGTGGCAGTACCCTAGCCCCATTCTAAGGGGGCCCATGGCAAGCGTTGGTTGAATAAACCAAAAGGTCAGAGTTTCAAAGAAACTGCCAGGAGTCGGCTCCCACCTGGCTGCTCGAAGGAGCAGGGACAGGTGAGAGCATTACCTTCAGTTTGCCCCAAAGTTTCTAGCGTCTCCCCCCAATGCAGCAGCCCTCCAAGACAGTGGCGTTTGCATAGTGACCCGCAGGGTGAGCCAACGGCCCACGGCGGTTCTAAGGAGCAGGCCTTACACTGGCCCATGGTCCTCACCTGCTGCTGAAGAAACCCGGGAGGAGAACCAATGTCCAATTTCAAGACTCCTTCTTGTCCCCACAGGGAGCAAACCTGGGCCCACTCACCCCACCCTCTCCCTCACTCTGCGTGCCCTTGCTTACTGACACACAACATCTCATCCTGCCTGAAAATAGCCCATTCACCCATGCACTTCTTTTTTAAGGTTTATTCATTTATTTGAGAGAGAGAGAGAAAGAGAGAGAGAGAATGAGTGGGACAAGGGGCAGAGGGAGGAGAGAGAGAATCCTTAAGCAGACTCCCTGCTCAGTGCAGAGCCTAACGTGGGGCTCGCTCCCAGGACCCTGAGACCATGACCTGAGCCAAAATCAAGAACTGGCCACTTAACCGACGGACCCACCTAGCCACCCCCACCCGTGCATAACTTTGAAGGCAGTCAAAGCATGATCCGCTATTTTGAGTTGTCCAAACATTTAGAAAGGCATCTTCCAGAAAAAGGCATCTGTGGGTCTCTAAATGCTGCTGTCTGTCCACCTCGGGGCAAGGAAGGCCCACTGCAAAACAGACAGTGGGTTGCTTGGGCTGCCTCAGTGTCTAGCAGCCTGGCAGCTCAGGGCCAGCCCAAAGAAGTACCTGCCAAAAGCAATGTCAACGTGATCTTTAATAAAAGCTTGTTCCTGTAACCCATGGGGTGGGTTCAAAGAAACATCTAGTAATTGTGACTCTTCTGCTACAAGAGCCACTCCCCTCCGCAGCAGGCTTTCTGCCAAGGAGGCATTTATCATTCCCGAACACGGCAGAATCCCCCTGGGAACACCTGGTTTTCTCTTAGAAGGAAGCTGAGCCTTTCCCTCTGAAGCTGGCCGCTCTGCAAGCGGACCGTCATCTGCCTCCTGGGGCCTCCAGCGCCTGAGCAGACCGCGGCTCAGGGAGCGAAGTCCCGGGACTCGCTCAGAGGATGCTCAGACGCCTTCCTCCAGGTCTCAGCAAGTCACACCCTGGGCTTTCCTTTCTTCTTCTCTATCTCTTTAATGCAGCCGTGGTTTCAGCCGAGAAAGCTCAGTCAGGGCTGCAGGGGGAGCCGAACTTTTCACCCAGCAAGCCATGGACAGGAGTAAAGTGTGCAGTGGGGGAGAGGGGGACAGTCAGCTAGGACAGGGACAGGGGGATCTGCCATCGGCTTGTCCGGCTTGTCCACATTCCACACGCACCTGCAGCTGAGGTGGGAGGAGCCAGTCAGGTTGTCCCTGCACAGGACACACGAACTGAAAAATGACCAAATGCCCAGGGTTCCTAGGACACTTGCCCCGGGGAAGGAATTTAAACGCAGACAGAAGACAATTTAGGGTATTTTCCTCGAAGAGATTTACACCTATTGCTGATTCTGGCTCTTGCTTTATAGATAACAGCCCGGAGAGTTGTAAGTGGTTAACGGAACTCACACCATACACGGGGCCATCCAAATCCTCACGGACCTGCAAGCTGACACAATGCAAAATCGTTCCTTCAGCTTCAGCTTCCAAGAGTCTTTTTCCTGCTCCATCCGTTCAGCCGCTATCTACGGAGCAAGTCGTACTCCCTGCTGCAGGATCCAGGGTCCGGCAGACGGCAGCGGCTCAGGCAACATTTTGAAATAAATGACGGAGGAGACAGAGTCGTTATTCTTAAGGGACCCACAGACCAGTGAGGAGGGGGTGAAACACAAACCTTGGCAATGCAGCATGGAAGGTGCTGGAAGAGGTGACGGCAGCGGCCTCCAAAGGAGGACAGGGTGGGCTGTCCAAGAGAGGCAGTGGGTCCTGGGTGTTGAAGGCGCTGTAGGAGTTTGCCCGGAGGACGAGGGGGAAGGGCATTCTGTGAAAGAAAAGCCCACTGATTCCTGCCAGGGAGTGTTCACGGATGCCTCCATCACCGTCCTAGGGGCCCAGCCTGTGCATGGCCACTGTCAAGGTGCTGACGAGTTCGCACCTGGTCACGAACACTGGGGAAAGTACTGAGCGCTGCCTTTCTGAAGAGCAGCTCTGATCCCAGCTGGCCTCAGTGTGCAGATGGGACTGGCTCCCTGCTGCTGAGGAAAATCGTGCCACATGCCACAGGAGGCCCTACTCACCCAGCCTGGGCCACCCTTCTGCCCTCACCTCTGGCCCCCTGCCCTGTCCCCTCTGACATGGCCACGCGGCCAGGCTTCCCTGCCTGAGCACCTTACTGCTTCGCGTCCGCTCAGCTAGTCACTCTTCAGGGCCCACGTGAACTTCACCTCCTCTCTGACTCTTTCTTCAATCCCCTACATCCGTGGCCGCCCATTAGACCACCCCAGGGCCTTTTAAAACATGACCAGCTCTGACTGGCCCCAGACCATTGGATCAGACGCTCCGGCTGGTGCCTGGGTCTCCAGGCTGCCGTAACAAAGTCCCACAAGCGAGGCAGGGGCCGGGGCTTACCCAACCAAAATTGACCATCCCATACTTCTGGAGGCTGGAAGTCCGAGACCAAGGCGTCAATTGGGTTGGTTCCTTTGGAAGCCTCGCTCCTTGGCGCGTAGATGGCATCGTCCTCCCATGCCTTCACGTTGTCTCTCCTCGTCCAAATTGCCCCCTTTATAAGGACACCAGCCACATTGGATTAGGACCCACCCTAATGACCTCCTCTTAACTGGATTACCTTTCTAAAGAACTTATCTCCAAACAAGGTCACATTCTGAGCTCCTGGGGGTTATGAATTCTCTAGATTGAATCATGGAACACAGCTCAACCCCCAGCAAGGGCCACAGACAGGTCTTAGGCGCTGCGAGCCAGCAGCTGGGCTCAGGACCTTGTTCTGAGCGGACGGCGTGGCCCTTACTTGGTAATGCTCCCGATAACACGGGGGTGTCAGGATGCTGTTCTGCTCCGAGTCACAGCATTCAGAGCACTGTGGCATAAACAAATTAAGAGTTCCTTTTTTCCATGTTAAGGAAGCACAGAAATAGGAGTTCTAGCAGAGGTCTCGTTAACCTTTTGGACCCCTCCCACGTTTTAGCCATATCATTTCATATTTTATATTCTTTTTCTCAAAGAAGGCCCCCCCCCACTGGAAAAGCCTCAGGCCTCACACAACCTGGATCTGTCGCACAGAACTTCAGGGTAGGGAGGGTTTCCGCACAGAGCCCGCAGGGACCCAAGCTCCTTCCAGCTCATCTTCGGCCATCCCTGGTATGGGACTTGGATTCTTGGGGTTGCCACATTTTGGTCCTGTTCCCATTCAAGCAGTGTCCCCAAAGGCCACTCCAACTTCTGTTTACATCTTCCGGTCAGAACTGGGACACACGGTCCCCTAGCTGCAAGGGAGCTGGGATGGTAGGTTTTTCAGCTGGGCTCGTTGCTTCCCAGAACAAAACGAGAGGCACTTAGCACGGTCCACCATGGCTCTCCACATCCGTAGGTCTGATTGGTCCCCTGTCCGTTTCCCATTGAGATCTGCTCATTCCCTGAGCAATGTGGGAGCTGGCCTAGAGGAGGGGGTGGCCGGTAGCTGGGACCCGAGGCACAGATAATGTGGGAGCATCAGAGAAAAAAGGAAGGCTATCCAGGGGGAGGGAACAGCATGAGCAAAGGCATGGAAGTGGGAAAGAACAGGCCTGGGGTTACTTAGTAAGGGGTTCAGCGTGGTTCCAATCCAGGATAGTGAGAGAGAAGGTGGGGACCAGGCAGGAAGGCCTTGGAGCTTCTATAACCCTGATTCACCAGTGTTAGAAATGGCACCTGGAGGCTTCCAGAGCCAACTTGACCAAGGAACCACCTTTGCCTGCATGACTGAGCCTGACAACTTGTTCACTCTCTTAACTCTTCCCTGTATATCCTAGGGGGAAAACAACCTGACCTTGTTTTCTAGAAAATTCCTCCTGAAGATGCATATTTGGGAGAGAGGAAATATTCTATGCAAATCATCTCTCTATTGCGTTTATTCCCCTTCACCCTTCCATCTCTCTTCACATACACACTTTTGACAACTTTGAGGGCAAGAGTGCCTTTACCAGCCTGCATGTGACGGCAGGCATACTGACTGCCCGCCCTTGCTGCTTTCTTGGAGTTGAGCCATGAGCCGTAATTTGCTACAGAAATTGTGCTAAGACAGACATAGAACGCGGCCAGCAGGGCAGGCATGGGGCACTGCTCTGCTTCGGTGGGGAACAGACTCCTGATGCCATTTCCCCATCCCAGTCCAGGGGTAGATCAGAGGGAGCTGGGTGCTCAGCTAGGGAGCATGAGGAGAGAGAGAGAGGAAAGCTTCTGGCAATCTCCCTGTGGCGATTACCAGCCTGGGGTGAGCCAGTGAGGTAAGACACACCTTCCCTATGAAAGGGAGAGAAGTGGCACCAGAAACTGACAGATCTGAGGCCCGTAGCTGAGGTCACCTGTCTTCAGGCTCCCAGGTTGTCCTGGCATGCCAGGAGCTCCTGGTGGAAACAGCCCCTCGGTCCTGGGACGTGCCCTGAACCGGGTGTAGCCTTGAATCATCATGTAACTTGGGTGGGGTTGGAAAGTCTTCCAGGCCTCAGCCAAAGGCAGGGCAGGTGCAGGAGGTTCTCTTCCTCTTCCCTGAGTGCTGCTGTGCTTGGACTTCTCCCAGGAGGGGCCAGGGGAGCTTCCCTTCCCAAGCTGGCTGCCGGGAGAAGCTAGGGATTCATAGGCTGCTTTGGAAGGACACCAGAGTGCCGGAGGGGCTGGAGGCGGAAACACCCCCCTTTTGTAGGTGTTTCTTTGACTTTTACAGGACAGCCAAGCTCCTGGGCTGCTCCTACCAAAACAAGTCTAAGAGAAGGAAGGCAAAGCTGAGTCTTGAGCAAAGGGGCCTCTCACCATCCTTAATGGAACAGTTTTTACTGTCGCTGACAGACGTTAAAACTGCCCCTCTGATGAACATTACTGCCAAGGGTGACCATGACCATGGAGAAGTCAGGAAGTTCTTGGTTGAGCTCCTCACCACGCCCATATTCCAGGGCTACTCTGATGCCACCAGCCTGAGAAGTGCTTGTGTACCCATGTGGGAGGTTGGGCAGTGTGAAAGGTGCAGCCTGGGTTCAAGTCCTGCCCATTGCTGTGTGAGCCCAGATGACTTGCTTGACCCCTCTGTGCCTTGGTCTTCTCATCTGTAAAGCAGGTGCAACAGTACTGGCCTGACAGCGTGAATCAAAGGAAATAATGCGTTTGATGTGCTGAGCCAAACCACCCGGCACACGGTCGAGCCCCAAGAAAGAAAACTGGCTGCTGATTTTGTTAATGGCATGTTAGGGCACTTGAGAGATGCCTGGGCACCACTTACATTCCTTAACACCAAAACCCGGCTGCTCAAGGTATGTATTAGTGACAGTTCACAGGAGGGTTGGCAGAGTCCCCTCTGAGCGGAAGATGGCCCTCACAGGGGCAAGGAGGGAATGCCCCCTGGCAGGACTGTCAAACTGGCAGGCTGTGTTTCAAGGAAGAAAATTATTATTATTATTATTATTATTATTATTATTATTATTATTATTATTATATTATTATTATTAGCTGCTGCTTAGTGGTTCATAGCAAGGACCCTGGAGCCAGACCATACAGGTTCAAGTCCCCTAGTGTTAAATCTGTTTCCGTCCGTGCACTGGGGCTGTTATGAAGATCAGCTGAGCTACCAGGTGACGAGCACTCAAGACAGGGGCAGCACAGATATATTAGCGAGTGTTCCTAGCCTGGTGCTGATACTACTGGACGTGACGTCAGGCTGGAGCCCCCGTCCACCTGTGATGTCACCTGCACCATCGCAACATAAAATACAGTGTGGTGACTTCCTTTTCTTTCACCGCTTCTTTTTTTTAAAGAGTTATTTATTTATTTTGGAGAGAGCAAGCAAGCCAGCAGGAGGAGGGACAGAGGGAGAGGAGACAAGCAGACTCCCTGCTGAGTGGGGAGTCCAATGCGGGGCTCAATCCCTGGACCCCGAGATCATGACCTGAGCCGAAACCAAGCATGGGATGCTCAACAGACTGAGCCACCTGGCGCCCCTTCTTTCAGCACCTGTGTGCGGTTGAGCCACGATCCTGCTTTTCCTTCCGCTCAACTTCCTGGAGCTGGAGGCTGTGTCACACTGTGGACCTGGCTGGCCCTCCAGCAGCCTGGGTCTATGGGGCCTCGGGGGCTTGGTAGTTAGAACAAGGCCCACGGTGCCTGGTGGTGAGAAGCCGGGATGCAGGACGGGCGTCCGACTCCTGGGAGCCCTGCAGTCCCGCTCAGGGAGCTTATGGCAGGAGCCTCTTAGGGAGAAAATTAAGGTGCCAACCTTGATGATCCAATGCGGCCAGCCCCAGGAGAAGCAGTCGGCTCCGACTGGAGGCCAAAATTCCGGAACAGCCTGTGAAAAGCTGCCTGGCCGTCTTGGGGGGGTAAGGGATCACAAAAAAACAGCCCAGGCTAGACATGGGGTGGAGGGAGGATCCTTCTCTTTATTCGATCCACAGACAGAAACAGGCTCCGAGGGGAAGAAGGGTGGGGGAGGGGACCCCATGGTCCTTAGGCTTCTCAGGACAACAGGATGGGGTGTGGGGGGTGCAGCCGCAGAGCTTGGGATGGCAGGCTTGTTTCCCCGACGCTGAAGCCGAATCTGAGTGAGGACGAGAGAGAAGATGGCCCAGAAGTGAACCCCGCACCTCCTAATCCATGACCTTGCATTTCAGATTTCCTGAAGCACCTCCAAGCCCCGAGGCGATCTAGCCCAGATCTAATGCACAGGGATGGGCCCCGCCGCGGGCTCGGGACTTCACGGTTGCGGCCACAATGTCCCGTCGTGTTTTGCCTCCCCTCGAAGAGGCCACGGCCCCAAATGCCAGGATGCGGAGAGAGCGGAGTCTGGGGGAGTCGAGGCTGCAGGGTAGGCCCCAGCAGCCCGGACACAGGCAGAGGAGAAGGTACTTCGCACGCCTCGCAGAACCCGCGTGAGATGACAGCCCCGTGTGTCTGGAGCCTGGAGAAAGCCCAGACTGTTTCACTGCAGCCGAGAATCTCATTTCCATATTTGCCAGGAGCCCCGTGAACCCCGGATCTCAGAATGTCTCCACGACCCCCTGGCTCGCCGCGTGATGGTCCGACCCCAGGGCACCTCTGCTGTTCCCACTGCCCCCTGCATCTTGGCTTCTGGGGTTCCCTCCATCTGGGGTGTCCCTGCCCCTCCCCCCCAGACACCTGCTCTTCCCCAGGGTCAAAATCCTTCCTCGCTGTGGAGAGAACTGAATGACACAGCTTATGGGAAGTACCCAACAGGGGACGAGAACGGCGGACCCCTGAGAAGCTGGGGCGGGAGGCTGGGAGTCTCTGGGCTGAAGGTGCCCAAGATTTATGGGCAAGTAACGCAGGCCCCTGGTGGCACCCAAAGGAGCAGCTTAAAATGTCCCAGCTCCGAAAGAGCTTTAAAAATGCCCCCCCGCAACCCTTTCCTATGACCCAGCCATTGCACTACTGGGTATTTACCCCAAAGATACAGACGTAGTGAAGAGAAGGGCCATATGCACCCCAATGTTCATAGC
>NC_048223.1:120014056-120026402 GCF_002007445.2 Ailuropoda melanoleuca
TTCATCGAACTTTACATCAGAAACCGGGGATGTACTGTATGGTGACTAACATGATATAATAAAAAAATATTATTATAATAAAAAAAACCCAAAAAACATTAAAAAAAAATGTCCCAGCTCCAGAGGCCAGCACGGCCCTGAGGCTGACAATTGTCCCATCGCAGAAGTCAGCTGGCAGGAAGCTCAGAAGCACCGAGAAACACAGCGCAGCTGAAGAAGGGGCTACAGTTCCCTGGCGTCGCAAACAATGGCATTTTTAAAACCTTTTTTTTAGTTTGAAATAATTATAGATACACAGGAAGTTGCAAAAATAGCCCAGAGGGGGCCTGTGCACCCTTCACCCAGTTTCCCCCAATGATAACATCTCGCATCACTAACTCGCACCATCAAAACCAGGAAGCCGCCATGGGGACAATTCACAGCCCTCATTCAGGTTTAAACAATGGCATTTTAGTCACCTCTTGAATTGGCTTTCCACAGTGGCTGTATTGCCAGGAATTTCAGCACTGCTCTTAAAATGGCCCCACGCATGTTTAAGGTACTAAGGCTTCGGCTCAGGGTGTGATCCCGGCGTTATGGGATCGAGCCCCACATCAGGCTCTTCTGCTATAAGCCTGCTTCTTCCTCTCCCACTCCCCCTGCTTGTGTTCCCTCTCTCACTGGCTGTCTCTATCTCTGTCGAATAAATAAATGAAATCTTTAAAAAAAAAAAAAGAGCCTTGAAGGCAGGTGGAAAAAGACATTGGCCCCTCCCTCTTTCCCTCAGTTTCACTGTGGGAAACAAAGGCAGAAGAAAAATTATGAAATTTCCTTACTACCTACAGCCCATTGACAAGTCCTGGAAACAGGCAGAGTGACATTCCTCTAGGGACTCAGCTGCCTCGATGTGAATACTTCACTAAGGGCAAAAGGCAGTCCTCGCCTGACCCCTCCCCCAGGATCCTGTAAGTCTACTTTAACATAAAAAATTCCTTTGGAAACTTCCTTTATCTCTAAACCCCCCAAGATACGTGTTGGCAATCATCCCCCAAGCATGTGACCCACCGATACACATCTGAAGGGTCTCATGATTCAGGTTTTATTAGACGGTAATAAATGACCTTTTCCCAACAAGAGCTAGCCCCCTCAAGGTCCTGAAAACCCTGCTTTCCAAAATTCCTTAGAGACTTACGCTATCCCTAACCCCCTCCCAACTTGAGGGTATATAATGGGCCACTCCTCATGACCCCAGTGCAGCTCTTTCTGCCCACGGGTCCTGTCGCCATGCTTTAATAAACCACCATGTTGGACCAAAGACGTCTCAAGAATTCTTTCTCGGTCGTTGGCTCTGGACTCCACCCCACCTCACCTCACCGATATCCCACAGCCTCATCATCACCAGCAGCCAAGGAGAGCAGGTTGACAAGAGAGGGGAAGGGAAATAGAGGCAGGCAGCCAGGCTTCCTGTTCTTGCCCTGCCCTTTAGCGGACCGTGCTGGGCCTTCTAGAAGCATTACGAACAGGCAGACATGGGTGTTGACCCTGCATGTGAAGGGTGGGTTGTTTAGTCTCTTGCCTGCCCCCCTTAGGAAACGTCCTAGCAGTCTGTGCCTCAGTCTTCTCATCTGTAAAATGAACATAATAACGGGTAAGAACCTTCCTTGTAGGACCGTTAGGAGGATTTGAATGAGGTGATATTTGTAGAGAGCTCGGAACATATTGGGCACATAATAAAACTACATATGTGCTCGATAAACTAATAATAAAAATTAAAACGAAATAAAATATCTGTAAGTGACTTTTCAGAAGGGCTAAGTGTTTTTCCAAATAGCCTGGAGCACACGAGGCTTTGGGGAGGCATGTAGTTCTTGACAGAGCATTTAATCGTTATGGGAGACATTTTTGCTTATAAATCAATATGACATGCACATCTACTGAAGATGGTGGGAGACGATTAACCACACGCTCTGACTATGGTGGTATTTGAGAACAACCATCAACCCCACCATGGGCTTGTCCCTGTTCCTGGTTGCTGCCCTCCTTCCCTGGCGATTAGCAAGACCTCCAATGCCCGGTCTATAGTGCCACTGTAGGTATAGCCACAAGGAGGGGGGTGAACCTGGACATTTAGTCAATGGAATTCGACTCGATTCATCGTTGGAAAGTCTGTCCGCCCTGAGAGGACACAGGCGGAATGTCACCAGGGAATTTCTAACAATGAAAGAGGACTCCAGTTAATGGCCATGGAAGGATCACCCGCCAGACGCTGGTCCCAGATCAGGACATACCCCAGGGACTATCTGCTGGTTGAGGCTTGCTGGGAAGGCCTGCTGGCCAGGGGTTGACTCTCAGCAGGGACACACTCTCCTTGGGGCCGTTCCGAGAAAGCCAGAAATCCTTTTCAGCCCAGAGCACAGCAGCTGGGACTAGGAAGTAGGAGGTTAAACAGATGATGTGCTCAACAGCAGGGAGCTCCTAATAGACCCTATTCAAAGGGGACCTAAAACCCAACGATTCCGCAACCGAGTCTGGCAAACCCCCAGTTCTTTATTTCATTATAGTGGTTGAAAAGGAAAGCTGTGATTTTTTTTTTTAACCGTGGTAAAATATAACTAACATCAAGTTTACCATTTTCACCATTTTTAAATGTACAATTCAGTGGCATTAATTATATTTCCAATGTTGTGCAAATATCCCCACTGTTTATTTCCAAAACTTTTTCAGCACCTTAAACAGAAACTCTGTCCCCATTAGGCAAGAACTCTCCATTCCTCCCTCTCATGACCCCTGGTAAACTCCAGGCCGTTCTCTGTCTCTATGAATCTGCCTACTCTAGATATTTCACGTTAGTGAGATCATATAATATTTGTCCTTTTGTGTCTGGCTTATTTCACCTAGCATGATGTTTCCAAGAGTAATCCATGTTATAGCATGTGTCAATAATTCTTTATAAGGCTGAAGAGTATTCCACAGCATGCCTGTACCACATTCTGTTTATCTGTCTGTGGACACCTGGGTTGTTTCCACCTTTTGGTGATGGTGAGTGATGGCGCTGCTGTGAACACAGATATGTAAGTATCTGAAGTCCTGTTTTCAAGTATTTTGAATGTGTACCTAGGAGTGGAATTGCTAGGTTATGTGGTAAGGAAAGTTTCGAGATTTCATTTCAAGCTTTACTTTCTTGGCTAAGGCTTGTCCTAGACTGCCAGACAGGAGCCACAGGGGCCACGTGTCCCACAGGCCATGCTGCTGGAGTTCCATCATGAATTAACTGGTGCCTTTCTTACAGCAAATGGCTCATACCTCATGCTTTGGCTACAGGATGATTGAGAAAAGTGAATCAAGTGAGACCGAGAGCGAAGGTGAAGGAAGATGAACACCTTCCACATAGGAAGCCTCAGGCTCAGAGGAGCTCGCCAGGCACCCAGGGGGAAGCACAAAGCTGGGGGACAGAAGGAAGCCCCCTATGGGATTGAAAGCCCAGCTCAGCGTGACACATCTCTTCCTTAGAAGCCACTAATGCTTGTTTTAAAATGAGTGTTATCCTAACAGCACCATGACACTTTTTCCTTACCAGTGAGTTTAGGGTAGCCTTTTTTTTTTTTTTTTGTAACCAGTGCGTTTAGGAGAGCCTTTTTTTTTCTTTTTTTCTTTTTACTTATTCGTGCATGGCTCCATGACTTGGGCTGAGGGCTCAATCTCCATCTGTCATAAGCAGAAACACCCTGGCGCTTCCTGGAAAGGTAGCTGTTGCAGGTGTTTGGGGATACGACATTGCGTTCACGTGTCCTGTGAGGATTACATGTGGTGATTAATAGAAGCACATAGGATAGCACCTGTGTGTAAGTGAGTTCTGGGAATGAATTTTATTCAAGGGATACTAAGAGAAACCTGGACCCTGCTTTCAGGTTGCTCATAGTCTAGAAGAGATGATTTCTCGCCGAGAGTTGAGGAAAGTCTTACAGATCAGAGGCGATGTGGCATTTGAGCTAGGGTTCCGGGGGTATAGATGGGGACGAAGCCCAGCCATTGGGATTCGACCACGGTGTTTGAGAGGCGTGCACTAGTCCCGTGGCACAGCCCCGGTGGTGCACACAGGTGCACATCACAGACCAGGTGCTTGCAAGAAATGCAGATATCTGCGCCCCATCTCCAGAGAGAGAAGCTTAGGAGGGGTGGGGCTGGGGAGCAGGGCTGGAAAGCAGCAGTTTTAATCAGTCCTCTGGGGGACCCTGGTGCAGGCAGCTCTTGGGAATGGTTTGTGAGTTGCTGGCCAGATTGGAGGGGAGCAAGTTAGGAGGAATCAAGTTTAGATGAGTCATGACCTCAGAAGGTCTAGAACCAGAGTGAAAGTGTGGGTGGGAACGGAAGTTCAAAGGGGAGAAAATAGGACATAGGACGGTTATTCTGATATGTGCCACCTCACGGATGAACCTAGAAGCATTACGCGGCGTGAAGGAAGCCAGGCACAAATGGCACATATTGTCTGATTCCATTTACATGAAATATGCAGAATAGGGACTAAGAGAAACCTGGACCCTGCTTTCAGGTTGCTCATAGTCTAGAAGAGATGATTTCTCGCCGAGAGTTGAGGAAAGTCTTACAGATCAGAGGCGATGTGGCATTTGAGCTAGGGTTCCGGGGGTATAGATGGGGACGAAGCCCAGCCATTGGGATTCGACCACGGTGTTTGAGAGGCGTGCACTAGTCCCGTGGCACAGCCCCGGTGGTGCACACAGGTGCACATCACAGACCAGGTGCTTGCAAGAAATGCAGATATCTGCGCCCCATCTCCAGAGAGAGAAGCTTAGGAGGGGTGGGGCTGGGGAGCAGGGCTGGAAAGCAGCAGTTTTAATCAGTCCTCTGGGGGACCCTGGTGCAGGCAGCTCTTGGGAATGGTTTGTGAGTTGCTGGCCAGATTGGAGGGGAGCAAGTTAGGAGGAATCAAGTTTAGATGAGTCATGACCTCAGAAGGTCTAGAACCAGAGTGAAAGTGTGGGTGGGAACGGAAGTTCAAAGGGGAGAAAATAGGACATAGGACGGTTATTCTGATATGTGCCACCTCACGGATGAACCTAGAAGCATTACGCGGCGTGAAGGAAGCCAGGCACAAATGGCACATATTGTCTGATTCCATTTACATGAAATATGCAGAATAGGGAAATCTGTAAGAGACAGAAATCTGAGTAGTGGTTGCCAGGGGGTGGGAGAGAGGAGTGGGGGTGACTTCTGATGGGGATAAGGCTTCTTTTAGGGGTGATAAAAATGTTCTGGAAGTAGATAGTGATGAGGGCTGCACAAGGTCATGAATGCACCAGATGCCACTGAACTGTCCCATTTAAAACTGTTAAGATGGCAAATTTTAGGGTATATGTATTTTACCCCAATAAAATCAAAATGTACCTTAGGGGCGCTTGGGTGGCACAGCGGTTGGGCTTCTGCCTTCGGCTCAGGGAGTGATCCTGGCGTTATGGGATCGAGCCCCACATCAGGCTCCTCTGCTATGAGCCTGCTTCTTCCTCTCCCGCTCCCCCTGCTTGTGTTCCCTTTCTCGCTGGCTGTCTCTATCTCTGTCGAATAAATAAATAAAATCTTAAAAAAAAAAAAAAAGGTACCTGAGCATATTTTCACATGGGTCCATTTTTTAAAAAGATTTATTTATTTATTTTAGACAGAGTGCGAGCAGGTGGAGGGGCAGAGGGAGAGAGCAGGGAGCCCCACGCAGGACTGACTCCCAGGACCCTGAGATCCTGACCTGAGCCGAAACCAAGAGTGGGATGCTGAACAGACTGAGCCACCCAGGCGGCCTGGGTCCGTTTTTTTCCTAAAGATTTATTTATTTATTTTAGACAGAGAAAGGGCGAGAGAGCACACGCACAAGCACAAGTATGGGCAGGGCGGCAGGGGGGCTGTTGCAGGGGCAGAGGGAGGGGGAGAGAAGTTCAAGCAGATTCCCCACTAAGCGCAGAGCCTGGTGAGGGGCTCATGGTCACAGCCCTGAGATTGTGACCTGAGCCAAAATCCAGAGTCAGATGCTTAACCAAACTGCGCCACCCGGGTGCCCCGCACGGGTCCGTTGTATAAAGAGTAAAAGGTGACTTTTGCCCCATTCCAGAACATGCGGTTGCTGGTCCCAAGCAAACAGAGTTGCAGTGTGTTTTGCTTCTGTTATTTTGAAGGACCTCTGCAGGGGACTTTCTGCAAAAAAGTCAAGAGAAATGAAGCCTAAGGCGTAAAAGATCCGCTGAAATGCACACGCACCATCTCTCTCTCCACCGGCACACAGCACGTCGTCTTCAGGGAGGTCCAGCATCAAAGCTCTTTCACGCTCTTATTTTTACTGGCAGGAGAGAGCAGGAGGCAGAAAAGAATAACAGCAGCCGCTGGGGCCCTCTGAGCAGGACGGGTGCTCTGGTTTGTAGCAACGAGGACAGAATGCTGGGCCTTGGGGGGCTGGCCCTGAGCCTCCGGGATGTGGCTTATGGAGCTTAAGCTGCTCCTAGGTCTCAGGGGCTATATTCTCCGTTCTTTGAAGGAAGCAGAGCGGTGGAATCCATCCCAAACCAAGATTCAAGGCCTTGGAAACTAAGCTGTGGGCCTGGCCAGCTCTCATGGCAGGTACTCAAGTGCCCGCGGAACCGGCCAAGACAAATACTCAGGGGCTTTCAGAGCCTCTAAAAGCCGTGTGCCCCTAGCACCCAGTTCCTGAGCCCACCTGAAGGTATGCGAACTCGACACCACCTGCATAGATGCCCATCCCCCCGCCCCCCACCCCCTGTTCCACAGGTGGGTTTCTTCAGGAAGGCACACTGTCAGAAATATTAGTTTAGCTGCTGGCCCTGAGGGGCGAGAATGCTAGAAAGCTCTGGTGGGTATAAAGGACTGGTGTTTTCTTTTTCTTTCCTCACTGTAGGTTACAAGCGCTGATGAAAGGATGGACTTTGATCCCTCTAGCGCTCAGCCATCCCCGGAAAGGGAAAGCCAAGGAGAGCCGGCAAAGCCAGGAACCCGCCACGAGCCATGCAGAGTCAGCAGAAAGCCGTCTCCCTCGGTGTGGAAAGAAATTATTGCTTGGGACTCTCTGAGCCCTTCCAGAAGGTTACGTTTTAGGAATCACCACACCTCAGTGTTCTGCTTTGGCTCCAGAGAAAAGAGAGTCTCAAGCTGTGCGTTTTTTTTTTTTTTTTTTTTTTTTCAGATTAAAAAAAAAGATCGTATTTATTTATTTGAGAGAGAGAGAGAGAGTGCGCACAAGCAGGGGGAGTGGCAGGCAGAGGGAGAGGGAGAAGCAGACTCCCCGCTGAGCAGGGAGCCCGATGTGGGGCTCAATCCCAGGATCCCCGGAATCATGACCTGAGCCTAAGGCAAGACGCTTCACTGACAGAGCCACGCAGGCGCCCCTCTAGCTGTGCCTTCTCTTCAGAGGTTTGCAAGCACTCCTGAAATAGCTTGCTTTAACCCAAATCCATTCATTCGTTTATCCATTCATTGTTCACTGAGTGTGTTCTCTGTACACAGAACTGGCCCAGAGACAGTGGAGGCCAAGCCCAGCACCAGGCTCAGCACCCCATCTGTAGAAAACACGGAATACGTATCTGCTGAACAAATGAATGAGCGAACGGAGCTTGGTCTTCAAGAAACTCACAATCCAGTGTGGATGGCAAAACAAACACATACAAAGGCAATTCTATGAAATAAATAACATTATAAGGGAGGGTTGGATTAGGGGTCAGGGCGTGTGTGGATGGTTCAAGCTTGGGGGTGGGAGGGAGGCTCTTGGTCAGTGGGAGGAAGTCATCATGGGAAAGTCTGATTTGAAAGGAGTTGACGCAAGAATGTGGGGAAGGGATGAGAGCAGGCATGTCGGGGAGATAAGTAGGACAGTCTGGAAGGAGAGGTGCAGAGAACTGTGGGAGAGGGAATGAGAAAGGCCGCGAGGACAAGAGTGTGCAATGTCCTGCAGGCAAGGGGAGTCTTGGCAGGCTTTGGCTTGTGGGACAAGACATTAAAGTAGATTTTAGATAGATTACACTAATATCACATATAGGATGAACTGGAAAGAGAATGAAATTGGACACAGGAAACCAGCCAGAGTGATAGCAATGAACTTTCGCTGGGTCAGAGCCCTCCTAGAATCCGCCAAGGACCAAGCCCACTCATCACCAAAACGAGCTTTGGCACATACAAGACTGAGCATGTGCTCTGAACGGGGGGTTGCACCCCTAAAAGCCATTCGTCGACTTTCTAGTGTCCGGGGACCACAGGTTAAATATCTCTCTAGTGAAACTAACCTTTCCTGAATGCCTGTGTGAGCCAAGCTGGATTCTTCAGAGTGGGTTTGAGAGTGATGGAACATGAGGGGTGACGGAGGAGGAGAAGACGCTTGGCTCTGAGGTCAAGCACAAAGCTCGGAGAACAGCCCACAGTGGCCGTGGCCGTGGCCCAGACCATCAGTACGTGCTGGCCAGAGCGTGGCACAAGCGGAAACGTCAGGCTCGCCACTGGAGACACTGCAGGACCTTTGCCACGTGGCCGTGCGTGTGGCGTACGACACAGAACCGAGCAGGGCACTTTCTGTGGGAGGCTGAGTGAAGGCACATCGCTCCCGTGAAAAGGACACGATGAGCTGGGCATATGGGAGGTAAAACTACTGCGCACGTTTTCTTTTTATTATTAAATCAGGACCGCGCTAAGTAAATGCTTTCTCTCAAATGGGACACATACATTGGGGATGGGGAGGGCGGGTGTTTGGCTTTTCTGAAGAACCACAAACATCCATGTGGATCTTCAGTTATTGTTGAATGTGTACCCCCATGATAGGGATGGCACTGGGGGGCTGGTAGGGTGTGTGGTGTGCCAGGACTTATCTAGTGCATAAGGGTCCATTCTGAAAGGAAGAGGGAAGGAATTTATTCCTGTGATTCATATGTAAACCCACAACAAATGCGATAAGAACAAGAAACTAGAATCACACACACACACACACACACACCAGAGATGAAATGGATTATGTAATTGCTTTGGAGCTGAATTGTCCTTTCTTGTATACAGATGCTTGGGACACCTCCTCTCCTAGGGAAAGCAAAACTCCATCAACAGGAATCTATTTGAGTTTCATTTACTGTGAGAGCCTGCAGGGTCTCACCCCTCCTGGGCAGCCGAAGAAGGAAGCAAGTTGTTACCGACACACTTGGGGGTCACAGAAAGCCAGCAAGCAAGAGAACGCGAGGGCCTCCAAGCCTGGAGAAGAGGAGACGGCCACCAGCTTTCCGGAATCCAGATAATACTTCAAGGAAAGGTTTAAAGAAGGTTTTAAGAGAAAGTCCCCTTCGATCATTTGCACCAAATGTGTTCTAACGGCTGCCTTCATGCAAGACCCAGCTCCGTTTTTATACAAAGCATTCAGCCAGGTAGGCATTGTATAGGAGAAGGAAGAAGGGGCCTTTGAAGCTGGTTGGGTTTCTTTGGGAGGCTTAGCTTTTCCTGGGTGACTGAGTTTCGCAAATCCATCTTCTGGGTCTAACTTGGCCTCCACCAAGCCAGGGACTCAGGCTGTACCTTGTTGCTTATTAACTAGGAGGAATGCATGTGGGGCTTTTAGGTGCTTTCAAGAACTTTGCCATTGTAACAGAGCTGATTTATGGTCCCGCTTTTACAGCTCCAACTCTGTTCAATTTGCCCAAAGAAGTGGAGGTCCCGCTCCCCTGTACAATGCCCCGTTGACTCACGGATCCCAAGTGAGGCACAAAGGAAGGGGAAACCCAGCTGCCAAGGGGCTGCTGCCCTCCCTTCCGGGTCAGGAGTCCTGGATAAAACATGGCCAACAAACCACGGGCGATACTCCAGAACCCCCCACTCTCGGGCAATCGAGTCACGCAAACGACAGGCGGGTAGCATTTACTTATTACTAGGACTGTTCCAGTTTGATCCCACTCTTCGAGAATAGCCGAAACAAGCCTCTCACTGACTGGAGGAAGTCACTGCACACTCGCTCATCAATGTTTTCTTCTCATCCTGCCTGTAGCCAATACTTCATCTGTTACATTGTTTCCCTAACAAAAAGGGAGAAATCAGCAGACTCACTTCTGAGAAGGGAGAGGAGCAAGTCCTCTCATTAGCTGGATAGGTTTCTTCTGGGTGAAAATAAAAATTGCAAGCGTGGAAATCAAAGGCGAATCCAGCCTGAAAGGCTTCCTGCGGCTTTGGGGCGGGGGGTTGGCTGGGGTTGCAAAGGGAGGGTCCATGCTGACCCACCTGCCTTCCCACCACTGCCTAGACTTTTAACTAGAAGGGCTTTGGGATTTGTTCAAAGGCGTCTTAAAGGAGTCTTGCTTACTCCTTTACTCCAGCCAAGGAGCTGAGAAGACAAATGCCTTCTGCTTCTGTTATTCACCACTGCAACTCACGGTTACCACTGCCTTCAACTTACTGCTCTTACTCCCGTTAAACAGCTAGATTGGAAGCCTTTGCATTTGTAAGTGTAGGTGCCATTTCTTGGCTTTATCTACTGGCATTAATGGAGATAGCCTCCTTCCCTTTGGCTTTTTAATATTTACTTTTAATTTAAAAAATCTTTTTACTTGAAAAACAAATATGTGGAAGCACACCGTCAATCCCACACTTGGACCCTGAAGGACAAGTGACCGCCCACGTGGGCTGGAGTCTTCTAGGCCCGCTCGGTCCCCTGCCCCACCGTCCGGTGGTGATGCATCAAGGACAGCTCTGTTTATGATAGCATTTGCCTCCAGGTATAAAAATCTTGAACAACAGCTCTTGTAGGCGAATCTGCAAACTGCCTGAGCTTGCCACATGGGGAAGGGGAAGCGAACACGCTGCCAGGTTTCTCCTGGAGGGCATTACATCGCAGGGACAAGCACAAAGGAGGCTTTGCTGAGAGCACAGACCCCAATTCGCTTACGTTGCGGCATATGCTGTGGACCCCTTACTATTTTCGATTTTTAAAATAAATAGCCCTGAGGGGAAAGCTGGCTTTACATCAACACACAGAAATTTAATTTTAACTTCTATGAATACAGCTATTAACCAACGGTCCCTTTCGGGTAAGGACTCCTACCAGCAGAGACGTTGGCTGGGACTCGAGCTCATGTGTTTCCAGAACAGTCCAGTGTGTGCATCTGAGAGTGTGTGTTTTAAAAAGTGAAAATAACACTGCACAACAGAGTACCTTTGCGTCTCTCATTCAAAAAATTCTTTCCAGATCTTATCATCTTGAGTAAGGGAACTTCCCAGGGCTCCAAACGGAAAGGCACACGACTACCAACGTCAAAGGGGACAATCCCAGACCACGGCACCGAAGGCTGATTTCTGATTAAGGGGGGCAAGCTCTCAAAGCAGGTTGCAAAAAGACACTTATGAAAGCTGCTGCATGCATGTGGGCCGCTGCAGAAGACGGCTATAGCATTCATCCCCACAAAACAATTACTCCCCTCGGAGGGGAGTTTGGGGGAAAGAACAGTTCATCAGGCCGAGAAGAGTGCAGTTACCAACATCAACAGTTTGTATGTCAGAAAGGGCACGAGACAATTTTAAAGAAGGCTGCACAGTAGAGAGACATTTTTCCTCAATTATATTTTTCTGCAGCGTTCTGAAACTTTCAATTTTTAAAACATTTCCTGAGCAGGAAAGGGGACATTTCCCTGTGATATCTTTAGTCCATTTGCTCTTTGTTGAAAATATTGTTTTTCTACAAAAGGCTGATGTCTTGTACGGTGTCTCCCCCCCCAATATTACCACACACCCCCCTCTAAGAAATCAAGAAGACATGCTTGGCTAAGGGAGCATAATCAAAAGTCCCGGATCTAGTTTAAACCCACAAAATAATGTATCCTGAATGGGTCTGAAATGTGGCTCAACCAACGAAGTGTTTTCTATAGAATACCTGGATATGATAATCACATTGCCCATCAGGCCAGAAGGGCCCCCTGGTTTGTACAATCACACCAACCACCTTTTCCTTTCTAGCACTAACCAGGATAGGCAGAAGGATTCTGCTGATTAAGTCAGAGACTAGGGATATCACAACTTGCTTCTTAATTTGTGATCTTTCTTTATGAGCTTGGACAAGTTAATTGACCTCTTGTTTCCTGACTTAACTTCTCTGAAAAATGGAGGCTTTAGAAGTTTCAGTCACAGGATGAAATGATTGCCATTCAATTATAACACTTCTTCGTAAATCAAGGTCAAGTTTAGGAATTTGTGAGAATTATCTGCTTGTCCCCCAAAATGCCTGGCCCCAACCTGCCACCATCTTAGTTCCCATCCTCCATCTTAGCAGAGAGCCCTAGTCTGGCCTCTGAGGTTCCGAATGGATCCTTTTTTTTTTTTTTTAAGATTTTATGTATTTATT